>NC_142702.1:29570769-29895106 GCF_029339155.1 Prunus mume | reverse complement strand
TTAAAATCCGATCCATTCAGTCTACCTGTAGGCTGCCTTTGAATTCTCATTTTTCTTAATTATTGCTTGTATTAAGAGGGAAAAAGAGAGTAGGGATTAAAGGTAAAAGTGGAAATGAAAATTTACGACGAGCAGGGGTTAGTACAATTGATAGATAATTGTGGATGAGACCCGCAGAAAATTATAGATGATTAAGATGAACGGCCAGGTATTAACCATTCAACGTAAATGCCCCTGGTTAGCTGTCAAATTAGCATATAACTCCAACATTCAAAATTAAGGACACCACTCTCTTCTCTTTCTTGTTCACTTTCTTTCCTTCTTCCTTCTTCTCTCTCCCGCCTCTGTAAGTCGTCGAATTTTCTCCACCGTCCGATGTTCTTACTTTGACTCCTCCTCCGCTAAAACCCTAAATTAAACGATGGGACATTGTTGCAGCAAGAACGTCTCGGTGGCCGACAACGAACCCACCGGCCGCCAACAGTCAAAACATTCGCCAGTCGCCCCGGTGTCACCGAGCCCCAGAACCGGCGATGTTCACTCCGGCAAAGAAACTCCGGCGAACTCTTTCTCGGCTAGTCCGCTGCAGAGCCCACTACCTGCCGGAATAGCGCCGTCTCCGGCGAGGACGCCGGGAAGGAAATTCCGGTGGCCCTTGCCTCCACCGTCACCGGCGAAGCCGATTATGGCGGCACTTCGAAGGCGACAGGGGCGTGAGGCGAAGCCAAAGGACGGGCCGATACCGGAGGAGCATCAAGGAGACCAAGTTGAGGCTGATAGAGCACTAGACAAAAGCTTCGGGTATGGGAAGAACTTTGGGGCAAAGTTTGAGCTGGGGAAGGAGGTGGGTCGAGGGCATTTTGGTCACACTTGCTGGGCCAAGGGCAAGAAGGGAGAGCTCAAGGGACAGCCTGTTGCGGTCAAGATCATAGCCAAAGCGAAGGTTTTGCTCATACTACGATTTATATGTTCTTTTTCATAATTTAGTTGAATGTGCATTTTCTTGTTTGGTAGATAAGCTTGTTTTCTTTGTGTATTTAAGTAAATATGGAATAAATGAAAAATACAAATCATCAGAAAAAGTATATGTGGCAACATTCTATGGATAAATTAGAAGGTCAAAGTGCACAATTTGAGTTGAAGCAATTATTGTTTTTAGTATAAGCTTTAATAATTTTGTTTGAAATTGAGGCAAATTAAATGGTGAACAGTCTGATAATTTGGTTAAGCATGGTTATGCGAATGATGCCTTCACTGCAACGAGTCTGGGGGATTGAATATGGGTAAATCTTTTGGCTTGTACATGTTTTGAGCCTGTTGATTTTGTCTGCGAAACGTTTTTAAAGGAGTTTCAGGTCATTAATTTGTACTGACCTTCCAAATTTTCTCATCTTCATGTATTATATAGGTGAGGCAGGATTCATTTACTCTCACTGCTTCATCAATACATTACATGATTTACTAAATTACAGAATTTAACTTTTAATTTATTGGTAATTAAATGAGGGATTTTTCGCAGATGACAACAGCAATAGCTATTGAAGATGTTCGTAGAGAGGTGAAAATACTGAAAGCATTATCTGGACATAAGAATCTGGTCAGATTTTACGATGCATTTGAGGATGCCAATAATGTCTACATAGTCATGGAGTATGACCTTGCTCTCTTGTTTTATCTATTTCTTATTATTTAATAGTATTTAGTCTTTTTCTTCTTTTTTTTAATAAAAACCAATATCTTGGAGTCATGGCTCAACTTTGTTACATAGGAAATCATGTGAATTGTTGCTTAGTGGTTGATTTGTATGAATATATCGGTATATTTTTTTGGATTGATGAGAAGAATTTAGTAGATAAGCCTGTTTTGAAGCTTTCTGATCTTGTTGACTTTATAGGTTGTGTGAAGGTGGAGAACTACTGGATAAAATTTTGTCAAGGTAGAATGAAATGCTTTGTTTTCTTGTATTGTATTTGTGATTTGCACTTTCGGATTTTATGAGTTCAAGGATGTATTCTTAATCACTCCTTGGTCGCAGGGGTGGAAGATATACAGAAGGAGATGCTAAGACTATTGTTGTGCAAATTTTAAGTGTAACAGCCTTCTGTCATCTTCAAGGTGTTGTGCACCGTGATCTAAAGCCAGAGGTACTACATTCAGAGAGTTTGAACTAACAATTGTATTTCCAGTTAACTAATTATTGTATTTGGAAAGGAACAGAATAATTGTGCATGTTCACATGTACTTCTGTTTTGTGCCTACAGTTCTCATCCCAACCAATAACTAATTACTCTGCTCGTTATGACTGCTTGGCAGAACTTTCTTTTTACCACAAGAAATGAGGATGCTCCAATGAAGGTTATTGATTTTGGTCTCTCAGATTTTATTAGGCCCGGTAATGGTTGCTTTCTACACACTATCCTTTGGCTTCAATGCATAATATATAGCTGCAAATTGTTTGTGTCATGAAGTTCTCCTAGTCCTATTAGCATCTTCTCTAACCATTTATTTCATTGGAAGGTTTTTTTTTTCCTTCTAGTATATTTCAAAGAGGCTTTTTTTTTTTTTTTTTTTTTTTCTCTCTTGATATGTTGTTCATGTTCTTTTGAGAACAAACTTACCTTCTTAGGACTCAATCTAACTATGAGAACTTCAATTATCAGAACATTACATTGTTTTCACAGCCCATTTAGTTCTACATGTGCAGATCAACGCCTCAATGATATTGTTGGAAGTGCATACTATGTTGCACCTGAAGTGTTACATAGATCTTACAGTCTTGAAGCTGATATGTGGAGTATTGGTGTCATAACGTATATACTGCTTTGTGGAAGTAGACCTTTCTGGGCACGAACTGAATCAGGAATATTTCGTTCAGTGCTAAGAGCTGATCCTAACTTTAATGATACACCTTGGCCTGCAGTGTCCTCGGAAGCCAAAGATTTTCTGAAAAGGCTTTTGAACAAGGACCACAGAAAAAGAATGACTGCCGCCCAAGCTTTAAGTAAGTGGGTTTTAAATATTTTCACAATCCTCAATGGATTCAAAATATAACTCTCTCTAGTTTCTAATTTTTTTATTTTTTATTTTGCACTAAATTTTCCCTCCTTGTGGCATGTACAGTTATTTGCTTTTGATATATGTTGATAGTTATCTCCTGTGTTCACAGCTCACCCATGGTTACGGGATGAAAAACATGATGTGCCTTTAGATATATTAATCTACAAGTTGGTTAAGTCATATGTTCGTGCCACACCTTTCAAGCGTGCAGCACTAAAGGTAACATACATTTACAAGATACGTGCCTTCCCAATCCTCGCGAATGTGAAAAGAAAAAAGAAAAGAAAAAAGAAACAACTTAAAAACAGAGATAAAAATGTGGGCAAAACATGGTGTATAGTAGAAGTTGCATTTGTTTAGCATTCAATACTGAGTGGAGGTTGGCAAAACATATGTGCTGGCATCTTTTGTAAGTTTGTAACATATTTCTTTATGCACAGGCTCTTTCCAAGGCTATAACAGAAGACGAGCTCTGCTATCTTAGGGCTCAATTTAGGCTCTTGGATCCTAAACATGGATATGTGTCCCTTGATAATTTCAGAACGGTTAGTCATCGTTCTTATTGCTTTAACCATCCCTCTTTGGGTACATTTCAGGAACTCATTTTTGGACACGTATTATCTATGTGCATGGTATATTACGGCAATTCAACATGCCCAATAAGTGCTGTAGGTAGACATTTCAAATTTGTTTATCTTTCATTGTTTTGTAATGACATTTCAACTTATCATGAAAAATACTGTAGGCCCTCATGAGAAATTCAACTGATGCCATGAAGGAGTCGAGGGTTCATGACATTATAAATGTGGTAAGAGATATTGTTGCCTTCAGTGCACTTTCTTTGATTTGAACGAAGCAATTTTCCCAAAACTGTTTGTTATTTTCACATATAGTAGATTCCTATATAACATTGAAACTTCAGTAGAATTTCTTTTTGTTAATTTTTTTCAAATGACAAACTGCACACTGTTGCATATCTTGGGATAGGTCAGATGAGATAACATCCTGTTTCTGTGAAGGTTGTATTTAATGAAACAAACAAAGAGAAAACCCCATTTTTTTCTTAATATTGGAGGACTCTAGAATGTCTTATCTTTTGTGCTCTTGTTGGACTTTTTTGGCTTATCGTTTCTATTGGCAAATACAGTCTTGATCACAGAATCGATAGGATTGATAACAAAGCTACTTTTTTATTATTCATTTTTCTATTTGTGTTATTGTGGCCTTTGCATGAGGTATATTCTCATATTCTAGTTTTAAATTTAAGATGGAACCACTCTCACACAAGAAATTGGACTTCGAAGAGTTTTGTGTTGCTGCAATAAATACGTATCAGCTAGAAGCTCATGAAGGATGGGAGAAGATTGCAAGTACGGCTTTTGAGTATTTTGAAAATGAAGGAAACCGGGTCATCTCTGTGGAGGAGTTGGCACAGGTATGCACATCAGTTTTTCGTATAATTGCTCATGTAGATGTTACTTTCAAAATAGCATATGGAACAAGAATCTGCATGAGTTTTACTTTCAAAATAGCAAACTCAAGAATGATGAAACATTATGCAGGAAATGAATCTGGGGCCTACCTCTTACCCTTTACTCAATGACTGGATCCGAACTTCGGATGGAAAACTTACCTTCCTTGGATACACCAAATTTTTGCATGGTGTAACAGTACGTAGTTCCAATACTAGACAGCGGTAAATGTAAGCAGGGATATATAATTTTTTACAATTTTTTTACTGAAAGTGTATTTCCAATTTTTTATAAACTTCGTCATCCCTTTGGAGAGTGAAGGTGAAAGTTGAGTGTGAGGTTGAGATTGAAGAGATATGGGTCCATGCCAATAGTTTGTAAGAATTTATGCAAAAGAGTTGCTCAAGAGAAGACCCTTGAAAACACATGAAGATATTTGTAAAAATAATGCATGATATGATACTGTACCAGTTGTGAGAGTTGTTGAGATCCTTGAGGCAAAATAGAAACCAAGAAAGTTTCTGCATTTACATTTGTACGAGTTTGTTTGTGCTCGAATCCGTTCTTACGGACATTCCGATACCAAAAGCCATCTATACGGACATTCTGCATACTTTGAATTATGATTTCAAGGAGGAGAATAATTAGTGCAATGCAAGGAATATTGACATAACTTGATTTTTCAGTAGTCTAAGGTTTATGTTACAAATTGTTTCCAAGGCCAGCAATGTATGATTGACTTTCGCCTGGACTGTTTCACGTGGGCAAATAGAGGTCTGGAAGCGTCGAGGAGTAAAATAGCGGCCGGAATCAGATAGATGGTTACTGAGGTTGGCGTCCCATTTTGGGTATGGTCGGTCCGTTTGCGTGTGCGAATCGACGAATGATAGGTTCCTTTGAAAGAAGAGCATGTTCACATGCCCCAAATGGAGTAATTCACATTTGTGCACATGGGCAGCGGTGGGAAGTCGAAACAAACTAATCTGTACGAAACGAAGGCAAAGCAAATGATTGAGTCAAATATGTATTACTTTATGCCTTGCCATTTTATCTATATCCATAATCCATAGGAAGTCAATGTATTATAAAACGTAAATTTCAGTTTACGTATTCAATTAGATAAGAATAACCCGTCAATCAAGCATAATACCAGTTTAAGTGTTATAGTTAATTATCCCCTAAGTTAATGGGTTTTGCGGCGAAAACGCAAATGTGAACGACTTGGGGGACCAAAAAACAAAATATTGGTAAATTAAACACCACCACCGCAGATACAATACAACAACATCTGGTCGATGGCTGTGAGGAGCTAAGCCTTAGCCCTCTTTCTTATCTCCAACAACCAGCTTCTTAGTTTTACGCATTTGACCTATCAACAACAAGAAAGAAAAAGAACATGTACAAATCAAAGGCACCCAAAACGTGATTTTCATCTTTATTGAGGCACCAAAACGAATATATCCCAAATCATACACATTAATATGATCCATTGATCTCTTTCCCAGGATCATCGTAAACTCACAACCAAATACGACTATGAAGTCCCAACGAAATAGAAAAGAACCCGAGGCGTCCTCACAAACAAACAATCAATCCAAGGAAATTAATAGATGGATTGTATATTTACATAACTGCCCAACAACAATGAAATCAAACCCTAAAACACAAGACATGATGATGTTGGTGGTGGTGGTGCTGCTGCTGATTATGGTGGTGACGGCAGTGGACTGAAGTCTCCCTATCGATCATGCCTTGAACGGTGCGGAACTCCTCCACGTGACAAGGAATGGTGATTGGACCTTTCTGATCAAAGCCATACTCTTCCTCGGCTTCCTTCAACAGCTGCATGAAGAGTGGGTGGTTGATGTAGATCACAGGGATCACAAACCTCTGTGGCTCCTCGCCCTGGCCCACCATGACCGCCAAACAGCCCTTTGGAATGTCTTTGGGCTCCTTGTTGTTCTTGACATGGTGATGAAGAAGGTGGGGAAAGTGAAGGTGAAAATTGAGGTGGTGGTGTTTGTTGTCCCTGTCGCCGCTAAACCCCATTTCCGATCACAAGAATATTGATTACGTACCCAGAAATCGAAAATACCCTAGCAGCTAGTAGAGTCTAGTGGAAAAAACAAAGAGAAAAACTAAGACAAGTGAATTGTCTTGATGGGTTATAAGAAGACGAAAGAAAAAGGCCAAGGATCAGAAGCAGAGATTGCAAGATTGAAGAGGGTGAGGGCGGAGTCGGTTAGAGATCTTGGAATATTGCTCATGATAGATGAATATTAGATTCAACAACCCACATATATGAGATGATGAACAATAGAAAAAGATAAAGTGAGAGGTTTTTGGAGAGGGCGAGCTTGCTATTTATATACGGCTTAAAGGCGTGGAGGTTGTATGTGGGTGACGATGTTTCTAGGGTTTGCTTATCTTATACACAAAGGTTCCTTCTCACCTAGCCTCTTCCAGAGACGAAAAATGAAAAAAGAGTCACGTCTAATTGGGCTGTGGGTTCCGACTTATGAATTTATGAGAGAGAGAGAGAGAGAGAGAGAGAGAGAGAGAGAGATCATCGCCGTCCAAGATATATATATATATATATACATGGTTTGCGAAGTTCACTCGGAGTTTTTCACAGCTGGAAAAACTTACAAGACGTTACAAATATGGGGACTTAATTTGACTTTTTTGTTTTTGGTTTCCAAAACTAGAATTCCTACGCCTGCTAAAAGGCTAAAAGACTTTATCATCTCACGCGTATTTCGTACTTACTACTGTTAATACTTATACTGCAATATTAATTAATACGTTAACAGACATAACCTTTATTAGGGATATTTTGGGAAATAAAACCAAAGCTGGATTCTAAATAATCTCATCATATCAAACGTCATTTTATATTTATAGTATTGAATCTATTGATAAATAATAATATACAGTAAGAAATAACCCGGAAATGGAAGAATTTCAACTGAGCATAGAAAAGCATCACCAGACAAAATCAAAGAATTCAATCTTGCGAAGCAGCTAAGCCACGTGGATGACGAGTAGCAAACGCTTCTCTGGCGAAGCAAATTTGCGGGGTCCTTTTCGGCTACATGGGACCGACGACAATGAGGTGTCACGTGAGCGTCTCACATGCCTCCAACATGTCACAATTCTCCATTGTTTACATCAGGGACAGGGAGCGTCACGTCAGCTTCTTATTATTAATTTTTAATTTGTCAACATACTTTGCTTGCTTGTATATTTGTTGTTTGGAAATTATCCTTTATTTGTTGTAACAAAACACTATTATTTATTTGTTTATCGTACCCCTAATACAATTATGAAAATGCAAATGACTAAGTCGATGCGTCCACGCTACTTAAATCACCTTCCCGTGCATTAAAATAGTTAAAATATAGCTTTGTTAAAATTAAAATAAAAACACACATTCATAGCATAGAGATAGAGGAGTGGAAAAGGAAAAAAACAAATCTACCCAAAGTTTTTCAAGTGCTACTAGTACCCCCACATGGGGCCCAGGCCCAGCCCTCAATCTAGGAGCGGTTTCTGTGCCAGTGTTACCGCAAAATTGCTGTGAAGGAAGGTATTGCGATGATTTTGTAGAGTGTGACGTTGCCCAGAAAGATGCATGTGCTCCTAATATCTTGGCCCTTGTTATTTGGAAAATTTAGTTGAATCACAACTAAGAAAAGCATGCGATTGATTGATGCACAAGTTTGGTGAAGGGGCAATCCTAAACCGTGCGATCAAGATGGCGAGATTATTACGTCAGTTTTGAATAGTAGGTTGATGCATGGGATTCTAACTTGTAAGAAGAACTTTCGAGATGTAGCCGTTGAATAATGACCCACAAAATGGGAATGGTTAGCTAGCTGTGGTTCCTTTCTTCTTTTGTTTGTTTATTTATTTTAGGTCAAAAGACTCACGAAAGGAAGGAAAGTTGATTGTGTCGGTCGAGCATCTATGGAAACAGAATTGAGTAGACCTTTTGCTTTTTCTCTCTCTGCTTTCTTCTTTTGTTTGCTTGGCAGCCTGCCTCTCTCTCCAACTTCTTAGATACACAGTGTCCTTCCAAGAATACGGCAACGTTTTCAAAATGTAACTAGTTTTTCAGAAAAAGGAAATTGTCTGATCGGGATTTTTGAAAATGACAGGTAATAAGATTGGTTTTGGGGTAATTATCATAATTTTTTATTATATATTAATAAGAAAAGTTTATTTGTTTCCTTGTCTGCCAATGAGTATTTTTCATAATTTAGTGCCATCTACCTTTGATTATAACAGCCAACCAATTTGGGTTTTCAGACCAAATATATTATATATGTTTTTTTGCTTTATTATGTTCATGAATCATGAAACATGTAAGATGGTCCATGGTACAAAAATATGGCTGGACATTGAAGATCAAGTAGATTTTGAATTGTTGGGCTGGATAGCACAAAGACACCACCCCATATGGATTTGGAGAAGTCCAATCTGAGGCCACTGGAGTAAAAAGCATCACCAGGCCCAGCTAAAGAAGAGTATTTCAATGGGCTTGAACTGGAATTCATGATATGGAAAATAAAATATTATGAGAACACAAAGAGAACATGCAAGTAAATTAGGGTTCATTACAAAGAAACCTTTCGGTTTTGATTTTGAGTTTTAATTCTGTGTGTGTATAATTTCATAAACATTTCTTTCACATTCCTGCCACTATTATTATTATTATATCTCCACCGTTCTACCATATATCCCTAATTTCTCCCACATATTCTCCCTCTATCTCTAACACAAAACTGAGAACTAAAAACGAAATAGTTACCAAACAAACTTTAAATACTCTCGGATTCATTGCAAAAGACTGATTTCAATTTTCTTATATAATAAGGACTTCCTTGACCAAGAAAAGAAAAGAAAAGAAAAGAAATTCAAAGAAAGTTAAAGATGATTTGCATGAATTTCAAACAATCCATTTAGTTAATTTAGTAACTCCAGTAATTCAATCTCATTATAAACAACAACAGCAACAACAACAGCATCAATTGTTTTCAGATCATTCCACCCATATAACCATGACACAAAAACTGCTACGCTGCCGGAGTGCCAATCTAACATCCATATAATATATATAAAATAAAACATTGGAATAAGAACAAGCATGAAAACTTGAAGGATAAATCATCACAGTTTGCAGTAATTTAGCCAAAAAAGAAGAATGATAAGAAAAAATCTATATAAAATCTAGAGGTGAAGAAAGGAAAACATCAAACATACGCACTAGCTTCACATTTTCCTCCCTTGCAATTGCTTCCATGTTGTGTACTTACCCGAAAAAAGGGAAGAAAAAAAAATCATTGCAGCGTGACAAGTGACCGAAAGGCCCTCATAATTCTAACTAGAACACCATCTTCTTCTTCGTCGATCGTAACCGTACGTTGAGGAATATCCAATCATAAATCATTAGTTCCCTTAATCAGACGGCACACTTATCTCCATTATCCGCGACCTCCGCCGGTTTTTTCTCCCTATTCCAGCGGCAAGCATCTCCTCCGGCCGCCAAGGAATCACCGATGGGTTTAATGACCAAAATGCCCTCCCCCACGGCGGCGCATGTGAGCGTGGCGAGAAACGCAACGAAGGAGACTGCGGCGAAGGCCGGGTGGTCCGGCTTCCAAAAATTGCTCAGCCCCATGAAAATGATCTGCAGCGGCAACGGCACCAGTACCGTGGCTGCCAGGGTGTAAATGCGCGTCCTCAGCCCTTTGTTGATCACCAAAGACAAAACCTTCCAGCACGAAAACAAAAACCAGAGCGAGTACGCAGCCCCAAACGAACCGAACATGATGATGTTCAACAAAGGGTACGCGCAGGACACCATGCTGATCCCCAACTCGCTCTTGCTGACGACATAGCTCCGCACAAAAAAGTCGGGCACGGGGAGGCGGAGCTTCTGAAAGGGGTTGAAGAACAAGAAGATAACTTGGACCAGAGCCATGGGGAGACAGGTGGCGAGGACGAAGGCGATGGCCCAGAAGGCATTGGGGGTCTTTTTCTCGATGGAGACGTCGACGAGGAAGAGGAGGGTGACCAAGAAGGCGGGCTCGAAAAACCCCAGGGAGAGAGCCACATGGATTTTGCAGAGGTGGGGCTCCTCGAAGGGGGCGAGGGTGGAGAAGAAAGGGTAGAGGTAGTTGCTGCGGAGGGTGTTGATACGGAGGAGCTCATTGAGGGACCAGAAGATGACGAAGAGGACGAGGAGGAATCGGACGGTCCAGAGGGAGTTGAAGTGTTGGAGATGGAGGGCGGTGCGGGACTTGAAGCAGAGGTGGAAGATGAAGCAAAGGGAGAGGAGGGAGAGGATGATGAGGGCGGAGATGAAGAGCAAGGTGGCAAGGTCTAAGGCGGAGTCTAGGAATGGTATTCTGGGAATGAAGAACATCGAGAGAGCGAGAGCGATTCTTTTTGATTAATTAATTAACTAATTTTTTTTAATAAAAAAAATTAATTAATTAATTAATCAAAGAACTATGTCGATCTCTCTCTGATGATCGGCAATATATTTGGTTTGTAGGTACGTCCTCCTTTTGTGTGTTTATATCGATATCGAATGTATCGAAGGATGAGATTGTAGGGATATTCTTTGTATATCGATATTAAAATATTGCTACCTAACCACGGCTATGGTAAAAGAGGAGCGGAGGAAGATATGATGAATACTGAGGTTGTACAAAAGTAAGGGCGGCAATATTGCTGGCGGCCGTGGAGGTGAGAAAGGCGGCGGAAAGTGGTGGGACCGGAGATTATGCATGGAATGGAAATAGTAGTATTGAAATGATGATTTGAGTTATTGTGAATGTTGGAGGAGGAGGAGGAGGGCATTGGATGGAGGGCGGGGTACGTCGGAAAAGGAGTTGGGGAGAGAAGGGTAGAGACTTATTTTCTCTCCCCTATTCCCTACCGGCGGGAAACAGGCTGGTTGGACAGCTGCAACAAAAGGAAGAGCGATGATTTGGGGTTTAGTACTTTAGATAGAAAGACCGAGACGAGAGAGAGAGAGAGAGAGAGAGAGAGAGAGAAGAGAGGAGAAATGTGGTGTAATGAGATGGCTCCTTCCATTTCGGGCTTTTACGGTTAAAATTTAGAAATTAGGGATTTAATTTGCACCTTGTGTAAATTAATGAGTTGTGTTTGTTTTATTTTGGTAAATGATGAGCTGTGTGTATATAGACTAGTCTTGTGTTGACGTGATTCTCTTCTATTAATATGTCTATATATTAAGTGTATTTTGCATGCATGCTCAAGCAGTCAATTTCTCAATTTACTGGCCATGGTTAATTAAAACAAATATTCCATTCCATGTGAGTGTTTTACCCAATGATCTGCTTCATCACACTAATAAATAAATCTAAATCAACTTCATTTTTATATAATTTTATAATTGAAGGGCCGGCCATATCATATATCAACTGGCTGTATGATATATTATTTATTTTAAGAAAATAACAACAAGCATAAATTTAGGTATTATCATAGGATTCGACACCCCACACTAGATATTCTAGGATTTTTGTTTATTTTTGCTGCCATGATTATTTTTTTCTTCTTCTTTTGTGATCTCCAAATCTGCAGTGAAAAAAGACAGTTGATTATGAGCTCATGCCTAATAACTTAATAAGATTTATATGCATATGTAATAACGTACAGCTAGCAGCTGATGTTGTTGTACATTTACATTTCAATGGGTATAATGTAGGTTATCGACTATTTTGAGCAAACTTTTTTATCCATAACGGGATATCATTAATTTGCTATTTTCAGCTAATAACACAACGATACGTAAAAAAATTATCTTACGTTTCATTGTGTTATTGACCAAAAAAAAAAAAAAGGTGATATTCCTGTTACATGAGAGTTTCTCTCCATTTAAAGAGTGATATTATAATCAAGTTGTCAAGATGCTTATTACAAATACATTTTAAATTCATTAACCTTCCTCAAAGTGGCAAAACATACATTTTGGGATGGATTAACAAAATTAATAAACTACCTACTAATTTATGTGAGTTAAAAAAATTGATTTTCTCAATCCCGATCCCCATCCCCATCCAGATGCCCAATTTCCTATTCCCTATCCCTAGCCTAATATAATCGAAACCAAACACCAATGGTTGGCAACTCTTGTCGTGAAATGGTCACTACATTTATTATTGTATTGCATACTCACACGTAATGGAGAGCAAAGCAACTAAACCTGCATTTGGTCGGTTGGTGTGGTGTGCAACGTTGCAGCCATCCTTAAAAAACAACTTAGCAATTTACCTTTACACAAATGAAAGCAGGAATGAAATTGCTTTTGCTGATCCCAAAATAAGTTCAATTGTTAATTTCTGGTAATCTTGTACATTTGGCTTTGTAAAAATTAAAAATTCTTTTATATATTTGGCGGAATGAATTGGGAGTGATTTTAGATGGGACAAAAAACGCTTCTATGCAGAATCATATTTCTCTACGAAGAAGTACATAAGAGGTTCTTCTCCCCATAAATAAGCAAGCGAGTCCTAAAGTGTTGAGGCATGATGCTTCATCGTCTTCACTGCAGGTGGCAATATATAAAACCTGCATAACATTTCCAGAGTGATCGCTTTCTGTTCCACCTAATGAAAATAAAAGTCGTCTTCTTCTTTTTTTCTTCTTTCCTTTGTCTCGCACACCTGCAACCCACTACTCTCACCATATAATATATAATGTATAAAATGTACCGAATGTTTATTTTACTAATCGCGTGGCCCTCCCTGCCATTAAACAGTACTAAGTAGTATATATATATATGACAAAATGAGAATATGCATGAACACAATATGCAAACTATCCAAGGCAAAGCCATATTCCAACTCCCAATAAGTAAATGTGGACGTGGAAATTAAAAATGCAAAAACAGGCATTCCCAGAATTGGAGGCAATATAAGCTCATGCCAAACCCCTCCCCTCCATATATTACAGACACATGAACACACACACACGCACATATGCACACATATATAACATAGATAAGTATATATGTAGTAGAGGATAGAGATGGCATTGTCAAGAAAAAAACTGAAACGAAAAGAAAGATTTCGAAAAGACATGAAAGAAAGATGATGCCCCTCTTTTACAAAAGGAAACGGTATCACAATAAAAAAGAATCGACAGAATATATGTCCGCATTGCGAGTGTGGATATATCTTTACGGCAACTCCATCCAAGTCTTTTCCAATAAAAGTCTCAAAACGTTGGAGTTAAACAAATAATATATTGACATCAATACATTAGTAAAGCTGCTGAAAGGGGATGGAGATCAATATCATACTCGTACTGTGATACAGCTCTGCAACTCCACCCCACCCCCACTACCACTACCACTACCACTACCACCAAGTATAATCTGCTTAAATCATTATTTAATTAACAAACAAGCTAAATTATCTATCTAATTAATCTTAGCGAAGCAATTAGTTTAATGTTTTAGAATGGATCGATATTATCCGAGAGATGAAAGCCCAAAATTTGTTTGCTCTTAACAAACCCTAGGGAGGTTTGAGAAGAAAACGAAAAGTAATCATGAGATCTATTATTTATAAATAAAGAAATAAACAAAAAAGAGCAAGGAGGTTTAACCCTAGATAGCTAACACCAAAGACAATATCAGACAGATTGGAAACCCTAGGGTTGTCAAGAGAAAACTCTATCCAATGATGAACCAAAAAGTAAAAGACAGACAGAAATTCACATCCAGATGTGGAAAACATGAAATTTATAGTGAAAACATTAAGTCAAAAGCAAATGATTAATGTTTTTCCTTTTCCAGACCCTATACATATACAATCCCTCCTCATTACACCAATCTGCTAGTTGATCAACATCTCAAATTAGAAACAGTTTTGGGATTAGTCAAACCCACCTGGAGATCGATGGATCCGCCACACGCAGTAGATCGGAATACCAATATTGGCGAAATTAATCAAGAACACTGCTGTTTTGGCAAATTAGATGGAAGCAGTGAATTGAGGGGAATGAAGCCTGGTCCGAGGACACTAACATACACATAGTTCCTGAGCGTCTCTACGTAGTACGTAGATTCTGATCAAAGATCAGTATGGATTTAAATTTGGAAGGACCCAAGGTTGGTGGCCTCGTGCCAGACAACATTCCCCTCAAAAGGACATGCTTCCTTTACATAAACTCCAATTCTTCATCATCATCATCATCATCATCTCATCAATCTGCAACTCGGCTCTTGTCCAGGGTTGTTCTTCATCTGTTGTGTTAATCCAAACCAAAGAGGCAAAGGGTAAATAAAGCATATTTCTTGTATGGAATGAAATAGGTTAACTATAAATTATATTGGGGTTTATGTGGTACGTCATATATAAATAAATATATAATCATTTGGTTTACTTACTTTACGGGAAAGAAAAGAAAAAAGAAGGGCTGCATCGAGAGAGAGACGGTGCATGGGTCCGGTACTAGTCGATCGTGTTGGTTTCTGGAACCAGCTGTAGGCTTATAGGGTGTGCTGCTTGCTTTTGTCGCTCACACTAATGTTTATATAGGCGCACACTTGACACTCACTGACCCTATTATTAATATCTGATTAATTTAACAACAGAGTCAACGTCTACCGTTGGATCTGGATCCTTATTATTTATGACTATCATCTTTGATTTCCTCAGTTATATATTATCTTATTAAAGATAATAAAGAAAGAGAATTAGTAGTGTAGGGCAGTGCATGGTATATTTTAGTGGATATGTTAGATTGTGAAATCATTGTAGGTAGTCATGACTTACATATAGTGGCCAAGTATGTTATTGAATCATATAGCATTCTAATTCTTTTAAGGGTTAGTTTCGCATTAATGTGCTATGAAAATAATCGCTGTTAAATTTGCTGTGAGAGAAAATAGTTTGTAAAATTCATTAAAATCCAACGCCTTCTTAAATCTGATTGACGTATAATCAAAAAATGAAAGTAGCTCATTAGTTGTTTTCCCTTATTACTGTCTCCCACAATAGTTTTTAACAATAAGCGATTTTCTCATAGGTTACCAAGCAGGCTGGACTTCCCAATTTTTTTTTTTTTAAAAATAACTTATCACTCCAAAGAATCAATGCCAAACGGAAACAAGTCTATCTATCCGAAAAAAATAAAATAAAATAAAATATGTCTCTTTAGTCTTCTCTCTAGTTGGGCTAACTCACCAAAAGCATCAGAGGCCAATTTATAATATTCGGCCGAAAATTTGACCAAAAAACAAATAAGGTTGAAATGATAGTGGGTTGGTCTTATTGTACCCAAATGGGCTCATTTATTCTTCTTTGATCCATTAGGATAGCACCAGCATATCTTTGCTCTTTCTGGGTTTTGCTAAATTGCAAGTCTCCCTCTGTTTAGTGTTTGCCTTTCAGCAATTTTCTTTTGTCAGATCGGAATTTGAAGATATAACAATAATAATAATAATAATCAAAGAATATAAAAATGGATTAGAGAAGCACACAACAAGTGACTGTAGAGATATTTTGAGCTTAAGGGACAACGTAATGAATCAAAAACTTAAATGTCAACCAAGGAAGAGTGAATTGGTGATGTTGAAACTTGAAACGATACAACAACGACAGCGATTTAATCCCTTGTTCCTAATGATTGGACAACCACACAAGTCACTCCAGATTTTTAGGCACCAAAATTTTGCCTGCTAGTTGTCGTCAGCAGAGGCAGACATTTGGCACGAATCGTTTTCCAAAACGTGTCATTGTAAAGCACCTATACACCAAGCCAAGACCAGCATGAATTTGGTAAGGTTATCTACACACACCACATCAGAGACTTACACGAACGAAAAGAAGAAAATATGGGTAATCATGGTCGTTTAAGACAAAGTATTGGGTCGTTTTCACAGGCAGAGTTTGGGTAGGAGAGAACGCTTTAGTCTTTATTATGCTTATCCTCTCAGGCCTCACTCACACGAAACGAAATGCAGCCAGCCAAGCCAAGTATCCTGGACAACAAACTTCTTGTCCGAACATGTTCAATACTCAGACGACATGAATGAATGAACCGCTAGTTCGGCCAATACTGCTTACTTGTTTTATTTGGAAATTTGGAACCAAATTCATGCATGAACTCACACACACTTTGATTTCAAATTAAAGGGGTACCGTGGCGTGCAAGCGTGGCCTAATCCCACAAGCCAGGCAGGCAGGCACTCACAGTTCGATTCATGAATGAATGAGCAGAGAGCACGTCAGAATAGGGTTTTAGATGACAGCACAGCACACCAACCATGAATGAAACTGCATAAAATCAGTCAAGTAAATGACAACAATAGTGAACAAGCCCTGAAAAAGATTGGACCTGAAAATGGACCCATCAACTTGTACTGGATCAAGCTAAACACGAGAGAACAAATTGCAATAAATAAAAATATATATATAACACTAGAAACCAAACTGGAGAGTGAGGTCACTTTGTGCAAAGGCCCACTTGTATGATTGGCTTGAAATGAAAAAAGAGCCAATGCCTTTTTCCTTTGATTTAACTTGACAATTGAGCATTTCGTTTGTCGATATTAGGCGACGCAAATTGATCCTCATCTGCTGCGTAAGTAGTCATGATGGTTTGTTGTTCATATAAATTAAAGTAAAACCTATATATCATGACAAAAGTGCGACCATCAATTCTACATACGATGACAAATTTGTTGTATAATACATGGTACGTATTATTTTTGGTTTTAATACAGATAGTATGATTACTTTACAAGTACTAAAATTTGGAAATTAAACGTTACACTCAACTCAGGAGTCAATAAAGTAGCATGAATTGTCAAAAAGGAAATCTGACACCTAAGCTAACCAGCGGCTAGCTCATCATCAGGTTCAAGTTTCTTCTTTTCAAACACTATTTGTATTGTATGTACTTTTATTATTATCCACCCAGGAGAGAAGCACACAAGCCAAATTGTATGCAAGTCTTTGTCTTCGTTGTAGAGATGGGAAAGAAAGAAGATAAGAGAGGTCCACAAGGCATGAAATGGAGAGTGGCTTACGTTTGCTAACACCATTGGTGAGGATAATCCATCAATCAACACTTCCAATTACCAGAAAGCAACCGCGTGGCTGAGAAGACACTTTCTTCAATCTTCTTAACTACATATTCTACAAGCTACCATTATTGCCAAGATTCTAAAAGCACCTTCATCTACAATTAGCAATATCTTATTCTTCCCTCCATTATTATTTATCACAGCAACACACAGAACCAAGATAATATATGGAGAAGACAGAGTGCTCCGAAGCACAAAACTTTGGTTCTGTGACCACTAGCCTAGAGCCGCAGGCTACTGCCAAGAGGAAAAAAGCCAAGAGCAAAAACCAGAGGAGGTTTACCGATGAGCAAATCAGGTTGTTAGAGTCCATATTTGAAGCGGACTCAAAGCTCGAGCCAAGGAGGAAGGTGCAGGTTGCAAGAGAGCTTGGGCTGCAGCCTCGCCAGGTTGCCATATGGTTTCAGAACAGAAGAGCTAGATGGAAGTCGAAGCAAATAGAGCAAGACTTCAGAACACTCAGGGCTGATTATGACAACTTAGCATCACGTTTTGAATCTTTAAAGGAGGAGAAGCAGTCCTTGCTTATGCAGGTACTTTTACTTTTAACTTGTAATAACAGTCTGAAAATGCATTCCAAACTTGTAGCTACCTAGGCAGTCAAGTTAAACATGTTGTTTGCTTTTGAACAGATGGAGAAGCTAAATGAACTTGTGGGAAAACCTAGTCAAGGGTTGGAAGGAAACATCATGGCTGATGGTTCGAGACTACAGGAGGAATTGGCGCCGAGAGGAGTGATACAGTCACACAAGAACAATACAAGCAATGATGTTGGGTGCCATGGAGACGAAATACATGAGCTTCTGAGCATGGCTCATGTGGATGCCTCCTCTTTGTCACCTCAAGATTGGCATAGATTTGATCCAAGCATCCTGTTTGATCAGTCGCGTTTTACTAGTTCACACTGGTTAAATTTCTGGACTTGAAGATTGGATGTAAATTGTAAATTACTTTTTGAAGATTTTTCCTCTGATGTATTGAGCATGAGTGAGGTATATATATGGATGGACTCAGCAAAGCTATTGAGTAAGGCCAATTAACATCTTCTACTGATTTGGCCAGAAAGATAGAGACATAACTCAAGACAGACAGGCCTTGAGAGCAATTAAAGAACATGACAACATACAGTTGTTCTTGTTTGGAGAACTTGAGAAGAAGCAAGTTTAAGCCTTGTCCTTTTCCATGCATGGATGTATGTGTTTGTGTGTGTTGCACTTGCAGCAGGACCATGAGCTTGTTGAAATATGACATCAAGCATCAAATTGATCAAGAGTGTGATGCATTATTGCATGAAACAGTAAAGCAGTTGAAATTCTTTCCACACAAACTAATCTGTTCTTCTCACCATGTTTTGAACTGTGGCTTGAAATTGATATCAGGCCACCACTAGAAAATTAATACAAGTTAGAACTAGAGATATGCATCGATTGAAGGATTTTATTAGTGGGTCTATCCTTTTTGTATTGTATGGGATTTCATTCACAATGAAAAATATTAAACAAATCCTTCAATTTGGCTCCAGATGTTAATAAGGGTAACTACCATAACTTGAAAGCAAAACGAGTTTTTCAGCCACACTCAAGCAACAAGGCCAATATTTTATCATGTGTTTCATATCTATGCTGCACTGCACAGAAGCCCAACATAACAAGGAGACAGAAGCTGACAGCCTGAGACAATAAAATATCACAATTTTCATTTATAAATCACTAGTAGGCAAACTTACAACCATCGGACAGTTTGGCCGAGTGGTCTAAGGCGCCAGATTTAGGCTCTGGTCCGAAAGGGCGTGGGTTCAAATCCCACAGCTGTCAACAGGATTAATTATTTTTCTTTTTTATTTTGTTGGTCCACATCTTCTTTTCCTCAAAACTATATAGACAGCAGGCGAAATCTTAAGCAACAGGACAGTTTGGCCGAGTGGTCTAAGGCGCCAGATTTAGGCTCTGGTCCGAAAGGGCGTGGGTTCAAATCCCACAGCTGTCAACAGGATTAATTATTTTCTTTTTTATTTTGTTGGTCCACATCTTATTTTCGCTAAAACTTTATTCACAACAGGCGAACACTTAACCAACAGGACAGTTTGGCCGAGTGGTCTAAGGCGCCAGATTTAGGCTCTGGTCCGAAAGGGCGTGGGTTCAAATCCCACAGCTGTCAAAACAATTAAACAATTTTTTTAAAATTCTATTGCCCCATGTTTATTTTGGGCTTTGCTATGCAGGCCCATTATATTGTTCAACCCACTTGCAGCCCATCACTAATTCAATATCCCAATTCCTGACCACATACTCACTGACATGGCACACTCTTCTTCCTCAACTGTCTTCCCAAAGTGACACAATTGAGCAAGAAAGAAGATAGACAGGGGATCAATGGCTTACTTAACCTTAAAAGCTACGGCCTATTTCAGCTCTTCAATCAACTCTTCAAGTGAGACTTACCTCCCTTTTTCACCCTCCAAGCTCCTCAAGCTCCCTCCCTTCTGGCCATGGGAAAAGGTAACAACAATCTCTCTCTCACTTCGCTCATTCTGCACTATATTGTCATGTACAAATGTATGCATAATAAAACATGTTTCAGCGTCATCAGTTATAACTTATATATAGTGAGCAGGTGAAGGTGGGTCCGCTGAGTGTGTCTCCAATGGGGTTTGGCACTTGGGCATGGGGCAACCAACTTCTCTGGGGGTACCAGGAATCAATGGACAATGAGCTTCAACAGACTTTCAATCTGGCTGTGGACAATGGCATCAACCTTTTTGACACTGCGGACTCCTATGGCACCGGCAGGTTGAATGGAAAGAGTGAAAAACTACTTGGAAAGTTCATCCGAGAGTATCAAGGTCTGATTTTCTTTTCAAGTTTTGACTTTATTTTTCTCGTATAACCCATATGTGGATAGATGGTGAATGATAAAATGTCTACAAGGAAGGTGGTTTAATTCGTAAAGCTATTAAGATATAAGAACAAAACTGGTTGAGTTTTGCTGCATTGCCCCCATCACTTGTTTTTAAAATGCTGCACAATATGTCCTGTGGTTGATTGATACTGAGTCCAATTTCTCTACAATTACAAGACGGAATTCGATTCATGCGTAAACCCACTTAATATAATCGGTAATCTTCGTGTTTGATGCAGAGATAATATGATAATATTTTGTTAATTTGATGATGAACTTGTGCGTGTCTAAGCTGTTAAATAACTCTCTATTTCAGGGCAAAAGAGGCTGCAGAAGGACATTGTAATTGCTACCAAGTTTGCAGCCTATCCTTGGCGCCTAACACCGGGGCAGTTTTTGAATGCTTGCAAGTATGCTTTTCTCCTTGCGCTTCTCTTCTGCTTCCCCAACTTTACTAGAATTCTGTTGCACCTTCCCCGCTTTTAATTAATTTGTTAATCCAAACAGCTCACTAGCTACCTTCAGCTATTTATAATAACAGGCTATGAACAAATATTGCTTTTCCAGTGCCTCGATAGATCGTATGCAGATTGAACAAATTGGAATAGGACAATTACATTGGTCAACTGCAAATTATGCTCCTTTGCAAGAAAAAGCTCTTTGGGATGGGTTGGTTGCAATGCATGACAAGGTAAGCTCAAGACACACAGTATAAAATGATGTAAAATTCCTTGTGGCTTCAAGATTGAGCACAAAATGATCAACTCATAGAGATGGTACCATGTAGGGTTTAGTTCGAGCTGTTGGGGTCAGCAACTATGGACCGAAGCAGCTTGTAAAGATCTACGATTACCTCAAAACCCGGGGAGTCCCCTTATGTACAGCTCAGGTAGTGTGCCCTTGTTTGTTGATGATATGAAACTAATCAGGTTCTATTTCACTGTGAAAAAATGGCGCTCAAGTGGAGCCAGCACTGCTTTTAGTAGTAAAACTATTGCACATGCCGTGCGCTGAAACTCTTGATCTTATATTTAGCCGATTCTAGGTGCAATTTTCTTTGTTAAGCGTGGGAGAAGATCAGCTGGAGATCAAGAATATATGTGATTCTCTTGGTATCCGGCTGATTGCTTATAGTCCTTTAGGACTTGGAATGCTTACTGGGAAATATACACCCTCTAATCTTCCGCGTGGCCCTCGGTACGTGGTTTCTTCATTTACCCTTTTCCATATGGTAGGTAGACAGAGTGTGAGACCAGTAGACATTGTTTACAGATTAATTGGTGTTTCTGCAGGGCCTTCCTATTCAGGCAAATTCTTCCAGGACTGGACCCTTTATTGAGCTCACTTGAAGAAATTGCACAAAAAAGGAGCAAAACCATACCACAAGTAAATTCAGTTTTCATTATTACATATTGGCATGCGTCCTACTTATGGCACTAACATAATTTACACGATTATACGGCCGTGTATAGCTAGACAGGCTTTGGGCCTAATGATTTAAGTATGAATAAAAACTGTTGTCTTTGTAGGTTGCTATAAATTGGTGCATTTGCAAAGGGACCATTCCCATACCTGGAGTGAAGACAGTGAAACAAGCAGAAGAAAATTTGGGCGCTTTGGGTTGGCGCCTGAGTTCCCAAGAGTTGCTCCAGTTAGAATATGCGGCACGGGAGTCACCTCAAAAGATGATCCAAAACATTTTCCAAACAAGGTGAATCCGATTGTTATGTTTGTTTCTTGGAGCAGGGAAAACAGAATGATGCTAATCACTAGATCATATTTAACACTATTGCGTCTGCCTTCTTTTTCTTCTCCTTGAACAGATGAATTTGGACAAGAAGCTTTGGCGAGTTTTTGTGTTGAAACTTAAAACATGGAATACACGGGAGAAATGAAATTGAAAGTGCCCTTAACAAGATCAGAATGTGAAGAATAAGTGGGGAAAGTATGCAGGAAAGAGGCTACTTATTTGCTTTTGGTGTAAAGAAGCTGGGAAAACGAACATTACTCAACAAATAATCGCAACTGGTCATATTGGAAAGAGTATATCCCTAACTTAGCCTTGTCTTGTGTGCTAGAATGTACGTTCTTATTATCATTCGCAGTAATCACGGTCATATCCAAATTATATATGGATTCTGGAAGTACAAATTTCATCATTCATGTCACAAACACACAAAAATAAAAGTATGCAATATGGAAAGGCTCAAACTTAATGAATGCCATTCTTCAAAGAGGTTCAAACCATGGCGAAATAAAACATAGGAAACTAGAAATCCCAAAACAAGTTAAGTTCGAACATATTGATGTTTCTAAATTTTCTAACAGAAAACTGTCTGAGGCTAATAGAGTTTCAAAAGAAACAGCCAATAACCTAAATGACCTAACAAAACACGATATACTGCTGGCACAATCCACAGTCTACTTGACCTTCTTCTTTGGCCTCAACTGCATTCATACAGAAAATAACACAAATAAAAAACAAAACTACAAAAAATAAGGTATTGAGAAAAGTAACAGGATCATTCTCCTATATAAAATACCTGGTTGCTGTGTCCACACTTCTTTTTCCTGCAGTTGACAGCACGAGGGTGCAAGCGTGCATAACACCTGTTCATAAGCATTCATACAATAATGTCAAAGAAGTTCCGTGTGTGGAAAAAGCAAGGAATTTAATGAGGAAACTGAAGTAAACCTAGTTAAAAGAAAAACATTTTCAGTAGGCTTGAATTCATAAAACAACCAGATGACTTCAAAGGAACTTGACAAACAAAAGAAAACCGTGTAGAGCTTAATCAAACATTTTACAAGTAACATAAAGGTGGAAACTCACTTGCGGCATATCATCTTATCTTGGTTGTATTTCCTAGCCAATGCCATGAGAGACGGCTCAATAATCCCACCACGGAGCCTCAGAACCAAATGCAAAGTTGATTCTGAAAAATATTAAAGCAACATAAAATTTCAGACAACCTACAAATAAACAGAACGCATAAATGCTCAAGTATTAACACCACAAAACCGCCTGCAACACAAATAAAGTGGGTCATCACTGGGTCCACACCCTGCTTTGAGACCTTTGACCAAAGTCGGAATAAATTGACTACGAAAATGCTGAATTTGTAATTATCAAAATCATTTCTCATCTATCTGTACTATCAGCCAAGCATAATCCCCATAGTGACGGGAAACATAATTCAAAAACTCATTCACATTTTAAAAACAACTTGAACACTTCACAATTATACTAAGTCTTAGCGCTAATCGCATACCCTAACGATATCAATAAAGGAATGAAATGGTATCAATCCAGATAACATTTTCCTAGAGTTTCTGAGCAACCAAACAGGGGGAAATAAGAAGTTAACCTTTCTGGATATTGTAGTCGGCGAGAGTTCGGCCATCCTCGAGCTGCTTCCCGGCAAAAATGAGCCTCTGCTGGTCCGGTGGAATACCTAAAAAAATAAATAATAAGAAACAAATTAGCCATTAAAAATCATCACCGTTCAATCGTACTACTTCGAATTTGAGCATGCAATTGATGATTGCAAAATGTAGAGAGAGATTAGAGAACGGGAATGGTTTACCTTCCTTGTCCTGGATCTTGGCCTTGACGTTGTCGATGGTGTCACTGGACTCCACCTCAAGGGTGATAGTCTTCCCGGTTAGGGTTTTCACGAAGATCTGCATCTTCTCCGACTCTCTCTGTCTCTCCCTCGACGGCAACAAACCTCTTCTGCCCGTAAGCTTTCTTGTTTATATGCGACACGAAATGCGCATATTAGGGTTTTGAGAGTTAGTAAAACAAAAATGGGCTTTTTAAAATGAAAATGAAGTGGGCCGTATTTAACAAAAAAATTAAGTGGGCCGAAGCCCAAATAGCCTAACAGAAACCCACGCGCGTCCCTTGGGTGTACCGCCCAAGTCAGTTACCGTTGAGACCAAAGACCAAACTAAAAGCACACTATGGAGCTAGAACCAAACTTGCTCTAAGTGATCATTGCAAGACAACTTTTGGGTCCGATCGGTCATTTTCATAACCAGTAGGTAAAATAAATTGGGTGCGCACTGAGCATGGCCTCCTCCACGTGCGCAACTACCTCTCTTTCTCTCTCATCGTCTCTCCGCACGAATCTCTCATCGTCGCGTACATCTCGCGCGCCGTTGATCTCTCTCCGAGTGTCACCGATATTCGAAGCTCTCTCGTTTAAATCCGTTCGCACCAATTTCAAGAACCCAATTTCTGCATCGGCATCAGCATCAGCATCAGCATCAGCTAGGATGGCGGGTCAGAATAAGAAGATAGAGAAGTTTGAGACGGAGGAGGAAGTGGCGGTGCGTTTGGCCAAGTACACCGCAGATCTGTCCGCTAAGTTTGTGAAAGAGAGAGGGGCTTTCACCGTCGTTTTATCCGGCGGCTCTCTCATTGACGCACTCAGGTCCCAAACTTTATTTTTATAGTTGTATTTTATTTACTGTCTTTTTATTATTTATTTATTCTTTGGTGACGCTTTGTTTATGTTTTTTTTTTTGTGTGTGGGTATTTTGTTATTTTGTTTGGATTTACAGGAAATTAGCGGAAGCACCGTATAAGGATTCGGTGGACTGGTCGAAATGGCATGTGTTCTGGGTGGATGAGAGAGTGGTGAAGAGGGATCACGTTGACAGTAACTACAAGCTTGCTCTTGATGGTTTCCTCAGTAAGGTAAATTATATATCGTGTACAGTTCGCACTTTATCTAGAATTTTTATGCTTTCTTCTGAATCGTTGTGTAGAAACACTAGCTTTTGCTATGTTCCATGTAAAAGCCGTGAATTTTATTTTGATACTGCTCTGGTTGTTTTTCTTCGCGTGAAATTTGGAAATTTTTGGTCTTGCTTTTGTGTTTATGGGTTGGATAGGAATTATGGTTTCAATAATGAAGAAAAGCAATGGCATTGGCAGCATAATTTTGTGTTTATGTTGATGTATTTCTGTAGATTATACTTTGAGGCTTAGTATTTTCTATTTTGAAAGGAAAATAATTCTATGTTACGAAAAACTGGTTGGATTAGAGGTGACAATATTGTGATGTGAGTGCACCAGTAAATTGAAACTAATGACTGACTGGTTATGAGCAAAAGAAAGAAACGTACACTTGAGGTTAAGGGTGACTGGAGTAAATGTTTGATGTGTGGCTATGATCCATGCATATTATTATTTAGGTTTCCTCTACTAATTATTAGGTGGTCTCATGCTTTTCAATTCAACAGTAAGCTGTCTTGTATCAAACTTCAAGTAAGCATGTGGCCATACTTAGTCTTGCAAGGGCCTAGAGAGACATATGTTAATCATTCATCCACTTAATCTTGCCATGTTTTGGTATTTTGGTAGGTACCAATTCCCCCGGGCCAGGTTTATGCCATTAATGATGCACTTTCAGCCGAGGGAGCAGCAGATGATTATGAGACCTGTCTTAAACATTTGGTTCAGCGGAATGTGATAGCCACTTCAAAAACTACTGGGTTTCCAAAGTTTGATCTCATGCTTCTGGGTATGGGCCCAGATGGACATCTTGCTTCTCTATTCCCCGGTCATCCTCTTGTCAACGAGAAGAACAGATGGGTCACTTGCATTAAGGACTCACCAAAACCACCTCCAGAGAGGATTACTTTCACCTTTCCAGTGATCAACTCTGCTGCATATAATGCAATGGTGGTGACCGGTGAGGGAAAAGCTAGTGCTGTCTGCACAGCACTTGGAAAAAGTCAGCATTCTGAAACTTTGCCTGCTCAGTTGCTTTCAGCTGAGGATGAGTTAACTTGGTTTTTAGACAAGAGTGCAGCTTCAAACCTATAGGAGGAGGATGTCGTTGGCTCTGTGAGATGTTGCAGTTGCATACTATGTATTTGCGTGTGAACTTGGTAATGTGTTCTATGCCTTAGGCAGAAATCACTGTGATTCACTGCTGGCTTTTCTTACTAATAATTAGAACTGGTGACTTCGATGGTCCTCGGTGGTGGTAATAAGAACTGAAATAAGATGTAGTTTGATGTATTTTTCAGCCCCGGATACAATGTTATTGTCCTCCTCTCCCTCTCTCTATCTTGTGGTTGGTTGCATTGTAAGGCACAGGTTACACGAGTCAGATTAATTAGATTATCCTGACCGTGCCGTGCTTTGGTTGGTTCACTTTGTCTATAGCATGAATAAAGTTATCCCTTGCGTTTGGTTTACATTGTTTTATGATTAGAAGAACCATATTGGGAATATCTGCAAATGCACTCAATGTATCTATATCTATCGTCTTCATTACAGGTACCTTGTTTTTTAGGACTGACGTGCTAAGATGTGCAACCTTTCTTTTTTCTTGTGGATCTTTTCCGTGCACATGCAGGTTACAGATTCCTTCGCTTTGTTCTAAAACCATTATTTTCTGGGTTCAATTACTATTTTCTTTGTAACTTGGGTTATTTTAGGGGCACTGGGAATGGCCCATGACGTTTTTATTCTCAATTTAGAGATCGCCAGTGGTCATTCCAAGACTTAGAACGTGAACCACACCCTTAAAAAAGAAAAGAGCTTTTGCCAATGAAAGTGCTTGTGGGTTTTACTTACTTCTTTTAAGCACATGTATAAAATTATAAAACCAATGCCTGACTTGAGCACATGACAAGGAAGGAGCACAAGAGCACCCTCTCCTTGCACACCATCATCCACTTGTTTAAATATGTGTATAGTTTAATCCAGTGCATTGTTCTATGGGTGACATAAGATGAGGCTGTAAACTTCTGTATCTTTCCCATTTCCATCCAAGGAAAACTGACTTGGGTTTCTAAACTTGCGTTCAAGTCCTCAAAAATTTCGCCCTCCTCCTCTCTTTCAAGCAATCCATGCAATTGGCCCAAGAAGATAAAGTATATTTTACAAAGAAGAAGCAGATGTTTTTACTCATGTTCAAGTTAATGGCTAAATGAACCTCATTTTCATGTATGGCTGAGAAGAACTGGTGTCTAAAATAAGTAATCTTGATTCTTGTCTTTGGCTTTGGCTTTGGCGCTGGGATCTACCAAATGCGACAAGCTCATTGATTCTCCAGACCCACTAAGAGGAAACACTATTAAGTATAAGCCATCATGATCGTAGTACATACACTGTACACATGTATTTAGTTAAAAGGCGTGTTTTAATGCCGTTTACCAAGTGTAGTGTTGTGACGTTAATTAAAAGCGATTATGAAAGTCACTCTCACATAATTGGACTTAGTAGTGGAGAGGAAAATGAATGATGGTGCAAACCATTATGGATAATGAATTACAATATATCAATCAATATCCTAATTAAGTTTTGCCAAGAATGCCAAAGCAATTACTTTTTTGGAATGGCCATCATATTTGATTTCAGGTTCTTTAACATGCTTTAAGAATAGCAGATTGATGGAAGGCTCACTGTCACTGCATTTTCATCTCAGCAGGCAGGAGTTTATTGAGACAAGCACTGACCACAGGCGTGTTGTCATTGTCTTATGGCTCACTTTGGGGTCTCCAAATTATGCTCTGGAATCTCTTTCATGATTGTGGTAGGTGATAAAAAAGAATGTAAAGTGTAGGCCATGCAACATACAAGGGCCCTGCAGAAAAGTTCATCATTTTGCATGTTTTTTGTAACAAAATAACAGTAACCAATAATAAATAACTCCAGTAAAAAGAGAGAGAGAGAGAGAGAGAGAGAAGAAAATATGCCAAAAAATAGAAAAGTGGGAAGAAGAAAGAAAGAAAGAAAAAGCATATTCTCCACTAACCATCGTTTTCCCTTCTTTTTTCATTCCTGCTTTTCCTCTTTTATGAAAGGAAATTGCTCTTAATACATGTTTTCGTCTGTGGACTCTGAACCGTTGCATATCATATGCAGATATGGCTTTAAAGCAAGCTTGTTCTTAAAACTACTACAGTGTTATGTACCAAGATTTTCAATTAAATGTGACACTTAAAGGTATATCTTTGTGAAAGAGGCATGCATTATTATTCACATCATATTCATAGGGTTGGCGCCTCTTTCTTGACTATGTCCAAAAGCTCTGCGGCCGATTTTGTTGACCATAATTTGCAAAACCACCTTCCTTTCCACAGCCAAGTTTACTTCCTTGTTAGTTAACAATTTAGTTCTGCAAATTTGAGCACTATAACTTATTATATCTGCATGCATGATGCATATCATGATTAAGTAAAGTGTCACACTGCTCTTTCTTTATCGCTAATTTAAGCAAATTAATCATGTCTAAATCAACTAAGTTTGACTGGATTTGACCCTTTCTCTTAATCTATGCAGACAGCTCAAGGAAACAGTGCTTGTGATTAAGAAATCTGATAAACTTCGACTGTTATTTATTTTAGCATGGGAGCGAGCAATAATAAGTTAAGCATGCTGCCGAGGGTCAAGTAAAGTAAAGGGGTGACTTGAAGGAGATGTACCTTTTGTATAATAATGGAGGGGGTAAGAAAGAAGCAACCACTCAAATCAAATGACAGTGGGTTGGGTTTGGTGAACTTTACCAACTAAAAAATCAAAGCTGTGGTTAAATTTGCATAGAAATGACACCCTATACCAAACTTCTCAGATCCCAAATATTTGTTTATCATAGACTGAGAGACTCTACATAAAAGCTCTGATTTTCCTTTTCCTTTTTCTTTTTCTTTTTGGTCCAAAGAGTTCTGTTGATTTGTATTGTCTTGTTGCTTGGCACCATGCACTCTGAATTATTTTTTATCAATAATGCCCCTGAGTCCCGGACCCTTGCATCTAATTTGACTAATTCGCCATCTCACATGATTGGGCTGATCAGTCATATAAACCATTAACATAATAATGTGACAAGATACATATTTATAATAAAAAAAATTAAAAAAAATAGAAAGGTATGAGTATAAAAGTAGACACTATACAATACCCAGTAAAAGAAGAAAATTAGGAAATGCTTGACTTAACCTACCTATATTATATGGCTAATGGCTACCATTGTGGTAGGATTTTCACTCTTTTTCTCTTGACTCTCTTCTTCTTCCCACTCTTCTTTATAATGGGGTCTACTCTAGAGGCACTCTCTGGGCTCTAGAGAGAGACAAAGAAAAAGACTTTCATAGTAAAACAAAGCAAGCAAACCAAAGCAGTTGGCTTTCTTTTTGGCCATTCAATATTTCATTCATTCACACTTCCAGTATTCAGTTGGGTAAATCAATTAAACATCCCATTAATCCCAAACCCACTTGTGCAACAAGGAGCAGAAGCAGCAGATCACAAGGGCATTCCTGTCATTTACTACCCACCTCCATGATCCCCTCCGGTACCGGCAAAAGCCTCATCTCCGGTGGAGGCGGGTTATGGTCGGCGGCTCCGTCGTACGTGGCCGTCGCCGTCACGGCCTTGGCTGGGCTTGCTGTGGTGGTGGCCGTGTTCTGCACTGCCACTAGGTAAAAAAGCTTTGAACTTTTTTCAAAAACAAACCCTAGAAGAAGAAGAACAGACAGTATATTATTGATTTAACGAAAAAGAACAAAAATTACTCATAGATGAGAGCTCTACGACGAAGTCACACTTCGTCGCCTTCGAGTTCAAATTCCTCTCCTTCTTCATCTTCGTCGTCGTCGTCTTCGTGGATTCATTTGCGTTCGGTTCTATTAGTCGTGTCCTCTTCCTCACCAGCTCATTGTTCTTCCTCTGATCGGTGAGTCTCTCTCTTTAACTCTCTAAAGCTTTTGTTTCGTTTTGCGGCTCTTAGATCCCGATCTTGGGAAACTTCAAGTTCATGTTTTAAATACCAATTTTAGCTCAATCTTAGTGTTTTAGTGGGGTTTTCACTTCCATCGCTCTTCTGTGTCACCTTCTTCACTCACATTTTGTTGCCTTTTTCAATCAATTATATTTTAATTTTCACTTCATGTTACTTGATTTGTTTATTTAATTTTTTTTTTTTTCAACTCTTGGGCTCTGGTTGCTTCCTTGGGAGTTGTTCCTCTTTCATTTTCTTTTAGCCATTTCTTAAGTTCGATTTTGTAAAAAAGTTCTGGGTTCGATAGCTGCAAGTCGTAAATGGGATGATTTCATATGAGTATGGGGTTGCTTCTAGAAGATTTCTGTTGTTTTTGGCTCAGGGACATGGTTTCTAATCAAGTTGGATTTTTATGTTTTAATTAGATAAATGTGGGGAGGTTGTGTTTTTCTGCTGCCAATGGGAAACAATGCAGTGGCTTAATGAGTCAGACATGATAAACCTGATTCTAGTTCTAATTTACCTTTTAACTAGTGTTCTCAACAGCTAGGGGGGTTTAAAGTGTTTTGGGAATTCTAAGTCAATCTATTTAACTGCAATGTTATTGTGATTATCAGTATTTTGATGATTCCTTATTGATGGCCTTCTGTCTAGTCCTGCCGCATAGGCACGGTGTTTAAAGAAAAGATAGTGTGTATCTATTAATGTACATCCAAAGTTAATGGAAAGTAATTTGCTCTAACAAGCTCATTTTCTCAGATATTAAACTTTAATTGCATGCTTATGTTGAATGTCCTGAGTTTTAAAATGATCTAATTTCTTTTTCACTTATGCAAGAATGTTTTTTGCATGAAAGTGTCAACCTTACAAAATGCTTTGCAAAGTCCACTTCTTTATGCTATGCTAGCCTTTCATTCATACACGGACGCATTGTATCTTCAATTTTTTAATTTTGTTGTGTGATTGTTGGCTACCTGTATTAAATCAATATAGGTGGTGGCTTCAAAAATTGACCATTATTGATCTTGGTTACTCTTTTTAATATTAGGACTCGTCTTAAGTCACCTTGGTCCCGCCGGAAAAGAAAACATGCCCTTGCAGCTCATCACTGGAGAAGTTTCTTTACACCAGATGGAAGGCTTCGCGATGGTGGAGTTAAGTTGGTGAAAAAAGTTCGCAGTGGAGTGAGTTACTATCGCATTTGTCCTATATGTTTGCTTCTCAAAATGCTATCAGATCTATTGTTCAAGTATTTATCACCTTCATTCAGATTATTTATCTTAAAAGTTTCTGAATGTAGGGAGTTGATCCAAGTATTAGGGCAGAGGTTTGGCCATTCCTCCTTGGAGTGTAAGCATGCTCAACACCCACTTAAAATTTTTTAACAACTATAACCATAATACATTACTACATTGCATTTCTGAGATTGCTTGTTGTTTGATATTTTAGCTTCACCATCTGGTACTTTGGTATGGCATACCTAGGAGAGGATTGGATGGGCTTTCCCTCCTAGGATCTGAGTGATTGCTTGTAGACATGTTATTTATCTTCAAATCAAGCATGCTGACTGATTGTGACTGTATGACGAGTCAGTTCTGTGTTAGAGGGCTTTACTTCGGTCTGGCCTTTATCATTTCTATGTACGTACACTAAGTAGTGTAACTTCTTTGAAATTCAAACAACTTGTGTTGGGTATTTTTTTTCTTTCTTCATATCAGATTTTTAATGTGATTCCTTTTAGTTTTGGAAATAAAATTTGCTAGCGGAACTTGATCAAAATTGTACTTTCTTTATTTTTATTTTTTATAACTCTGATTATATGTCTAATATTTCCGTTATTGCATTATCATATGACCTACTGCTTCCTGTGTTGCACATAAATTGTAATGTTGTTTCATTTTTCTCAAATTTATACCTAAATTGTATTTGGGAAGAGGCCAAACCATACTTACCTATGTTGACTGGATTTCTCTATCTCAACAGCTATGATTTAAACAGTTCGAAAGAAGAACGGGATATAGTAAGATCTCAGAAAAGGTATTAGTGCCAAGTTCACTTAAATGCTTCCTATTACTATGGTGCATAAGTTGACTGCAAGTTTTCGCCAGTTGATGTAATTCTTTGTTTCTACTCCGTTGGCCTTTCTAACTTCATGGTATGTTTGTTCCAATATTTGGTTTCAGAAAGGAATATGAGAAACTCCGCAGACAGTGCCGCCGACTCATAAAGCGCATAAATGAGAGCTCTAAGTTGAATGGGGACAGTTGTAGTTTCACCCAGGATACAGATTCTCCCAGCTCTGAGGATGTGGTTAGTGCCAGGGACTCCCTTTCTAGTGAAGAAAGGATCCCAGATGTTGAATACTCAGATGACCCTTCCAGTGCATTGTTGGATGGAGATGATAGTTCAAGACGAAACACAAATGCTGATGCCAAAGTACTAAATTCAGACTCATCTGATTCAGACAGCTCTGAAGAACCTGAGGTGATTCAGACTTTCCCCTCAGGTGAAGGAAGGGAAGATAATGATCCTGATATGAGTTCCAAGGATGAATCTTCTCCCTCGAGAACAGAAGTCCAATCAAAGTTAAGCAGTGAGGATTTTGCCACATGGCAGCGGATCATACGCCTTGATGCTGTACGAACTAATTCAGACTGGATTCCGTACTCCTCATCTCAAGCTGAAGTTTCACAGGATAGAGCATGGCGTTCTGCTGAGGCTGTTGGGTTGAAGGATTACGATCACCTGGAGCCTTGTAGAATTTTCCATGCTGCTCGACTGGTTGCTATTCTTGAAGCGTATGCACTCTATGACCCAGAAATTGGTTATTGCCAGGGTATGAGTGATCTACTTTCTCCTATAACTGCTGTAATGACAGAGGATCATGAGGCATTCTGGTGTTTTGTGGGTTTCATGAAGAAGGCTCGACATAATTTTAGGCTTGATGAGGTGGGGATTCGAAGGCAGTTGAGTATTGTTTCTAAAATTATTAAATGCAAGGATTCCCACCTATACAGGCACTTGGAGAAGCTCCAGGCAGAGGATTGCTTTTTTGTTTATCGGATGGTGGTTGTGCTATTTAGGAGGGAATTGACATTTGAACAGACAATATGCCTATGGGAGGTAATGTGGGCTGATCAAGCGGCCATAAGGGCCGGGATCGGAAAATCTGCATGGAGCAGGATAAGGCAACGAGCCCCGCCCACAGATGACTTGTTACTTTATGCAATTGCAGCTTCAGTTTTGCAGAAGAGGAAACTGATAATAGAGAAGTATAGCAGCATGGACGAGATTATCAGGGAGTGCAATAGCATGTCTGGGCAACTTGATATATGGAAGCTCCTTGATGATGCACATTACTTGGTAGTAAACCTCCATGACAAGATAGAGCCATCCTTCTGATGACTGCATGTTTTGCTAGCTAGTTTATTGTTATCAAATCCGGTTCTATGAGGGCAGCCAAAGTCCCAATTTCTTTTTCATTCCTGTTAAGCAAGCATTCCAGAAGCTTAATCCAATCATTCGTGATACTCAATTTTGCCACTCTGCCTACGTACTCTAGTGTAGGTGGCAAACATTCAAAAGACATTGTTATCTACATTAGATTCATTTGCATTGTATTCTACCGTTCTACTGCTTTGTACGTGATTTTCTTAGACGTCACAGTTTTCACGTAAAACGACTGCATTAGTATTACGTACCATACTGGATGAGGAATACATCAAGCATTCTCATGCTGCTAAATTAATATCATACTTTTTTTTCCTTGTTTCCATGGCAGCCATAAGTTTTAGCCCAAGGAACCAATACATTGTTCGAACAAAGATGACTATCCTTTTTTTTTTCCTATTTTTCCTGTTTTCATGCAGGACAACACAAAAAACGCAATTGAAACAACTACAACTACCATAGACCAGCAACAAGTTATAAAGAGGATTGCAGAAACGAGAGAGTCAAAGAAAATATCGTACAGACACTAGAAAGCGACCAGAACCAAAAAGACACTATAAAGTTCTCTGATGAACAACGACATAAGTGAAACAAGCAATTGTACTTTCAACTGCTCAACTGAGGACCAATAACTAACCCTTAAATGGGGGCAACGTAGAAAGCAAGACTACTCTTTCTTGGTATAGTGACGGACAGCAAAGGCTAAACCCAAGATTAGAAGGGGAACCAGGAACTGCAAAATCTTAATCACAAATTCGGATATCTTATCAGGATTGTACCGAGCCTGAGGCGGTGGAATGTAAGTCCGTTTTAATGGGACAGTTGATGGATCAACCTCTCCAATGTAATACTTCTCCATCATATCTCTGGCAGAATCACTGTGACCCACATCTTCAAAATCATTTGTTGCATCTTTCCCTACAGAGTTATCAAACAAAATTAATCCCATCAACCATGCAAACTTTTAAGGTTGAGAAAAAGGCAAGCATACAAGGTAAGGTAACTGAATGCCTTACCAGTTGCAGACAGCAGAACTTCATCACCCCCAGGATGATCATCCATGAATGGTGTCACATCAAACACCTAAAATTGATATTCCAAATCATAAAAACTCAGCCATGTTATATATCCATAAAAATTCTGGTGCAGTTAGCATACAATCGTCAGCTGAAAATTGTTGCTTTTAAGTTGAGATACATAACACCCTAAAAACACAGGCGAGCACAATTACAATCATTTGGTTGGTTCCATCCCTTAGAAATTCTACAGATAACAACCGTTTCTTCCCAACAGAGTAGTAATAACATTGACATTGCAGAAACATAAAAGTCAATTTCTTCAGGGTTGAGGGTTCTTTCATATTCCTCGGTTTTATCAGCAACCAACCAAACAGAGTAGTAATTAATCAACTGGGAACTAAGTTTTATAAGATGAGAAACAAAAATCCAATCAAGAAAGATCTCACCTTCCCAGAAATAACAAGCCAGCAATCTTTGGTCTTGTTGTGCTTCGCCACCTCTTCAAATATGTGAACCTTTGGATCTGAAGCCATTTTCACTGCTACCAAACACAAAGCATCAAACGCTAAATCCCACAAAAATTTATACACCAAAGCCTAGAACTTTATTGCTAAAACATACGCAGCTTCTACAATCACAGATAAAAATTACAATTTTAGTAAAAAACCCATATAAGGTTTAAGCACAACATCTTGATACTTATAACAAATAAGGGATGCAGATGGTCATAAAAGAGAAATTCCCAATTACGGCCGAACAAAGATGAAGACTGTGGCTTACCCGCGACAGAGAAGGCTTCGCCAGATAAAAGCCGTGTGTCCTTCCTCTTTGTACTCAGTCTGAGAAGTCAGCGATGCTTAAGTGGGCCATTTATGTTACAAGATCTTGAGCAATTTAAAGCCCTTAGCCTTTGTTGAAATTACGCACTTATCCTGAGCCTTGCTAATTGAAAGGTTTTAACCCTCAAGGGTACATGTGTCTCAAAGCTACGAATTGCACGCGTTACCGGTTCGCATTTGGCAACCAAGAGAAGCAAATTTTGAAACGTTTTGTTTTTTTGGATCAATTTTAATGCCGTAGTTACATATTTTATGAACGACGTCCAAAAATATAATTTACCCATTTACTTTTCGGAGCTTTATTTGTAGTCGGAATTTACTATTGTGATGGGTGTGGTGTGGGGTTAAATGGCTGCCCACGTCCCAAAAAGCAACAACGTAATGATAGGAACCTGCTGACTCATCAGCTGACTTGGCAATTCTGTTAGGTAGTTGGTTAGCTGAGATAATCCTTAGTTTGTACTAAACTAGAATAGTTGATTAATTGTGTATTGGCAGGTTTATTTTGATTGTATTAGTTTGCTCTTAATAATAAAAGGTTCATTCTTTCTGTATATGATATGAGCTGAGGTAGAATTGAGGAGTCGTGTTTGCGAGGGTGTCATACATAATTCATCTTAATAGTAACTTCACTTTAATAAAATGATCATATGACTAATATGAAGGTTTACGTGAGAGATTCATATATGGCACCCTAATTATAGAATTTCGCCAGAATTGAGTTCTATCAAAGTGAAGGGCTCTTGACCAAAAAAAAAAAAAATCAAAGTGAAGGGCTGGACCTGGAAACAACAGCCCTGGGCCGCGCAATGGCAATGAGGTCAATCCATCATGTAAGGCCCAACAGTAGGAGAGGGAGGAACAAAAAACACGAGCAACCCAAGTCCACGTCTTAAACCAAATGGTGAAATATAACAGGTTTGATTTGGATTGGTTTATACAAATTGTTTTGTATCCTATGCCTACAAGCTGGCTGTTACGGTCAAAGTTGTCAAATTGGTTATGTGAGGTGCTTTCTGTAGAATAATTTCTCACTAAGAAGGTTTGTTATTTGGTTGCTGGTCTCGTAACTTGGGCTGGCTGGACTCAAGTTGTGATGCTAAAATGTTGGATGAAGAGGGCCCGAGTTGGGTTACCTCTTTGATCCAAGCTGATCCATCAATGTCAATGTGGGTCTACCCTGCTACAATTTTTTTTAAAGCAAGCAGTGGAAAGTCAAGTCAATGTGGAAAATATGGAAGTGGGGGTTGAGAACTCTGCCTGCCTACCCCTACCGCATGCCATCACAAGTTGAAGTTGAACCGAAGTTAGGCCTGCCTGCAGAAGGTTCTTAATACCATGCAGAAAACAAGATCAAATTGTTGACGCACGACACAAGGACAAGGGTGGTCCAAAAACAAGGGGCCTTGTATTTCGTATTTGATCGATTGTCCTGTTTCAATTTTCATTCATAAATGGATTTCTGCCCTGCTCTGCTCTGAAATTCATCAGAATCATTCAATTATATCCGTGTTCATCTTTTACAAGCAGAACCTTGATCCTAGCTACTCACAAACCGCTTCATTCAACATACTTGGTCTGGTCAGGCCATTTACTTCCATACCACAATATCCTAGGCGTTGAAATGATAGGAATAGGACCACTGTCCATTATATGGGGGTCCATCTTAATCTTCATCTTCACAGCATTCTTAAACCATGCACATTCACTTCATTTCATCAATGACGTGAAATATCTTAAATCCCAACCTTGTCGTTTTAATTGGCAGTGGCACAAAGACAAAGGATAGCTTAAGCAAGAGACAATCAAACTAAAACCATACTTATTTACACAAAACCAACAGTCAATCCAACAACATTATGCTCGAATCGAATTGCTATGTTTACAGTGGTTTTAAAATCATATGATTCATTTGACTAAATGTTATGTGATACAACTTGCTTGTATAGGATACAGAATCCCACCATCTAGTCATCTACTATGCTGCATTATGATCTGATGTATTACTTGAAAATAGATAGCAGGGAACTTCTATATTGTCCCTAATTCCCAATACTTTTCTGAAATTACATCGGCAGATTACTATTACTGTAACTCTACTAATGAACACAACTACATTTCTCTCCTTCCACACAAACTCTACTTGGTTGCGAGGAAGTTCATGCAGATGGGAGGACGAATATTGGCCAACGCAAGAATTGATGAAGGGAGGATCCACAACCCATCTCCACAGATCAAACCAGAAGCAACTGCGGGAACCATTAACCCTGCCTCATTATTTTTTAGTTTGTGCCACACGAACACAGCCAAACTCCCCACACACATATCGATTGCAAAGTAAGCTCCAACTAGGAAAGGAACAGCCATTGCCATAGGAAGTGGAACCCATTTACCAATTTTCTTAGGAGCAAGATCTCTCAGCAAATTAGCTGCTACGGCAAATGCAAAAAAACCATAACACAGCTGTAAGCAATGCTGGGGCAGGGCAGAGAAGCCTTGAACACCTAGAATTGCCATGTTTCTGTAAATGATGGCATAAGGAGCTTTGTATTCACCATCCGGGTCCCCAACATTAAAAGCCTTGTAGAAGAGAAAGAATGTCAGAGGAGCCACCACACAGCCTATAGCTGTCCCAATCGCCTGACTTAAAAGCATTGATCGAGGAGATGTAAGCGTGAGATGACCAGTCTTTAAATCGTGCATCAGATCAGAAGAGATAGAAACTATGGATTTGATCAGACCACATCCCACAAGTCCTGCAACAACACCATCATTTTTCCCAGCCACAGCAGCAAGCACAAAGAGAGCCACTTTCCCGTAGTTATAGGCCATGTTCATGTCAGTTAAACCCGCACCATAAGCATTGCAGAAGCTTAGAGAGGGTGCGATAATATAGGCTACGACTACATAGTACCATTTCAGTTGAGGGAACATGAGCGGGATAATTATGATGGCGATGATGGAGAACAAGGTGTACCCTAGGCATGCTACCCAAATGGGAATGCTATCTCTTATGAAGACCTCATTTCGTCGAAGATCATCAAGAGCCTGATTCTGGTTATTTGAAACTGCACGAGAGAGATGATTTAGTTTACTCAACTTAAATGCTTGATAATTACGGGCACTGACACCCATTGCAGGATGCAACATACAAATTATGTTACAAACTCATAGCACCTGAAGGTGCAGCTCCTTTTAAACCATAAGAGAAGGGAAGCTCTAAGAGGTGCTCATGGTAAACTGGCTATATGCTAAGCTAGAGAATCATCACGAATATCATGCAAAGTCACCCATTACCTGTTTTGGGGTTCTTCTTGTTCATTTTGGTGTGGATGCTTGAGCCAGTAAAGTATAGTATCTTGAGAAAATTGTATAGCCCATCTCCTAGTATCAGGGCAATGGAAATGAAAACCTGCAGCAACATGAAGATGCATGAGACTCAATTGCCTACACACTTGAATTCAAAAATCGATACGACTAAATCTGTAAGAACTTGATTAAGAAATGGACTTGAATGTCTAGTCCACACCTTGTAACCGTTTAAACTCTTCATACTACTTTCTGATAAAGTTGCAGGGAACCACTCTCCTTTGAGACCCCTTATTAATGGCCACATTATTCCCCAAGAGAGCACAGCACCAAGAAGCAAAGATAAGTTCACAAGATGCGAACAGATCATTCCTGCTCCTATGTAAGTCATACTGAAATCAAAGTAAAATCTGCAAAATTCAATTCATGTAATCAATGATTAGAGAAGGATTAATCATATGATAAACAGAAGGGGAATGCAGACATAGAGCACGCACAAGTTTTTCCACGCTGCCAATCCAAATGTTGGAAACTGAGCGAATCCGCATTTGTCTCCTCCAGAATAGAACCACTGAAAGAAACTCCACAAGAAACTCATTGAGAAGAATTTCATGAACCCGTGAACCTGCTTCCTGCAAGAACCACCTCAACATGTTAAGAGTTATTTCAAACTCAAATTCTATTTGATAGTAAGCTGAAAATTTATTAATTTATAGAAATAGATGCCTACTTAGCCATCTTGTCTCCTTTTGGAGTATGGAACCCGTTGATAAGAACAGCAGTAGCAGTTCCACTTGGGTAACTTAACTTATAGTCTATTATCATGATCTGCAAAACAACTCAAAGTGCATGAACAAACAATATTCTAAAATTCAAATACGGATCAATAACTTTGTAATTTACATAGTTGAGAAACAAAATCCCATTTACCTTCGAATCCCTATTCCCTAAAACAAGCCTTCGCAATTTCTTACTGAAAAATCGGTAGGATAAAAGAACATACCTTTCTGAGAGGAACCAAAGCCAGCAGCCCAACAAAACTACTAACAAAGAGGAAACCAGTCATCCAACCAATCTGAGGTTCTTTGGTGCTCCCAGGAGTGTTCCCCTCAGTATCAACACCTGCTTGCTCATAAGTCTTCCTGTTCAGACCCAACAGATAAGACCCAAAACCTCCTGCAGTGTCACATATCTAAGTGAAAACCAATAATTAAATAGTATGAAACAGACGCATCAACATGTACCTTAAAAATAGTGAAAAAACAGAAAGACGGGAAAGTTTTCTGACCTCCAACTGCAATGCTATAACATGCAACTGCACAAGTCTGAATAATGGTATTTTCCTGCCTTGTGAAAGGAGTTGATACAATTCCAGCCTTCTGAAGAAGCTTAGTCCATGTGCGGATGAATACAAAGGCCAGAAGAGCAGCAGAGACATTGAGATTGGGAACCAACCCAGTTGTGAGGTTCAACTTCATCACTATAACGCTGTAGATGGTGCCTATGACTATGCTAGCTGCAAGTCCCCGAATTGTGATCTGTCTTGTCCATGGAATGATTCTGTTCAAATCCTCTGGCTCGCCTCCATTCTCTTCAACTCCATCCTCTCTCTCAAACATCTCAATCTCTCCGTTTTCATCATTGTTTGTGCTCCCCATTTGTCCCTTTCCTGATCAAATTCAGTCAAATGAAAAAAGGAAAAAAAAAAAAGCGCACTAGAATGTGTAGAATTTGATGAAACGCAAAAGGACAAAGAAATAGCCGTTAATGATATCAAATGTATTCTTGACTCCAGTTCAGTCAAAATCTTGAAAAACTAATTTGATAGTTGAAATGAAAGAAAACACAGCGCACAAACCCATGAATGATCTTTACCTCAAGTTTCTCTTGTTCTGCGTCTTCAGAGATTGAAAGGAGACGAAATTTCAGAAATGTACAAATGGGAAATTTGTACACCTACCTACCCTTCTTTCTCAATCTACAATCTACAATCTACAAGCCTCCAAATTGCATTGACAATCCTTAAACAACTGAAGGGGTGGGGGTGTGGGTTTTCCTCAGCTTTGACTCGCAAGAACCTTCCAAAAAGATCAAAACTGCAAGAACGCCCACAAGACCCAATAGAGAGTCCTTGAATTTAATAGGATTAAATACCAGTGCAGAAAGGTGAAAGCCCAGAAATCCACAAAAATGCTGTCTTTAGTTTGATAGCTGTGGCTTCCACATGCGCATCGAAACTCTCAGGAAAAGTCTACTATTTATATTATGATTGCATCAAATGGTCGAGCAGCAACCAAGAAATGAAACTAAGGAAAGTCTGCATGTACTACAATGAAGTACAAAATAGGTTTTTGTAGTACACGAAGCAAATTTCAACTCCATAAACAGGAAAGATTGCATTTTAACACACGTTATGTTCAAAATGCACCTAAAAGAAAAATCCCATTAAGAGCAAATCCTTATTGTATTTTTCACAAATCATTATATGTATGATCTGTATGAGGAGAGGGAGAGAGAAAGAGAGAGGAGGAGGAGTGGTGGATAGAGTGTTGGAACTAATAGTGATTCATTCCCTTGAAAGTGTGTCTACTTTTATGCGTGTGGCTTAAACATGGCGCACTGGGTTTCGAAAAAGACAGAGCTTCGTTTATAGACCCCAAAAAATAAATGAAAATAGATAAAGGACTGGACTTTAGGGTCAGGTCAACAACCCCAACAGGCACAGGACGACAAACCATGATTTTGATGTTTTAGAATCACAATTCGCACTGGCAAATTGATGTTCACGGAGGGTTGGATACACGCTCCTTTTAGGAGGGTAGGCCAGGAGAGTATCTTCATTCTAATTACACGTGTTTGGGATGAAAATAAAACGGATCTTTTTTTTTAATGCCAAAACCAAATGTCACAGTTTTTTTAGTGAAAAAATTATTTTCCACTACTTTCACTACGTATTAAAAAGTCACATTTTAAAAATTAAATAACAATATAATGTGTATCATGACTATTTGTTTGGTGGCGTACAGTCTTCACTTTATAAGATTTTTTTTTTTCTATATGTGTGTTCGCGGCATAAAGTATCATTGCTTCAATAGTAACGCTACAATATGTCTTGTATCATTGCTTCTTACTTTTTCTTTTTCTAATCAATTTATGTGCCTCTTTCTGTCACACAAGGTGGTATATAAATTGTGATATACAAATGTGATAATAGTAGCATTATTCGATATCTAATTGGTTTATTGGCTCCTAATTTCTTTTTCATGACAAGAGGCAACATGATCCATGGAATTTATATTTGTTAACAACACATAGTAGTTGGACAAGTTGCTTACAGATTCAACCAATCTTGGTAATGAAACTGGTGAATCATATGTGGCAGCAACGTATAATATAATGATTGTATATGTCACGAAGCGCAGGGCTGAAGAGGCATATTCTCCAATTTTCATGATATTTTATTTATTTATTTATTTGATTATTTGACAATCACTGATTCACTGATTCACTGATGGTGAATTTTATTTTATTTTGTTTTTTAAAGTCTAAGATTCGCTCTAGCTGGTACTTGATGTTCCTCGCCAAAGGAATATAAGTATTTTGGGACCACAACTAATAAATTATGGATTATAGTTTGGATCTATCTTCTTCGCAACCATTCAAATTAGAAAGCTAATAAGTTTGAATACCCTTTGGAAATTCTCTACTTTCTAAACACTTGCTCATCTTCGACTTACTTTTTTTTATTATAACAAAATTAGAAAAATGAATTAAATTCGGATGTAAGGGGACAGAAATATTACCTTGACCAAGTGGTCTAATCCACGTATGTATTGTATTTATGTTAGATATTTATTTATTTATTAGAAAGTGGGTTTTGAACTTGAAACTTGTTTATTTTTTCCATAAGCATTGGTAGGCCCAAGTATGTATCGGCCGAAGGATCAATAATCCAGGCCTGGCTTTGTCGTGTGGAGCAGAACTGGGCCTAAACCAATTCCAATACCCAGGCCAGTCTGACCACCGAAATTTGAGCCCGAATCTTAACGGTCAGTTCCAGTTCTAGAGACTTACCCGAGTTCCCACGAAAAACCAACGGCCACAAACAACTTAACAGCCTCATACCGTCATACGCCATCAAAACTTCTTTACCAAGTAGAAAAAAAATACCCAAGGGATTTAGTAGCACCTTCTGTTTCTTGAAAACCCTGCGTTCCAAACCCTGTGTTCATAAAACAAGCCCTAGTTTGCTGGAATTGCAGAGCGCAGTGGGGATTAATTTGTATTTCGTTTATTGTGCACTAAAGATTTCTAATGGGGGGTTCATCGGATAGGGAGACCAAGTTCTTGCAAGAATTGATATTGTACGCGGCGAGTGCGGCTTTGAGTTGCTTGGTTTTGTTCGCGGGGCTCCGGCATCTCGACCCGAACCGTGAAGCCTCCAAGAAGGCTATGGAGCACAAGAAGGAAATTGCTAAGCGCCTTGGTCGTCCTCTTATCCACACCAATTCTTATGAGGTAAAAAGACGCACCTTTTCTGCCATCTGGGTTTTTCCATAACTTGCCGCTTGATTGCTTTTTATTGTTGGAAGCAAGAAGTTTTGGATGATAATAATATATAGTTGTTCGGGATATGTGGGTTTTTGAGTTGTCCGTCGGAAAAGGTTGAAATTTTATGTCTTTGTCGTGGGTTTGAGAGGGTTTTCCGTGTAGTGTCCTTGAAATGCAGGTGTTTTTGCTATTTTCCTTTGGAACATCTTGTGCTGTCGATGACCATTAATTTGATTGCACGACTTATCCATTTGAAATCTTGCACTTTTTGAGTTGATGACAATCTTTTTCATCGTTAAGTCGCTCAATTACTATTAGATACACAAATGCTAATATAGTAATCATTATCAGGATGTCATAGCTTGTGATGTTATAAACCCTGACCACATTGAAGTAGAATTTGAATCTATCGGAGGACTGGAGTCTATAAAGCAATCCTTATTTGAACTGGTGATCCTTCCACTGAGGAGGCCTGATCTGTTTTCCCATGGGAAGCTCCTTGGTCCACAAAAAGGAGTGTTGTTGTATGGACCACCCGGTACTGGGAAGACTATGCTTGCCAAAGCTATTGCAAAGGAGTCTGGAGCTGTTTTCATCAATGTGAGGATATCAAATCTGATGAGCAAATGGTTTGGTGATGCACAAAAACTCGGTGAGTGTTTGTCATGTTAAAACATACCCTTTTGGTTTACAGGAATTCATACTGTCCCTTCTCAATTAGAGGATGTTTTTTTCGTTCCTTTTGTACGTCTGTCTGATTCAATACAATATTTTAATTAGTTACTTCTGGTGAATTTTATGAGCTTCATTTACCGTGAAATTGACCTTAGTACCCTAGCGTTAGAAGCAAAATTGGACAGGCTGTTTACCAATTGGTTAGAGTTCACTGAGATGATGCTATCAAAATTTTGTTTGGTTAAAAGTTTACGCAAGAAGATGCTTTATAGGGTAGAATCATTTAGATTTTCTTTGGTTTTGGGGCATACAATATTCCTGACTTCTCTATTTTCGTAATTTCTTTGTTGCCCTTGTACGCTAGCGAAATAAACACAAATAAAAAGTAAGCATGCTAGAAGAATTACAAACTTTCTACTTAAATAACCTCCACACCTGTAACATTTGCTTCTCACAACCTACTCAACTAATTAATCAAGGAAACAACTATTTTATCATGCCATTAGGACTTATAATGATCTGCAGATATCCTCCATATTTCTCTGCATGAACTTCTCCCAACCTACTCAACTAATAAATCAAGGAAGCCAATTATTTTGATACTCATGTCATTGGGAATTGAAATGGTATGCATAGAAGAAAACTATTTTCTCATCTAACTAGTTGATTGAGAAGGCTGGCCTTTTATTTTGAAGCAATCCTTTCTTAGACCTTTAGCCATACTTGTTTGTTGCTTTTACCTCAAGAGATCAAATTATGCTTGTGTTGGATTTTGAAGTTTTCTTACTCTTATATCTACTGTGCTTAGCGTGTTGTTTAACGATTCTTCTGCAGTTGCTGCTGTATTTAGCTTGGCTTATAAACTCCAGCCTGCTATCATATTTATTGATGAGGTTGATAGTTTCTTGGGTCAGCGCCGAACTACAGATCATGAAGCATTAACAAACATGAAAACTGAGTTCATGGCTTTATGGGATGGCTTTACTACAGATCGTAAGTCTTCATTTTTTGTCTCTCTTTCTTTTCTGTAAAAAATAATGCATTTTCAGTCAGTTATCATGTAAAATAATTTCTGAGTGAGAATCATGATTTTTTTAAAAAAAATAAAAAAAAATCCTTGGATAAGGCATTTGGTTTCATAATTTATCTTGTTTCTGTAGAGAATGCTCGAGTTATGGTTCTTGCTGCTACTAATCGTCCATCAGAACTTGATGAAGCAATACTTCGGCGTCTTCCTCAGGCCTTTGAGATCGGGTATCCCGATCAAAGGGAGAGGGCAGAGATACTAAAGGTGATTTTGAAGGGGGAGAGAGTTGAAGACAATATTGATTATGACCATATAGCTGGCTTGACTGAGGGTTACACAGGTTCAGATCTACTTGAGCTTTGCAAGAAAGCAGCTTATTTCCCTATCAGAGACCTACTAGATGAAGAAAAGAGTGGAAAAAGATCTTCTGTGAGTATATGTGGCATTGTCGTTTTATATCTTGGCATTATAAACTTTAGACAATAGGCATGTAGATTTGTTTGTACTGAGAGTATTGGTCTATGCTTCTTTATTCAGGCACCAAGGCCATTAGCACAGTCGGATTTGGAGCATGTTCTTGCAACGTCCAGGCATACAAAGGTTGCTGCAAATGACTATACTGGCTTGAACTCATCACAATCGTCACCAGGGTGGTCGAGGAACAGAGACACTGGCGATTATCAACCAGTTCCAGCTGCAATTAACGAGCTCTCAAGGCTAGTGGTTTCCCACATCTTGAATATTCAAACCGATGCCCAGGACCCTTAAAATACCAACCTCCGCTCCAGTCGCCAGTCCCGATAGGTGACATGTTGAATTCAACACTATCAGAGTTGTGGCTGTAGCTCTTCAATCTGTTAGGTTTACTATACATATTCTAAGTTGATCCAGTTCGGTCGTTTTGAATGCCTAAAATTATATTGTGATTTAGCATGTGACACAGTGATTCGATATTAAAGGGCTGTTTTGTATTGTTAATTTGTAGACGTATTCGGAATTTAACCATTGGCTATTATAAAACCTTTCTGACTCTGTAACGTTGTTCATAGTGGATGGTTTGTTCATACCTCTGGAATTATACCTTGTTGAAGCCATTACGTTGTTTAGGCCTTTTAGCTTGTATTTCACATGGTAAGAGCAAGTTGCTTGGGCAACCAATGATTAGGACCATCTAGGACAGAGCTGGCATGGAAGAAGTGCAGTCGGTTTCACCAAAGCCACGCCATAAAGTGAGGCTTATCATTACCTTTTGAAATTGGAAGCTTTCCCCTCAGTCTCACCGCATGCTTTTACTACAAAATCAGCAGGACCACATCTTCACTCACTAGAAGAAGAATCCACTAAGGCTGCGATGCTTGTCAAGGTGGGCAGAGAGAATTACAATAATATTTTTAGAAACACAATATTGCAATCTGCAAGAGAGTGAGTTAACAAAGATGATGTTGATACAGCCTGAATTTAAACCTCTCAAGTTGTTCTTCGAAATTTGAAACATGTACTGAAGATGACAATTAAACAAAATTATCTTCCAAAAAGGCACTGAAACTCAGGCAATTGATTGACAGAAAACCAACCAAACCGCTATATTGGGTGGGTGGTGGGGGAATTAGGACAGGGTGGAAATGGCAAGCAGCACTCTGTATATATGTATAGCATAGGACATGAAGTGGGCAATGCATGACACAAATTATAGGGTTTTCCTCCAAAAACAAAGTCACGTCAGTCACAAACTGTTGATGTAAATTATTGTGGCCACAAATTTCAGTAAAGTGAGACGTCCCAATCAACAACTTGTTGCATTCTTAAGTCTCAATTTTATTATTATCTTTAAAAATATAAGTTGAGTACATTACTCACTGTCCACGAAAAAACAAAATAAACATGACGCTAGCAGTGGCTTTGGCACTCGTAAATTCCGGGCCAGTGTTCTACAAGGATGTCCATTTCTTAATCATTAAATAAACCCTTGGCATGGCATTAGTTATTCCCACTGACTCACTCACGTAGAGGCTTCAGTCTTTGACAACTAAATAATTAAGGACATGCATTTTGAATATGAAGATTAATTTATAAGTATACCAAACCAGGTCGTAGTTGGCGAGCAAAACCACATTTGACTGGTTGCGCTCCCATCACTCACAGATTTCTGTGTTGTTGACAGAGCCAACACATATGAGATGAAGCCTTGAATTGAAAGGTCTGTTTACTAGTTCAAAATCAGCATGCAGGAGCTGCAGCAGCTAGGAACTTATGAAGAATACGACACCTTCCTTTGGCTTTGGATCTATCTCTTTTCTTTTTCCTATTCATGTATGTGAAACAAGTGAGCTCTGCGACATTAGTCACAACTAAAACATGCAGTATTCACCAAAGGCTGCACAGGAGCATCTAACTCTGCCTTTTCGTGGCTTTAGGCAGGCAGGCAGCGCCCCTGACATCAAATTTAATAAAATTTTATTAGTGGGTATTATTTAGTTGGTTGAGTTCTTTCACTTTCATCTATGTGAGCAGAGATTCGAAAAGTCCAAACACTCAATAAATATTTGTGTAAATCCCTTTCCCAATCGCATCTACTTAAAAATAATAATAATTCATCACTACCTGGACCTCTCAGAAACCGGAATAGTAATTATCGTTCCCCTCTCAATATTAATTTGCCCGTTTATAATATAACAGTACTTGACTCATATTTTGGGGGTCGTTTATAATAATAAACCTAAAAGGCAAATAACCAGTAAGTGATTATTATGGCACGACCACTATCTTAAAAAAAAGCAACAATGAATTCCCAACAAATCCAGCGCCGTTTGTCAAAATCTAGGGCCAATTTGGTTGGGTTGGGTCAATAGAATGGAATTAAAATGGGCACATGTGAATAGTTCCTATAATTCATTATTCAATCATCTAAGCTCATAATAATAATAATAATAATCAATAAGACTGAGTCCATGGATGAACAATAGTCATTCTGGTCGTCATTTCACAGCCAACATAGATACAACCCATCTCTCTCCTCTTTCGCTCTCCGTACGTACTAGACGCATTGACATTGGCGTAGCAGCTCCTTTTGATTGACCCATTAATTTGCCGGCTCGAGCCGTCTCCATAGTTCCCCCCGTTTAAATCCACCCCCACCCCATTCCTCTTCCACTATTATTTTCCATCTCCACAGTCTCCTGCTTTGGTTTCATCAAATTAATCTCAACCCACCCAAATACCCAACTCTCTCCACTCTCAATTTTCTGGGTTAACATTCATTCGTCATGGTTGGGTTCGCGGCATTCTTTTATTTCTTGCTCATATTCATTTCTCTGGTTTTGGTTCTTAGATTCTTGTCCAAAACATCTCTGCTTCAAATATTTATCAAATCATGGCAGTCCTTGATAGACCGCTTCCACGTGTACCAATTCTACAAAATCCCTCAATTCAACGAGCATTTCCAAGAAAACCAACTCTACCGCAAGATCTCCCTCTACCTCAACTCCCTCCCTTCCATTGAAGACTCCGACTTCACCAACCTCTTCTCCGGCTCCAAGTCCAACGACATCTTCTTCCAGCACGACGCCAATCACTCCGTCGTCCACGACACCTTCTTCAGAGCCAAGGTCTCCTGGACCAACCAGAAATCATCCCAGCCCAATGGAATCAGGTCCTTCGTCTTGAAAATCAACAAGTCCGACAAACGCAGAGTGTTCCGTCAGTACTTTCAGCACATCCTCACCGTCGCCGACGAGGTCGAGCAGCGAAACAAGGAGATCAAACTCTACATGAACCTCTCCACCGAAAATGAACGGTGGAGATCGGTTCCCTTCACTCACCCGGCCACCTTCGACACAGTCGTGATGGACGCCGAGTTGAAGAACAAGGTCCGGTCCGACCTCGAGAACTTCTTGAAATCCAAGCAGTATTATCACAGACTAGGCCGTGTTTGGAAGCGGAGTTTTTTACTCTACGGCCCCTCCGGTACCGGAAAAACCAGCTTCATCGCCGCCATGGCCAGGTTCTTGAGCTACGACGTGTACGACATCGACATGTCCAAGGTCTACGACGATTCTGATCTGAAAATGCTCTTGCTCCAAACGACGTCCAAGTCGCTGATCGTGGTGGAGGATCTCGACCGTTTCTTGATGGATAAATCGACGGCTGTGAGCTTGTCGGGGCTGTTGAACTTTATGGACGGGATTGTGTCGAGCTGCGGCGAAGAGCGAATGTTGGTGTTTACGATGAACGGAAAGGATCAGGTGGACCAACTGGTTATGAGGCCGGGTCGGGTCGATGTCCATATCCAATTTCCCCTCTGCGATTTTTCAGCTTTTAAGAGCTTGGCCAGTACTTACTTGGGGGTCAAAGAACACAAGCTGTTCCCTCAGGTGGAGGAAATTTTCCAAAGCGGAGGGAGTTTGAGCCCGGCGGAGATCGGAGAGATTATGATTTCGAATCGGAGCTCACCGAGTCGGGCCTTGAAATCGGTTATTTCGGCCTTGCAGACCAATGCGGAGAGTGTTAAGGGAGTGAACAAAGTTGCGCAGGCATTGACGAATAGTTCGTCCGGTCGGTCCGTTGACGAGTCGGGTGAACCCGGGGCCGTGTTTTGCAGGGAAAGTGTTCACACGGTGAGGGAGTTCAGGAAATTATACGGGCTTTTGAGATTGGGGAGCAGGAGAAAAGAAGAGCCGTTAGATTCAAGTTCCGCGGATAAGGACGGTTCGCTTCACGCCGTGAAAGGGTGAATCGTAAATTTAAAATTTTCAGTGCCTTACCTTGAGGTTCAATGCCTTGTAAAATAACCTCGTTACGATAAATATTTATTTATTTCTTCCATATGATATTATTTTTCTCAATTCAAGAAGCCTATCAACCATGACTTGTAGCACTTGAAAGTCAGATTGTAAATTTTGATTTGAATTTGGCTGAACCTCGTGTTTTTGACCCCTATTTCGGAAGGTGATCCATATTCTTGGTGCGCCCAACAGTTTTGACAAAATATCAAAGCTATGATTTTGCTTGTCATAAGCTGAATGTTCCAAAAAATTTGGAATTTTTTATAAACCGTGTAAGATTTTTAAGCAAATTACAACTTGTCCAAAAGTTAAAAATAGATCAACAAGACACCTGATTTTCTTTTCAAGCTGCTTCCATGCTTACTCTATTGAAATAATCGACATAACAAATTAGCCGTATGAATTGCATTGTTTTCAAATCCTTTGTCTATTGATCAACTTGTTTTAATTCTATAAAGTTGAATTAGTCTAAAGCTGAGCAACTCAAACTCACAAACTGAAAGTCAACTTGGCATAATTTTGATTAAATGGAGAGGGTGGGATTTACTTTTATTTTATTGACCGAGAAGACAATTAATTTGATATAAGTGATATTGAAGAATAAGGAGTTCGAAAAAAACACATAGGGTGTAGAGATAAATGCTCTTAATTACTTGAGTTACAAACCTCTTACGACAATTATTTTTAAAACGAAAAGTGCTTGCCACGAACATATTTGTATTAAATATGAAAATAAATCTTGTAACATGCCAAACCCAAATGGCATGATGTGCCAATTGAACATACTCTCAAACTTATATTTCCTTTTTTTTTTTTTTTTTCTTCTGATAAGCTAGAACTCTAACTCTAATATTCACGAAGTAATCAGAAACTAAATAATTAATGCATTTATATGTAAGTATATATGTCATATAACATGCATTAATTTACTTCTAAAAGCCTCCTTTCCCTTTTTATTTTTTTTATTTTTTTTAATTTTTGGGTTGCCAATAAAAGCCTCCCCTTCGAACGTATAAAATGCCAAATGGAAAAAAAGAAAAAGAAAAGACCAAAGCTTCGGTCACGTGCTCACACGTGAGACGGAGCTTTCCTATTATTTTTTTGAAGGAGAAAGCAATAGACTTTTGAGTCTCATTCCCAACTGCCGATCAAGGAGTAGTTTGCTCTTCTTTTCTGTCAGCCCTAAACCCCCAATTCACAGCTCTCGCCGATCTCTTTGTTTTCGTCATAAGGTACAGCAAATTCATAAGTCTCCACCTCCGTATTCAAAATATTTCTTGTATAAATTACCACTTTTCTCTGATTTAAGCTGGTGTTCGATTGAATTTGATCTCAATGAATCCACATTTTATGTCTATATAGAGCCGATTATATATTTGTGTAGTTCAATTTATAATTTATTTTTATCTAGGAGATGTAGGGTGTACAAAATTTGAGATTGGAAATATTAGGTGGTTGTGCATTTTAGCTGTTGTGGTCGACGAGGAATGCATTGGCTTTTTAGCATTCTAAATTGTATGATTAAGTGGGTGAATTATGATTTTCAAAGCTTCTAACAAATATGTTGTGCATAAACAGATACTTTTTCATCCACTGTAAGTACACAGCCTGTGTGTATGAGTTCACGACTATTAGTTTTGAAGTTTATTCTAGTTGCAAGTCGTGGGTTTTTAAGGAAACCAAAACTTTGGTATTTGGTAATTAGCAAGAGGGTATGCTTTGCAATGTGTATGTAGATGATTTTTTCACATTGAATTTTGCAGGTCTGTTGAGTGAGTTTTTAGGAACTGGGTTTTTATCCTGATCAGTATGGTAAGGTTTCATGAACAGCTTACCGTTACTGCAGTCATTGTGTTCTTGTGGTTTGTCTGGGTATAATTGCCATGAAACCTTCATAGTATTGATTTGGCGCATTTCCAATTTGTCTCAGAATTACTTAATCGGAGCATTCAAACCATCCTGCAACATTTCAATCACATTTTCTGATGCAAAAACTCGGAAGCAGGTAATCTATCTGTAAAGAATAAATTAGAAAAATAAATTATGGATGCCACCTATTTGTTGATGAATTTTTTTTTTCAATCCATGGAATTATTAAATTTAAATTTATTATCCCAAGTGCAATTACACGAGAATTGGTAAGTTCAATTTGCTTTTTCCCCTAATCTATGATCTGTTTCTGCAGGTCCCCTTAAAGAAGGAAAGTGGCCAAGCAGTGTTGGTCCCACTTTTTCAAAGTCAAGAAAACATTTCTGGGAAGGTATATTGTTTGATCACATTGTTTTAAATGTTAAGCATTATAGTATGCAAAGGTAAACATTTTGGAAATTGATTTAGCCTTAGCCAATAAAGATCATCTATTTAGAGATCTTCTTTCCTTGTCATTTTCAGATTTCTATAGAACCAATTCAAGGGAAGAAGGTTGAACACAATGGAGTCAAAGTTGAGCTCCTCGGCCAAATCGGTATTTTATTTCTTTTCTGTTGATAATTTTTTGTGCTACATTTGTCATGATTTGGGCTAACAAGTTTCAATGTGAAAATAATAGTATGAGATTTGTTTTTTGGATGATTACATGCTGTCAATAACAGTTCCTAGGACTTTTGTTTCTTACCCCTTAAAACGAGCACTCTAATAAAACTTAATTCATGTTGCAGAGATGTACTTTGACAGAGGCAACTTTTATGACTTTACTTCCCTCGGTGAGTATGTTTTGTCTTCATTCCGTTAGCTTTGGACAGTTTCTACTCATTTTTTGAAGTACTGATTTTGGTTCTTTGTTTTTAATTACCACCAATCCCTTTCCGTTAGAAAGTAACAAAGAAAAAAGTAACTATCATATTGAGCTTCCAAATTTTAATATGATATCCATCACTATAACCTGTCTATTTATCATTTTACTGAAAAAAGAAAAGTGCAGTGTTCCATTTAATTGGCTTTAAATTTGTAATTTTTCCACTCCAACTTCTTCTTGGATGCTCTAATTGTATTGCTCTTGTCAACAGTTCGTGAACTTGATGTTCCTGGAGAGTTATATGAGAAGAAAACATATCCTTTTGAGTTTTCTACAGTTGAAATGCCATATGAGACTTACAACGGGGTGAATGTGAGACTTAGGTAAGTCTCAGAACACTAAATATATTTCCTTTTCATTTTACCTTTATCTTTTAAAATTAAGATATTCTACATTTATGAAAGATCGAATTGTTCAGAATGTCTGATTACATTTTAGACACGGTTATGTACAACACTAGTGTAGATGGAAAACATGATGTTGATAGTAATAATAGTTCATGCTATGACATATTGTAAATGTGCTTTTTCTAGGTATGTTCTGAAAGTGACAGTTAGTCGTGGTTATGCTGGTAGCATAGTGGAATACCAGGATTTTGTGGTACTCTCTCTCTCTCTCTCTCTCTCTCTCTCTCTCTCTACCAGAATTTGTGAACATTATTGTTCAGCATGCGTTGACAACCATTACTTAGCTAGCATTCTCATAGTTTATGTTGATTTCATTCTGTGCTTCAGGTTCGCAACTATTCCCCACCTCCTTCTATTAACAATAGCATCAAGGTGAGACAATATTCTACTCTTTGATGACCATGACAACATGGTTATCATTCATAGGAATAAGGAATGTAGTAACAAATAAGAACTGCTTATCGATTATAAAAAAAAAAGTTTGCTTCCATTCACCCAACAGTTTTATTCCATTTTACGTTGCATCTATCTACTATGCTGCAACAGATAGCCCCATTGTCAATCCTCCCTGAATGAATCTTTCTTATAATTTTATTGTCTTTGCAGATGGAAGTGGGAATCGAGGATTGTCTGCATATTGAGTTTGAGTACAACAAGAGCAAGTAAGTTAAAAGCTATTTCATGACCAGGGCTGTCTGTTTATTGTTACTGGTTTACATGCCCGAGATGAAATCTGGAAACAAGGGTTGTTTCTGAATGTTGAGTTTCATTTGCTTTCCAACCATAGCCTGAGCATACTTGTCTAGGGTGGGTTTGTACAAGGAGAACTTCATGCCTAGAGTGTAATAAATCCGAAATATGATATGTCTATCTAGTTAAAACAACAGAGAACAATTTGGCTCTAATTATTGGTGTGTTGAACAGGTACCATTTGAAAGATGTTATTATTGGCAAGATATACTTCCTTCTTGTAAGAATCAAAATAAAGAATATGGATCTGGAGATCAGGCGTCGAGAGTCAACAGGGTCGGGGCCTAGTACCCATGTTGAGACAGAGACACTTGCTAAGTTTGAGTTGATGGATGGTGCTCCAGTCAGAGGTATATGCTTATAATTCTTCTGCTTTCTTATATGTTCGGAATAATGCTGATACAGGTGATTGATGGCTGCAACGTAACCATTATTGTAAGTGTAATTCAAAAAATATATGACATTTGAATTTTTTTGATGAAATTTGTAATTTCAATGGGGATGGTCAGGTAATATGTGATTGAAGTTTCTGGAAAACAGTTTATTATTTCCTAAACTTGCTGCATTTCTTCAACTGTCCATGGATGAATGGCTTACATTCATGTACTTGAATTTTTCAGGTGAATCAATTCCCATTAGATTGTTTCTTAGCCCTTACGAACTGACACCAACACATCGCAACATCAATAACAAATTCAGCGTGAAGTATTATTTGAATCTTGTTCTGGTTGATGAAGAGGACAGACGGTATTTCAAGCAGCAAGAGATCACTATATACAGGCTTCAGGAGACTTCATGATCACTCATCTTGCAGTCTATCTCCATTTGATCCATTCGATATGGAAAAGAAGATAAATTTTCTCATGGCACCTTGTAAAGCTTAGAAATTTATGATCTTATTGTGCTACAATGACTTGCTATTCTTGCTGAGTTGCAACTTTGATACGGGATTGTCGCGAGTTATGTACATGGGCGGTGGAAAGTACAAGATCTCCTGTTGCTGTGATGATACGTCATGTAACAAGCATCCTGTATCTTACTTTATGAATTAGCGTTGGAGAAATAAACCCCTCGGTTTGATAAAAATTCTTCATGCTATGTATGAACTGTGAGCCTGATGTTTTCATTATTGACATTTCTTTGATGGAATTCTGCTGTTTATTGAAAAAGAGAAACTATGAAGACTTATATCTTCGTGATTTCCTTTTTTCTCGGGTGTTTAGTCTCATTTGGTTAATCAATGCATCCCTGGTAATTAAATTCATCAATATTCCCTTTTGGTAACAGAACCGTAGGCAGTCATTCGCAAGACAATATTTTGGTGGATGGAAATCGGAAAGAAAAATTCAGAATATTAACGGATATTTGTTATATCCCAATGTAACACTAAGAGCATCTCCAAGAGAGTCTAAATTTTAGTTAAAATAGTTAGAAAGCTATTATATCAAACTACTTACTATTTTGGCTAATCTCCACTTTGGCCAATCTCTAGTATTTTACTATTTCTCTCTCCTCCTCTCTAACTTAAAAGCTCATTAAAAAAAATAAAAAGTAAGAGGTAAGAGAGGGTTGTGCCTAGGGAGAGAGAAGATGAAGAAATGGAGAACCCTCAATTTCTCTCCTCCTCTCCAAATGTAGAGAGCCACCAAACTCAAATATGGAGTTCTCCAAAATAGAGAGCTAGATAGCAAGTCTGCTGGAGCTGCATTTTGCCCTCATTCTAGTCAAAACGGCTAAGGATCAGAGTATAGCAACCCTGCTGGAGATGCTCTAAGTTATTGCTGATATTTTCATTACAAGAACATTCAAAATTCCACATGGAAACCTTTTCAATTAAGAGATTTGCATCAGAATTCACAAATGCTGTTAGTTATGCAAAGAAATCATCAGCACGCACTCACTCATCTGTGGACAAAACAAAGGCCACCTTTGAAGCATGGTCTTCCTTCCAAACCAGCACTTCACTCTTCTTCTTCTTCTTCTGAAACTGCTGGCAGGCCCTCTTTGAACCAGGCGTAAAGCCCTCCTTCTAAGTGGAACACATTGGTATAACCGTTGAGGACAAGCAAGTAGGCTGCTATCAGTGATCTGTAGGAAGCGCAGTGTGATGTAATGTAAAACTTGATGAAGAGGGAATGAAATGGAAGTCTCAAGGGAAAATAATTTTAAACTGAACACCTTGACTGTTGACCTTCTGGGAGATTTTGGGTTGGTCTCATCGTGCCCCCGGCGGCGCAAGCCACTATGATCTTTGCCTTCTTATCAAGTTGTGATTCCACACCTGTTGTCACATACCAAACATTTGGTGTTTCCATATCTGTAGAAGTTGTCTAAAGACAAAGCAACAATTGAAAGCATAATTTTATTTTATTTTTTTCCAGAACAATTGAGAGCATAATAGGGGCATTGATTTATGTATATATACTTTGTATGAACTCAGGGTTCTCTTCTGTGCCAGCAAAGATGCCAAAGAATGCAAATGCAGCACGCCTGGCAATGTCCCATGCCGTCCACTCCTTTATAAGCCTGTATATTTGCACGTTAATAGCACCCGGGGGATGAGCCTACATGCACCAGAAACATTCATTTCTCTGGTAATTAGCCTATTGATACTGAAATCGCCAGCAGGAAGATTAGAAATGCAATGACTTGGGGAGCAGAGCAGAGCAGACAACCTCTTTAAATTCTGCTTCAGGCCGGACATCGAGAATCACGAATTTGTTTTCTTTTTGAAGTCGCAGAGCTTCTTTTACATCCACACTCCTTACCTGCAAATTGTAAAAAAATTGGTGTTAGCAAACGAGATTGCTTCTACGCCTTGTAGGGGGCAAGGCAATACATGCACTGTTTCCTTCGTCAATCTTTACTCGTGTTCCCTTTATAGATGACGCTCTTTCCAGTCTTCTTGTGTTCCCTTGAAAATTAGTTAGAGATTTGGGAACGGAACATTTCCTTGCACAAATAAAACCATAGCAAATAAACAATGAAAAGTCTCTTGTTCCAGCTACTTTGATAGATTTGAAACTTGTGATTAGAATTCTACTTTTGTATTTCTTTGGTTGAATTCTATCTGTTTCAGTTTTGGCTCTTCCATTGAGGCTTGTCTCTGTGTGTGCGTGTGTGCGAGAGAGAGAGAGAGAGAGAGAGAGAGAGAGAGAGAGAGATGGAGGTGCACCTTGTTCTGCAGCAGAACTTCCCTCTTAGTCTTCCAATCCTCTTCAGCTAACCTCTCCAAAAGAAACCAAGTGAGAGTGGATTCATTTAAGAGATGAAGATATACATATAGATAAGGAAGTAGTTGTGATATTAAAAGAGTGAGTTAGTTATACGGTACCTGGCGATTTGACTTGTTTTGTTGCTGCACCGCGGATTTTGAGGCCCCGTGATGACAACCGTTGCCTTGTGGAGGAGGATCTTACTGATCTCTCCGTAAGCCAGCAGCAAGGGTGATTATTATGTTGGCACTGCTTTGAAGCCAACCCCAATGCTGAAGATGCAGATGAGTGTAGGCTGATCGAAGTAAGAGAAGCAGCAGCCATTTATGAAGTTATATATATATATGCTCCCAAAACCAAACCAAGAAAATTAATCAGCTAATCTAGGCTCTAGCTAGCTCTTGAACTGAATGTTCAGAATGACGTTTGATCAATATAGCATATAGATCATTAGGTTGTGCTGAAACAATAGAACAATTGGAAGTGCTGTCTGTGCTTGCTCTGCTTTTATTTGACTGGTTTGAGATCTTGTGAGTGCTTGATTTCGAAGTCACTGGGCCATGGATATTTTGCAATTTTATCTCTCCCAGAATCCGAGTTTGTGGTTCTGGATATCTGTTTAAACTTCTTTCATCCTTTACCTCCCTTGTCTTGTCCTTTTATTGGACCATACCCAAAGCCATAAATCCTCCTCCTTCCAACTTGGCTCTCATTACCTTTTATCCTTTATTCTTTTTCAGTCTAATTTAATTTTGCTCATCACTTTAAATTATGTCTAATATAATGACGTGATATGACTGTTTTTTTCTCTCGATGAGACACATGGTCACATGAGGAATCGAATCATAGACTATTAAAAACTCTATTATTGAGCTAAGACCCCATTGACGATGTGGTATTACAGTTCACCGAAATTTTTGTTTAGCAACAAAGATACAAAGTATAACCCATTTTGATATTTAATTTTGTAGTATGACCGGTGAGTTATGTAACATATGTGCTATTTGACATTTATCTTTAAATTAAAGTAGGAAGTCAGCATCCATATCTGCTGTCTGAGCATTAATTAGCACATGACTGGTAAATTGAAAGTATTTGGACCGTTAAATGGTTGTCTCAGATCAGATCCGTTCATTTTAAGATTTTAAGTTTATTGATGTAATCAAGTTAATAACGTTTTAAATAAGAATTGATCCCCTGTTTTGTGTTGATCAGCATACTTGCAATTCACACTACAACAACCTTAATTACTTTTTTTGTGTGTGCATAAAATCCATCCAAAATTAATATCAAATTCCTGAAGTTCTGGTAGAAACAAATTGAATAAGAAGGCAAATCCCCTACGGCCTTTCCAGACTTTCAGTACGAACGAGATCCAATTTACGCAACCGTTTGATTTTGATTTGGGCGCTGCTGCTGCTGTTTCTGTTTATATTTCTTAAATCACTCACTCCCATGACCCATCCCACCACACTGCTATGTCACCACCTTAAGAGAACCACCGACACCAACGAATACTCCATCACGCAACTAGATGTCGCCGCGTGTCACATCGATGCAATTTGGCCTTTATAAATTACATACCAAGTTTCTCTCTTCTGCAGTCTTACCCTTGGGCTTATCCTACACTTGCACTCTTGCCCGCTACAACTTCAGAGTCAACACACTTTTACATCACACAAAAGTCAAAAGTACAACCATACGATGCACGGTTTCATAAATTGTAGAAACACTTCGGCTTGTTCTCATTCTGTGTATATATATATATATATATATATATATATCCTGACCCCAAAAAAAAAAAAAAAAAAAAAATTATGTTTATATATAATACAATCCATCTCTCTTCACGTACCTTTAATTATCACTCCCTATCCCTCTCCCTCTCCCTCTCCCTCTCTCTCCTTCTCTTTAGAGTGCAGTGAGTAACAATGGAGGTCTTCTACTACATGGTGTTTGGGATATTGGGGGTGGTGGTGGCAGCGACGGAGCTCAGCAAGAGCAACAAAGACCGAATCAATACGTCGTCAACTTTTAATAGCTTCAAGAACAATTACCTTTTCGTTTACTCTCTCATGATGGGTAAACCCGCTAGATCTCACCTGAATATCATCTCTCTCAATGTGAATATGTTTATATACGTATCTGTGCAAATGTATGTCTCTGGATTTGCTGAATTTTGATCCGATCTGATGGTGTTAGTAAGTTTTCTTAGAGTTCTTAGAGTTCCCAAGTGGAATCTAAAGTTACCATTTGTGAGATCTGTGTATTCAGTCTCTTTTCTGATAGTTTTGATTGATTTGTACATGTTTTAGATAAGAATTTTGGACTTTCTTTATTGCTTTTCTCAAAGAAAAATGATGGTAGCGTTGCTTTCATTTTAGCTATTTTCTTTTTGAATTGGTGAGTGGGAAGTTGGATCTGGGCTGCATATGGTTGTAATGGCTTCACATATTGAGACATTAGTCTATCTATTGCGGCAGCTGAATTCTTGTTACTTAATAAATGAAGTATTTGTTGTCACAGTCAGTAGATGATATGTGCATCATATCTTGATTGCGTTTAGTACTTAAAAAAAAATTACATAAATTTTTCAATTTGAGTGAATTTTGCTAATTATGTTCGAACTTCTCTAATTGAATGAAACTATGGTCTAAATTACTGACAAATTAATGTTTATGTGCCAATAGCCGGGGACTGGTTGCAGGGTCCTTATGTCTACTACCTGTACAGTACATATGGATATGGAAAAGGAGACATTGGACAGCTATTCATTGCCGGTTTTGGCTCCTCCATGTTGTTTGGAACAATTGTTGGATCTCTGGCAGATAAACAGTGAGTTTACCTCTCTGATCTCTGTTTAATGGTTTCATGCTTGTTAGATATTAATAGCATTTGTTAGCTGATGATGTCTGTAATTTAGGGGCCGAAAGAGGGCATGCGTGACTTATTGTATAACTTACATACTGAGTTGCATCACCAAGCATTCTCCTCAATACAAGGTTTTGATGTTGGGTCGTATTTTGGGAGGTATTGCCACATCACTTCTATTTTCAGCATTTGAATCATGGCTTGTTGCAGAACACAACAAGGTAAGGGGTCATTGCTTTGCCCACTCGTTATTTTTTTGAATATTTCACTCACATATTCACCTTAGATGTATAGTTTCAGTGAATATGGTCTCTTTGTCTTTAAAGGGTACTATTAGCATGCAGGTTAGCTTAAATAGAAAAGACTTGCTTGCTTGGGGTGCAAATTTTGTTGTCGTTGTATTCTATTTGGATGTCGTTTTTGTTTTTTTTTCCCACATAGGCAATGAGTTTGATAACGATGCAAGAGCTAGTCAGTCATTTGACTAAGCATTTTTCCCTTGGTTGGGTTGTGGACTGTGTAAAATTGTTTTGTTCTTGGAATGTTACCCCCCTTGTATCAGTAAATCATATATGTGATGTTCCTCTTGACTGTGCAGAGAGGCTTTGAACAACAATGGTTGTCAATAACATTCTCAAAGGCAATATTTCTTGGCAATGGTGTTGTTGCTATCTTGGCTGGGTTGCTTGGAAATACGCTTGTTGATGCACTGGCTCTCGGGCCTGTGGCACCCTTCGACGCTGCTTCGTGCTTTCTCACAATCGGAATGTTTGTAATTCTATTCTCATGGACAGAGAATTATGGAGATCCTTCAGAGAACAAGGATTTGCTTACCCAATTCCGGGGTGCTGCTGTGGCCATTGCTTCTGGTAGAGTCTTAAATATATACTATAAGATATTATTTTTGGATGATAAATTGTGTATGTTTAATTTAATGGTAGACTGTGGTGATTGTTTCTACATGACACATGCTTTTGTTCTGGATTCATCTTGTTTACTAATTGTTTTCTCTTCTTTTTTCCAAACTTTCCTTAGAATAGCCATGTAGTAAGTGGAAAGGGTGATGGGCTTGCACAGAGATTACCTTGTCTTTATTTTGTTCTTCAACATTCTGTTGGCTTCAGTAAACTTTTCCTTTTTTCTTTTCTTTTGAATAGTTATTGTGGTTTGATCCCTATACTAAATCCTTTCTGACCCCTTCACCCCAATAAAAGGAAGTATAAATAACCATTATCCTCTAATCCATTACTGGTGATGTTTATATAGATATAGATATGACCGGCCACGAGGGACTGTAAAGCTCTGACCAGCCACAATCAGTTCATGATTGTCAATCTTTTTTCAACCTCGTAGTTTATTTTTCTGTTATCTTGAAAGAATTTTCCTTTTGTTTTGTTTTTCATTTTCTTTTTAACCTTGCTCTATAAGTTATGTGTTTCCTCTTTATTTAGTATTATATTTTGTGTGGTTCAGATGAGAAAATTGCATTACTGGGTGCGATACAGTCTCTGTTTGAAGGTTCTATGTATACCTTTGTTTTCCTCTGGACCCCTGCTTTGAGCCCAAATGACGAGGATATTCCACATGGCTTTATTTTTGCCACGTTCATGTTGTCTTCGATGTTTGGAAGCTCCCTTGCATCTCGGTTGATGGCTCGCCAAGCACCCAGAGTAGAGAGCTATATGCAGATTGTCTTTGCCATCTCAGCTGCCTCTCTTCTGCTTCCCATTGTGACCAGCGTATGTTATGGATTCCAGTGTATTTTTTTCTTAATGACTGGTTTTGCGCTTTTTTTTAACTTTGCTAATTTTGAACAGTTCTTGGTAGCACCTTCGAAGGAGAAAGGAGGGAGCATCTCTTTTGCAGGTTGTATCCAGCTTCTTGGGTTCTGTGCCTTTGAGGCTTGTGTAGGACTATTCTGGCCGTCCATTATGAAGATGAGATCCCAGTACATCCCTGAGGAGGCCAGGAGCACCATCATGAACTTCTTCCGTATTCCTCTCAACATCTTTGTCTGCATTGTGCTGTATAATGTATGTTACAATTCCCGACTTCAAAATGCATTAGACCTGGGAATGTGGGGCGAAGTAGATAAACTGACCCTTAGGTGGTTCAATCTTGTTTTGTGCTGATATAACCTTAAGTAAATTTGAAACCAGTTAAACTCAAATTTCAAAACCAGTTTATCAGAGTACCTTAGAAATAAGATGTTATGAAAGCATGCTCAGTTAAGACCCAGTCAATACCATTAGCAGTTCTTTGTGCATATTATTGACTATGGAGCTTGTGGACGCAGCGGAGAAATGTTCTACCCAAAAAAAGAAAAGAGAAACAAGAGAATGTGATTGTATCTCTTTCTTTTCTACCCCTCTTCTGTCACTAACTAATTGGTTTTGTTTGTCTTTGAAGGTTGATGCATTTCCGATGACTGTTATGTTTGGTATGTGCTCGATTTTCCTCTTTGTAGCATGTTTCTTGCAGAGGCGCCTCATGGCAATTGCAGACAAGCCTAGTAAGTCCAATTTTCACCCCGTAATCTTTGCCGCCACTATCTGGCACTAAAAGTAAATTGTTTGTCTTATATATCCATGTAGTGAATATCATCTAAAGATCATGCCTCTGGAGTTATAATTACTGTAATAAAAATAAAAATGATACCTACATTGAATCCATGGGTCATACAATAACCTGATCCTAGGCAAACCTCCTACATATATATTGACTTGGATCATCCAGCATCCTATTTCTTGGTGCTTATGGTTGGAAATAACTTGCTTCTGTCAACAGAGACTGAAGATTGGGTAGCAATGAAGGAAAGGGACAGCGAGGCAGAGCCATTAAACATATGAATGATTCTGAGCTGACAGACCACCAGACTTTTGAGAGGTTGAAGACAACGACCTGATTTATTCGTTCAATATACTGGTAAAGTTCCTGTTAACTAAGAATTTATTCGATTTCAAAAAGTGAAGGTTGCAATGTATAAGGACAAGAGTAGTCTGCACAGCAAATATGGGAAGGAAGAAGGGTCGGTTGAACTTCTGTAATTGTTTTTGGTTGTCAAGTCATTACGGTAGTGAATTAGTTATTGCAAAATTTTCGGCGAAGTAATCAGCTCTTCTTGTAACGCCATTGTTATTCTTTTTACAGCATCCATAGCCTATATGTTTCTTTATTACAATTTAAGTGAAACTGTACGATTAGCCAAGGCAATTTTGTTTTATGATCTTTATACAAATTGGTCCCTGTAGATTTGATTCAGTGCTCGAATGCTTTTAGATTTTATGTTATAACCTTTTTCTTGGGGAAGGCACTTAAAAATTGGTTCTTGCATTCCTAGAGATCGAGATATCGTAAGTGGCTTTTAGGCTTATCGAAAAAGAAATAAATAGACGGGTTAGAAATCGCAAATAAATTTAATTGAGCCGCCTGGGCAGTGGGCACAATTGGTCCATATACGTTTACGTCTGCATTTGCCCAATTAATATAAGCAAAAAAAATTATTTGAATTCAAAATTGCATTGGTAAGCTTGTTCTTGAAATCAGCTGATCACGAAACAATGCTACATATACTATTTTCAGTCGGTTCAGCGTTCAGCGTTCAGCGTTCAGGATATATTTAAAAGGCGGCTATACTCTTTAAATTAATATTGAAAGAGATTTGAATAGTATAGCCGCGCGGCTATACGGTTTTGTTTTGGTTAGGCTTCGTAATAGTCCTGAAACAGACCATAGCTACATGACATGAAGTTCCCACGAGTAATAAAACTAACAATAAAAGTCATAAAATTTTACCTTTTTCTCCACTTTCTATGAGAGTCCTCCACAGATGTGGTCACTGCAAAGGCAGAGTGGGATTGTTTCTTCGATTTAGCTTCTGACACACAGGACTCCTGATTTTGTTTGGGAATTCGAGCTCCTTTCACAGAATCCTCATTATCAATGTCAACGTCTCCAAAGCTGAGATTTTCAGTCCGTATCAACCAGTTAAGGGAATGAATCAAGCATGATATTAATCGGTGACAAAACGAGAGTTCACTGAAGCATGTGTGGACACATCACAGGAAAGTGTGTGCCTTCTGGATGATCAACAAGCACTCTCGTTTCTTTTATTATTCTTCAGCAAAAAGAAAATATATCAAAATGGTTAATTATCTATTGATAATCTAACTAAAGGTGCCACAACATATCATGGAGATAATCGTCTAATAGTTTACATATTTAATATCCGTAGAGGCTACACTCCCACACAACTCATCTGCTGAAAAGCAATGAGTGCGTTCACGTCTTCAATAAGTGACGTCAGAATGGACATTGGGCATCAGTGCCCTTTGTAACTATTTGCAATATGTTTCATCCATTTTTTTCGCTTTTTCTTTTGGATGATAAAAACTACTTACTCATAGGTATATCAGACAGGTCTGAAAACGCAAATATGGTAATGCAGCACAAATGTTAAAAAACATCTTTTGTTTCCAATATTATCATTCAGAGATGGCCTCAGCACCTATAATGTACATGCGTGTGTGTGTGTGTGTGTGTTTGTATGTTCTTGTACATATCTGTACACCTATATATGTATCTGCTTTGCATATTTAGTATGCGTGTACTTAATTCCTGCAGCTTCTGATCTCTTACGACAGTATCTAGTGAGTGCAATAAAATGTTTAGGCCAGTACTTGAATCGTTTTCCGGCACTTCTTGCTGAATGTCGAACAGTTGTTGCTCGCTCTCATCAAATCTTTGTTTCCATCATCTGATACATTATCTTCAACCTTAACATTTGGGGAATGTTCTGCACCACCTTTAAAGTCATATTCTGTGTGTTGTCCCCGAAACCAACAAATTCCTGAGAGTGGATCACCAAAAATGTTATGTACATTCTATCAACACGACAGACCTATATGAACAGAAACTAACCTCAGTAAGTTCCTTAGGGAAATCAAGTTGGTCTTCTTCACGGTTCTCAGCTTGTGTCCCAATCCACCAAGCATCGGAAAATACGATCTGGGACATGAAAAGCTAATGCTGAAATATATGCGTAAAAAATAGCGTTACCACACTCTGTAAGAAAAACAAGAAGAAGATTCTAGGTGGAAGTTGTATGAAACAATAGCTCTGAAAATTATGTGCACAACGTGTAAAAGAGCACGCAAAGAGAGAAGAGTAGGTTAAATTTTTCTCAGAAACCAGACAAGCAAAATAAAAGTAGAAAAGGAGCAAGGATGAAAGTAGTACACCAGAGGGAAATCGAGGTATAAGACGGAGTTCTTGGTGCCCAAATCCTTGAGCTCACCGATCTTACCGCCTCCCATGGGGGCAAAGAGGCCAGGGAAGGAGAAGAGGAACCGGTTCTTTCGCGGAGATTTCTTGAGAACGTCTTTGCCATGGTGCGTAACAACAGTGTTTGAGGGGGTGAGAGGCGCGTGGGACTTAGTAGGTTGTTGGAGAAGGCGCTGGATCCTCTTCGTCATTGCGCTTCTTCTTCGATGACGAGGTTCGCCCGACCATACTATTTCAACAGTATAGCCGCGCGGCTATACTATTAAAATATTAATATATTGCAACAGGTACAGCCGGCGGCTATACTCTTTAAATATTCCAATATATTAAACTACATTACCGCACGGCTATACTAATTAAATACTCTTTAAATATTAATATATTGTATAGCCGAGCGACTCTACTCTTCTAATATCTTTAAAAGGTATAGCCGCCCGGCTATACCTTTTTTACCCCTTATTTACACATCAGTATATTTCGAATCACCACGCCTCGGCGGATCATACGCATTACGGAAGAAAGGATAGCCAGAAGGATCACTCCGCCTCGGTAGATCATATGTATTCCTTTAGTAAAACAATAAACATGGCGTCTAGTTTACACTCTTTGTATAAATATATACATTCGAATCACTACCTAACAAAAAAATACACTAGTCGCTACTCCGAGTGCAAAGACAACTATTTTGATTAGGAAGAAAAAAAGGTTCATCATGCCTTCTCATCAAGCATTGGTTGAAAGCAACGACAATGCACCCCGGATCAGATTTTCCAAATTGCCTCTCAATCTAGAAACAACATTGTTCAAGGTTTCCTGTGAACGTGTCTCATCAAGGGGGTCATGTAGTCCATGGAGCTGCACCTCTAAAAACCGACCAAGACTTGCCTCTGCAACATTAACAAGACCAAGTGACGCATTTGTGTGCATAAATTTTGTAACAATGAGTCCTGCCAGAAGTTGCTGATCTGCCTTCACAAGCTCTGAAATAAAACAGGGGAAGAGTATTCTTCTAAAAACCAACAACCAACTCTCATTTTCTTCTTCGCATCCACCCTTTCCTTTCTGAACAAGCCTCTCCTTTTGTAACTGAGATGCTTGAAACTTGTGGGATAAGTTGCCGACCAAATAGCAGATACAAGATAACGTGTTACCATAGGAAGAATTGGAGATGATAGTGGGCCAAACCCCAGAGAATAATACTAGCATTAATAACTCATGGTCCCCACCAATCGAGTCGGAGATGCCTCCTTGCTTCAACTTGTCTTCAACAGCAGCCAAACACTGCAACTGTAGCATTTCAAAAGGCAGTAGTAGCACCAGCTTTAAAGCCGTGAAACAATCTCTTTCAAGAACAATCTGGCTCAAGCTCCTCGCACCATCTTCATCAAGCAATATCCCATTAGATTTAAGCAAGGACTGATCAATCAGTCTTAAAACATCTTTAAACTGGGAGAGCATTACAAGTTTTTTGAAAATCTCCAACCAACATGCGTGCAAAGGGTGAATGGAAAAGGAACTCTCCTTTTCTTTAACAGGAGGTTCTAATTCCTGGAAACTCTCCCATCCTTCGTCCCAGTTTTCATTCCAGTCATTTCCAGTATCAGAAGCTTCTACAGAGGGTTTCTTATCTTCCCTCACCAAGAAAAATCCTTCCCACTCTCCTAACATGGCAAGCAAAGAACCAACATGGGAATATGATTCAGCAACATCACACAGCTTTAGGAAGCAAGAAACAGCTGTCTCTAGATTCAAGAGGTCATCGGAAGTAATTTCCAAGGTGGGTGATATGGTTGCCACAAGCTGTGATGATTTGAGGGCAACTAATGTACTTGTAAACCTGTTAGGTGTATCATTATGATCAACCAACCCCCGATCAGTAGTTTCACTTTTGTTACTCATAAAATGCACCTCGTCCCATCCTTCCCACGGCATAACACTAGAATGTATACTGGCAGACAAACCCTTGGTACTTTTACCAGTGAGGAATTGCATGAGCTCTAAAGTATAAACTCGAACTGACCCTGGTAGCTGCAGGTTATCTGAGAACTTAGCCATTCTTTCCCAAACTAAATGCCTGACCTTATCCAAATCCTCTAGATCACCTTCTAATTTACTCAAAGATGATAAAAGCTTATACAAGTTCTCATAGTCCTGCCACTCACGGACAACCACATCCTTTAAAATGTGTTCCAAAATATTTAAGTAGAGAAGGGGAAGTTCCTGGACTTCAGTGTCACCTGCCAAAGTGGAACCAGTGGGACCCCCTAATACTGCTTGAGAAAATACTTCAGCCACTGCTCCGAACCCACAACCAGAAAAAATCATGGATCTACAGAACATATATGGTTCAGAAGCAGAGTTGCCAATTAAACCATGACTGACAAAGCTGACAATTGTACCCCAGCCCTGACTTGGCGAGACAGTGTCTTCTATTACCAACCTCATGAAAATCTTTAGACAACACGCTAAGCAATCCAGATTCAGCCTGAGATTTTCTCCGGCTTCCTCATGAGATGCAATGTCCTTCATCTCATCAATCAATCTTATCCAAAAGTTCAAGAGAATTATAAGACATTCTTGCCAAGATGAGTTATCGGGTAGAGTCCCATAAGAACCCAAAAGAGGTACAATAATGGTGAAATACCGCTTCATAATGTTCAAAGAATCTACATGTGCCAAGAGTAGAATATACTTTCTGCAATATTCATAGCTCTGCTCAAGTTGACATATGAAGCATTGAAGGTCCTCAGTGCTTTTGATGATCGAATCAGTTCCAGCTTTAGCCTCCAAAGGTGTCAACAAACTCAAAACATGATGCTTGTAGACATCTTGCCACGTTATGAGACCCTTCGACAATGGGTCAGAAAATATACTGGCAAGGCTCTCTACCATCGTTGCCAAGGCTTCCAAGCTACTTTCATATATGTGCATGTAGACTTCATGGCTTAAGCACTTTAAGTTTAAACCACCTAAGCCAGCAATATTTTTGAAATTTAGGTTCGCAAGAAACGAAACTCTTTTGCACTCTTGCTCCATTAACTTGTAAAAACGAGATAATCCAAAACCAGATAGATGCTCTTGATCATGGTGTATAATTGGTAATTCTTTTCTGCTTTCTTCCAGTTGCAAGTAGCAGTCAGAGAGCAGACCAAACATGTAAGCAAGACGCAACTTGTTGCATCCATCAATTGCAGGGTATACATTGGAGGAGACAGCTTTGATGGTTTCTATAGCATAGCCAACTATTTCTCCTTTAAATTCTGAAATTTCGTAAGTAATATCATCATTGGTCCAAACCTCAGAAACAAGGACAGAACTCAGATAACGTAGAAAGACCTGCAAGGAAACAGTAGAACACCATCACCCAATGGGCAAAAAATTTATCTTCTATATTAAAGTTTTCATAGATATATGACTACGTAGCTGCCTACCTCTGCACGGTTCAAGACATAATCATCAGCTAATTTTAAAACGTCCTTCAAAATGTGCTTCTTCTCTAACTTTACTGAATCAATCAGGGGAAAAACAACACTTCCAATGTAATTAAAGTCCCGAGACAAAAAGCGTGCAGTGTCAACGCCGGGGATGATTTTCTCTAATGCTCTACAGAAATCTGCAACGCGCTTTTGGTCTTCTAATTTCAGTTTCCATTCTCTCCAAAAGGTAGACTGTACCTTGTCAAATTTGTTTATTTCATCTGAAAGCAATAAAATAACATAAGAAAACCATTAAGTAACACCATATCATGGAAAAGGTGTTGAACAAAAAGGTGAAAGACATGATAAAAAAGTATATTTGGCATATATATGGTAATTAATAGAGCTGTAAAATGATAGCATAGCAGATTGCAAATAAGTATAGAAAAACACCAGTACTAGGTGGTATGTGCTTTTCTTTAAACTTCCTCAGTAGCAGCTCCCTCCTTTCCATAGGACCTTCACACTCAATTGCTGAACTATATAACAAGCTATAAGTCATCCCCACATTCATGATGCTAGAAATTTCTTGGTAATCCTTCCTTGTTCTAAGCTGCTCTTCAATGACTTCAACCCCATTAAAGGCATCCCCCAGATTCAAGAGAAAGGAGCAACCCATTATGTCTTCCTCTTCGGTAACAGGTGGTTCAATAATTGATTTTGCCAAAGACGCAACCACATGGTCTGTAGGAGCAAAACCATTTCTTGCCAACCAGGACAGAATGGTCACTAAAGCTTGTGTTCTTACACTCACATATTGCTTTCCAGGAATCAAGTTACCAATCGATTTCTTACTGTGTTCTGTATTCCTACTTAGTTGAAGCAACCATGGAAGTTGAAGGGCAGCAAAAGACAAAAATTTTCCATTTTCTGTCAAAACAGATTCCCAACTGGTTCCATTCACAACAGGCAAATTTTTAGCAACAATAGAAAGTAAATTTTTAATGTTACTAAGATGAACTTCTTGATCATCACAACTAGCTCCTTCAACCATTTCCAAGCAACCTTTTAGGTTGATTATATCTTGAATACCATGGACTGGACCTGTAATAACCGAGGAGCCTTGAATTGAAAAATCTGGACATTCAGTCCCTGTCAACATCATTAATGTCTCACATTGACCTTGCAAATCTAGATCTTTCCATGCATGGAGCAACTCACTAACGGATTCCTCATCACAATTGCTCAAAGCAAAACCCAATAGCTGCTTTCGAGAATTTATATCCATGTTTTCAAGGGCAGGACCCCTTGCTATTGCAGCACATAAGTCCCAAATGTGACCATGCCCTTTCTTAGCCAAACCAAGACACAGATCAAGGGCCAATTGGAGATCACCAGCAACTGCAGCTTCTCTGGCAATCGCTTCCTGAACAGAAGATATGTTGTCTGGAGAACTCAATCCAAGAAGTTTAGCAATCTCAATGAGTTCATCAACATGTAAATATGCACCAGTTTGGCATGTGATTGCCATTTTAATTATCTCCATCGGATCTTTTATTTGCCTGAATTGCATGGGTAAGAGAGTCACTCCAAGTCTGGGAAGTCTAACAGTAAGTGCATCAATAATATCAGACTCCACTTTGACATTTCTGCTGCTTGGAAATAAATTGAGGCATTCCTTAGCCTTCCAGATCTGGAAAGTTGTGCAATGATTTAATTAACACAGATAGCAAGTATTAATGTGCTACGACATTGAACGCTTAAATGTATCATTTCATGCTCGAATATCATAAATCATCAGAAAACATAAGCATATTCATACTTACTTCAGTACAAGTAAGACTTGAAGCTGAGAAAAAATACTCCCTTGCAGCTTGTATGACAAGATTTTCAGCCTTCTCAGATGCCAAAGCAACTGAACTTGTACCCTTTAAATAATTCCTGGCAAGAGAAAACTTCCCAGCTTTCAGCAGCCCTCTGCAAAATTCCATCAACATATACTCCAGGTCCAGGAAAGGAAATGCCTTATCCCTAATGCATTGCATATCACGCCACATGCTTGCCCAATCAGTATCTGATCGACCAGGTTGTCGACGTATAAACTTTGACAGTATAAGGCGAAGAATTTGCTTTACACCTTTTCCATCAGCATGAGATTCTAGGAAAAAATTCAGTGGCTTTGGTACCTGGAACCACGACAATATTAATTAAATGAAGAAAAAAAAAAAAAAAACCAATGGAATATAAAATTGCAGCCTGAGTCATATTCTCAGAACAGTTAGATACCAAGATTTTGGGATCTGCTCTCTTAATTATTTACAATGTCATTTATTCTTACTCTGTTAAACACACAATCTAGTGTGCCTGCCCTCTGGGCAAATTTTTTTTCTTTTGTTGGGTAAAAGGTAGTAGTATAATATCATAATCGGAAAAAGCTTCCCTCTCATGGAAGAATACAAACCTGATAAAATGCCAGGAGCCTCCCTACTTCAATGTGGCCTTCTGCCAATTTCAATCTTCTCTCAAGACCATCAACAATTATTTCACCACCTGTTCAGTCAGCAAGAAAAAAGGTACTCGTCAGAAAATAAAATTTTAATTAACTATCACACAAACCAGACTTCTAAATAAGTAATTACCTTGAATATGTGGAAGCTTTGACAATATGGTTGCCATAGTACTCCACCTATCAGTAGAAGTGCACAAATAAATGCACTGCAGGGCACAGTCTATGACTTCAACCTCATCCTTAAATAGGCTATTACTTTGGAAATCACAGCACCCTTCCTCTATTACCCGCAAGCAGATGTCCAATTTGTTCTCGGAAGCAGTTTCCTTTAGCCATCTAACCAGAAATGACTCAACCTTGTTATGCTCTGGGGTAAGATGATTATCTGCAACCTGATCCTGTGAAACTGAGACTGTATAATGAAACCTATTTTGCATAAATGGAACTGCCATATTACGCAACCTTCCAATCATATTTTCTTCTTTAACTCCTTTAAGCATCATCCCGAATTTCTCATAGTCAGATAATTGTTCCCAAATGACAAGACTCAGACTGGAATTTATTTCACCGATACTGTCATCAGAATAAATAAGTTGGTGCAAATATGAGACATCCTCATGGAATCGCTGCAACTCATATACACCTTTGCGATTAGCAAACTCAATCAAGCAAAGACAATTATCTAGCTGTCCACTACAACTATCAATATCTCTAGCTCTCTTCTTGTACCATATTGAAAGTTCATTAGTAGATGGCCAAACAGATCCTAGGCACTGCTTGAGTATGGGTTCCGTCTGGATTTGGATACAAATCTCATGGTCCTTGGGTGATCTGTTGATAAAATTTATCATTTTCTCACATTCAACCCAATCCTCTTCTCTCAAAATTACACTTGTAGGGGGAGACCTCCCTGGGAGAAGCTGCCCATATGTTTGTACAGGAACTGTTTCAGGGATAGCAGCTAAAATATCCAATATGAAAGGAGCCAGTGAATAAGGATGGCGCTTGAACAGGAGATTTAAAGCCCCAATCTTCCCACTTTCAGCAAGAGTAAGAGCAGCTTCATTTAAAGGCATAGCTCGAAATTTTCTATATTCCTGCACAGAAAACCTGCATAAAAACTATGTCATTCAACTGTTGGTTAGTAGCAATCATCACAGGTATGGCAAAAAATCAAAATTCCGAGCAAATCATCACCCATATTCATATGGGCAAATCAAAAATATATTCAATCAACACCATTTTTTCAATAATAACTAATGACAGAGAGAGAGAGAGAGAGAGAGAGAGAGAGAGAGAGAGGAACTGCAAATACCAACCAAAGAAAGAAAATAAAAGTTTAATTTGATGCTGATGAGTGTCTACTTTGTACAAGTTACTATAATCCAAAGTTGGCATATAAATACAGAGAGGTATTCAAAAATATAACATTTTGCTAATGTAAAAATATAGGTCCTGAAGAGTAAAATACCTGCCCATATTTATCCCAAGAAACGTCTCCAACCGGTCTTTGAATTGCAATAACTGAAGTCTAGCCATGCGGAAATCCCAAATTTCTGTACATTCTTCCTTTTCAGGTTCAGAAAACCCATACTGGTTGGTTAGGCGCAGCCCATATGCAAGTAAGGCCCTCACAGCATCTTCTGTAGGTCCAACTTTGTCAACACATTCAGAAAGTATAAAAGGTTTATCCTTAATTTTTGATAAAAAGGTACTTATTTCATTTGCTCCTTGACTTGAATGCAACCACTGTGATTTTATGACTTCATCTTTATCCAACCCATGACAATCAGCAAAATCCAAGGCAGCCTGATATTTTTCATTTCTAATCAAAATGTTATACATTTCCAGGATGGACCTCTCAGAAAATGATACAAGGCTCCAGTTCAATGAAGAAATGTCAATTTGGTCAAGGCTGTCCACTGCAATATGCTCCATACTATGTGAATCATTAGTTTCCTTTGAGTTAGATCTCTCTTCAGATGAAATGGTCTCCAAAAGAAAAATGTTTCCTTGAAACATATTTATTCTTTCTATAATGGGCTTAGAATATACAGTTCCATTTTCCTGAACTTTCAAGCCACTAAGGATGTCAAGCATGGTAACAAAGCCACTCCTTTTTGCAAAAGCAAGGATGTGGTCAGACCACCAAGTAAAATCCACAACATCACTTAAATGTTCCCCCTCTCCACTTGACAAATTATTGGTCAGTTCTGACTCGCATCTCTCTCTGCATGTAAAATTTGAAAGTGAAAAGCAGTCTTTATCCAGCTTAAATATGTGCAAGCATCCTGTCACATCTAAAGTAGCAACAAATTTGGCTTGTGGGGAGATTAGCACCTTTGGATATGCTAGCTGACTTTTCTGACCTTTTGGTTTGGAATAAAAACCCTCAAACTGAATGGTAACAAGCTGCTCCAGATCAATGATCCTACTTCTACGCCAAAGAGAAAGATAACAAGAACCTGGAAGATAATCACGAATTAATTAATATAAGTAGTCTGGTTATTATATTACATCATTTTCCATCTTTCTAGAAATAATTTGTAACTTAATGTCAATACATTTTTTGTATCCAGGATATATTTAGATCAAAGTCCCAAAACAACCACATAAAATTTTATGTAAGGTCAACGAACACAGTGGTTAACAACCAACCACAAAGTCACCACACCAAAAAAAATCATATGCAAGTATCTGCACAATCTGATGAACCAACAAAAACATCTAGAGTTTTTCTGACATTCTTCCAACAACAAAGAAGGTCACCCGATTATCCAGATTCATGTAAAACGTGTAGATTTTTTTAATATTCTAATCTAAAAAATGATATCAACCACATAAAGGCCCGTATAAATGACTATCTTCATGCATAACCAATGAAAAAACCAAAATAAAGGTAGTAGGAAGCATGACAGAATTTCAACCTGAGGTTAGTGTGACAACAGCAAGCAAAGAAAGCCCTGGTTGGTAGTCAACGCATAAAACATTGTCAGGGAGCTGCCCCTTTGCAGTTAATCCATTATTTGAGGTGCGTGCAGAATATATGGAGGAACTTGGATCCTGACAGATCTCAACATGCTGAAGGGAACCATCAGATGTGACCACAATAAAGCTACACCTGAAAACATTTCATAAATTTCAACGAGTGAACCTTTGGTTTACTCAAACAATGAACTAGAACCTCAAGCCACAAAATCAAGAAAAGAACAACAAGAAACTACTTTTTGCAAACGTTCTTTTATGCATAATTTTTGCACAGCCTATGAGCAGGAAAAAAAAAAATACTTACAGACAAGATTTCTGTGCATCAGAATCATCCTGCACAATCAGGCTTATTACTGGTAGAGATACTTTTAAATGCCTCCTCGCGATCCTTGTTATCTCATCACCGTTTGCTTTGATAAAATATAGTGTATCAGTGTCATCAGCAACTCCAAGAACATCATGACTTTCTGACCAAGTCCCTGTTGTAAATGAAGTAAGGCTGCCGCCTGATGCATAGAACACAAATTAGTAACTATTTTAATGTAAAACAGGGATGAGGTAATCTACACATTTGGTTGCCAAAATAGACAAAATTCAAATTCAAATTTCTAAAGCATGTATATCTCATATAGGCTAACTTTTCATAGGCAAATACCCCAACTTTGCAGGGACAACATATAATACTGAAAATTCAATGCCCTTATAATATTGATAACTTCAAGGCTTTCAGTTTACAGCTATTAAAACGAGGCAACAAGATAACAGAAACTGATGATTCCACAAAGGTAAGGTCAACGAAATCAGCAAGTACATCTTACTTGTAAAAGTGCCGCATGGCTTTGAGTAGTCATCCTCCTTCTGCAAAATTGTTATCTGATTTCCAGAAGCCACAGCCACACGCTCACCTCTTGGAGAGATAAACAATGATGCCAATTTTCTCAATTTTCTTGGCTGTTTGTATTCGTTCCATTTCTCTTTGAGTTGGTTCACACCTTCATGGATCAAGAGGAAAGACAAGTCAACCAATTAAGATTAGGCGACATGATCACCGTGTCAAACACCATAATTCATCCAAAAAAACCAAAAAAACAATTATAATCTTCTATCAGTAAGAAATAAACAATAAAAATTAGGGAAAATGAGATGAACCTTGAAGGGAAAGCAGTGAAAGAAAGCTCCCTTTACTGCCGTCATTGGCCTGAACTCCGTAAATCAATCGGAAAAGAAAAACAATCAGGAAACTGATTAATTGAGCGATTACGGAAGATGAATTTGATTATGTTGAAATTCAAGAAAACAATATATTTAAGAACCTGTTGGGGAGGGTAACTGGGAGTATAGGGCCTCGTAATGTGACGTCGTGTCTCGTAAAATACTGTGGGAGTTGGTTCATCCATGGCCAAACGTTTCAGTGTCTTTTCCACCCTCCAAGATCTCAAACCCTAGACCTCAAAAACCACACCCGCATATGATTTTCGACTCTTTAGACACAGTAAACGCACCCCACATTTGGTTTTGTTCATGTCTTCTTTCTTTCTGTCTTTCCTCTTTCTCAAATTTTTTTTTTTTTTTTGGGTGAAACCTCACCTGGACTCAGAGTTTTCGGGCCTGGACTACAATATAGGGCCGTCAAAAAGAATAACTGGCTTTAAACAGTTAGCTTTAGCCAAGGCCAGGGCTTTGGCTTTGGACTTCGGGACAGAGCTTGACAACTTGTGGCCGCATGGGCCCTTCAACACTGATCCTATTTTGTATACACCTCATCTCTATAATAGTACTATGAATTTTGCTAAGATCAGGCGTCCACTCTTGTTGGTGAATGAGATGCAGGCGTAACATGCTTAAACAATCTACGTGTGGGGAACAACTGTAACACAACTCATAGTTATAATGTCTTTGGATCGCATCTCTCTAATATAAACGAGACTGACATTTCTAAGTGGTTTATGGATGATGGTATGGTATATGTTCTATATCTTGGAAATGTCAAACAATATTCCAGTCACACACATGAACATGATGGATTTTGGTGGATGGATAATGATGTAGAACAGATGGCAGATTTAATCGCGGTTGAGCAAGAAAAGGGACGTGGTGAGTCGTTTGGCCTTTCAAAACTGCATTCGAAGTTCGAAGTTAATTCCAAATAAATTCTTTTTTCGTTTGAGTTACGTAGTTAAGTCTCCGAATTAATTCTGTTGTTCAGTTTTATTTGTAATAACTCCCCTAGCAGTTACAAGGGTTGAGAGTTGTGTATTTAGACGGGTTCGTCTAACGTTTTTTGGCAGTTCAGATTTTAATCAAATTAATCAAAGAGAGTTTCTCTTAATTTCTGGTGGATTCCAGTTTCCTTGTTACTCAAGGTTTTCGTTTGAAACCTTATTTGCTTGTGCTGCGTCAAGTGGTATCAGAGCGGGTCTCTCCCGTCTTGGTATTCTTGTCTTATCATGGGTGATCGTGAAGCTGATGTCCCAGCCCCAATTACTCGAGCGGATCTGGACGCTCAAAACCAACGGATCGACAACCTAACCACCCAATTTGGGGAGATGCGAGAATTGTTGTTGCAAGCTCTTGGTGGCAACCATAGGCGAGGAGGCAGGGATGACGAAAGAAGAGAAGGCAGGGATAATAATCGAAGAGAAGGTAGAGATGGCGAGAGAAGAGATAATAGGAGGCAACTTATTCCGGATAGTGAGTCAGAGTCAGAAGAAGAACTTGAAGAACCACCACCACCGGCTAATAATCCTCGTAATCGTAATCGTAATTACGAGAATTTTGGCGACTATCGGATTAAAGCAGAAATTCCTAACTTTTGGGGAAATCTGAAGATTGAAGACTTCTTGGATTGGCTTGTAGAAGTGGAGAGGTTTTTCGATATTATGGAGGTTCCTGAGCATAAGATGGTGAAGATGGTAGCTTTCCGTCTTAAAGCTACAGCGGCTGTTTGGTGGGATCAATTGCAAAATTTACGGCAGAGGCAAGGAAAGCAACGGGTTCGAACATGGCGGAAGATGAAGTCGCTTATGATGGAACGATTCTTGCCCACAGATTATGAGCAGATTCTTTACCGTATGTACCTAGGTGCGCAAGGCACCCGTTCTTTCGAATATACCAAGAATTCATGCGTTTGGTGAGCGAAACCATTTGACCGAGACTGACAACCAAAAGGTCGCGAGGTACAACAATGGGCTGAAGATTTCCATCCAGGAAAAAATTGGTATGCAGAATATATGGACTTTGCAGGAGGCGATTAACATGGCATTGAAGGCTGAATTGTTGGAGAAGGAGAAACGCCAACCCAACTTCCGCAGAACACGACGGAAGCCTCGAATATACTGCTGGTGCTTCTAGTGGCTTAGGAGATAAGGGAAAGCACAAGAGCAGAATCTTGGAGGATCGACAAAACCAAAGATTGGCCAAAACAAAAATTTCAACGAAGGTAGCAAATGAATTACAATGAGGGCAGCCCGAAACCAGTCCCAGAATCCGTATGCTAAGCCCATGACGGACATATGCTACCGTTGCCAAAAACCAGGCATCGTTCTAATGTTTGTCCAGAGCGGAAGCAGCCAACTTTATCGAAGAAGCCGATGAAGATGAGGAAAACGATGAAGTCGGGAAAGATGATTATGTAGGGGCTGAATTTGCAGTTGAGGAAGGAATGGAGAAGATTACCTTGGTTTTGCAGAGAGTTCTTTTGGCACCAAAGGAGGAAGGGCAGCGTCATAGTATTTTTCGTTCCCTCTGCTCAATTAAAAACAAGGTGTGTGATGTGATCGTCGACAATGGAAGTTGCGAGAATTTCGTGTCAAAGAAATTGGTGGAGTATTTGCAGTTATCTACGGAGCCTCATGTCAGCCCTTACTCACTAGGTTGGGTTAAAAAAGGCCCTTCGGTTCGTGTAGCTGAGACTTGCCGAGTGCCACTGTCAATTGGTAAGCATTACAGAGATGAAATATTATGTGATGTTATTGACATGGATGCATGCCATATTTTGTTAGGGCGACCTTGGCAATTTGATGTGGATGCAACTTTCAAGGGACGAGATAATGTAATTCTGTTCTCTTGGAACAACCGGAAAATTGCAATGGCAACCACACAGCCCGCAAAGCAATCTGTTGAGCCCAAGACGAGGAGTTCTAGTTTTCTAACCCTAATTCACAGCGAGCAGGAGTTGAACGAGGCTGTCAAAGAAGCGGAGTGTTTTTGTCCCTTGGTGTTGAAGGGGTTGTTGAAAATTGGCGGAGGAGAAGGTGACATTCCACAAGATGTGCAGCAGATTTTGAATCAATTTCAGGAACTACTTTCTGAAAATCTGCCAAACGAGCTGCCTCCTATGCGGGACATACAGACCGAATTGACTTGGTGCCTGGAGCTAGCCTTCCGAATCTGCCCCATTATCGGATGAGCCCCAAGGAGAATGACATCCTGAGAGAACAGATTGAAGAATTACTGCGGAAAGGATTTATCAGGGAGAGTTTGAGTCCCTGCGCATTTCCTGTTTTGCTGGTTCCAAAGAAAGACAAAACTTGGCGAATGTGTGTTGATAGCCGGGCAATCAACAAGATAACAGTCAAGTACAGGTTTCCCATTCCACGGTTAGAAGATATGCTGGACGTTCTTAGCGGCTCAAGGGTGTTTTCTAAGATAGATTTGCGAAGCGGATACCACCAGATTCGCATACGACCTGGAGACGAATGGAAAACAGCGTTCAAGAGCAAGGACGGATTATTTGAATGGTTGGTGATGCCATTCGGATTGTCAAATGCACCTAGCACTTTCATGCGGCTCATGAATCAGGTTCTTCGACCATTCATTGGTTCTTTTGTCGTTGTTTATTTCGATGACATTTTAATTTATAGTACCACAAAAGAAGAACATCTTGTGCATTTGAGACAAGTTTTAGATGTGTTGAGAGAAAATAAGTTGTATGTGAACCTTAAAAAATGTACTTTCTGCACAAATAAGCTACTGTTCTTGGGTTTTGTTGTTGGTGAGAATGGTATCCAGGTAGATGACGAGAAGATCAAGGCAATCCTTGACCGCCAGCTCAAAGAGTTTCAAGTTGAAGCTTCCATGGCTTGGCCACCTTTTACGAAGATTTGTGAAGCATTTTAGCACCGTTGCTGCACCTATCACAGAATGTTTGAAGAAGGGCCGGTTCACTGGGGAGAGGAGCAAGAAAGAAGCTTTGCAGAAATAAAAGAAAAGCTTTGCACCGCACCGGTTCTAGCTCTTCCAAACTTTGAGAAAGTTTTCGAAGTTGAATGTGATGTCGGTGTGGGAGTGAGCTGTGCTCTCACAAGACAAGCGGCCAATTGCGTTCTTTTCTGAAAAGTTAAGCGATGCACGTCAAAAGTGGAGTACTTATGACCAAGAGTTCTATGCGGTTGTTCGAGCTTTGAAGCAATGGGAGCACTATCTTATCCAGAAGGAATTTGTTTTGTTTACAGATCATCAAGCGTTGAAGTATATTAACAGCCAGAAAAATATTGATAAAATGCATGCTAGATGGATGACTTTTTTGCAGAAATTTTCGTTCGTTATCAAGCATACTTCCGGCAAGACCAATCGTGTGGCAGATGCGCTGAGTAGGAGAGCTTCATTATTAGTCACGCTGACTCAAGAAGTTGTGGGGTTTGAATGTCCGAAGGAATTATATGCAGGTGACGATGATTTCCGGGAAATTTGGATTAAGTGCACTAATCAAGAGCCAATGGCAGATTACTTTCTCAATGAAGGTTATTTGTTCAAAGGCAACCAGTTGTGTATTCCAGTTTCTTCTTTGAGGGAGAAGCTCATTCGGGACTTGCATGGTGGAGGGTTAAGTGGCCACCTAGGCCGTGACAAAACAATTGCATTGTTGGAGGAGAGATTTTACTGGCCACAGCTCAAACGTGATGTTGGAACTATTGTGCGCAAGTGCTACATTTGTCAAACTTCGAAGGGGCAGGTACAAAACACTGGATTATATATGCCATTACCAGTTCCTAACGATATTTGGCAGGATCTTGCTATGGATTTTGTCCTTGGATTGCCTCGAACACAAAGGGGAGTGGACTCTGTATTTGTGGTGGTTGATCGGTTCTCAAAAATGGCGCATTTCATAGCCTGCAAAAAGACTGCCGATGCATCAAATATAGCCAAACTGTTTTTCAGGGAGGTTGTTCGCTTGCATGGGGTTCCTACATCCATTACATCTGATCGTGACACCAAGTTCTTGAGTCATTTTTGGATCACTTTGTGGAGACTGTTTGGGACTACTTTGAATCGTAGCAGACTGCCCATCCCCAAACCGATGGCGGACCGAGGTTACAAACCGGACATTGGGCAATATGGTGCGAAGCGTCTGTGGAGAGAAGCCGAAACAATGGGATTATGCATTACCGCAGTGGAGTTTGCATACAACAGTGCAGTCCATAGCGCTACTGGGAAGTCTCCATTTTCCATTGTTTATACTGCTATACCTAACCATGTTGTAGATTTGGTGAAATCGCCTAGAGGCCAGCAAACCAAGTATGGCGTGAAAAATTTGGTGAGAAGTGGTAGCCGTTCGAGATGAAGTCAAGCAGAAACTTGAGCAAACAAATGCTAAGTACAAAGCTGCTGCGGATAGGCATCGACGTGTTAAAGTGTTTCAAGAAGGCGATTCTGTGATGATATTTCTGAGGAAGGAGAGGTTTCCAGTTGGCACTTACAGCAAGCTTAAACCGAAGAAATATGGTCCTTACAAAGTGCTCAAACGGATCAATGATAATGCCTATGTTATTGAGTTACCGGATTCCATGGGAATTTCCAATATTTTTAATGTTGCAGATTTATATGAGTTCCGTGAAGATGAGGTTCTTTATCCAGATCATAACTCGGGGTCGAGTTCTTCGGAGGTGGAGAGGTGATGTAGAACAGATGGCGATTTAATCGCGGTTGAGCAAGAAAAGGGACGTGGTGAGTCGTTTGGCCTTTCAAAACTGCATTCAAGTTCGAAGTTAATTCCAAATAAATTCTGTTTTTCCGTTTGAGTTACATAGTTAATTCCCAAAATAATTCATTTTCCGTTTCGAGTTACATAGTTAATTCCCAAAATAAATTCTGTTTTTTTTTGAGTTACGTAGTTAAGTCTCCGAATTAATTCATTGTTCAGTTTTATTTGTAATAACTCCCCTAGCAGCTACAAGGGTTGAGAGTTGTGTATTTAGACGGGTTCGTCTAACGTTTTTTGGCGATTCAGATTTTAATCAAATTAATCAAAGAGAGTTTCTCTTAATTTCTGGTGGATTCCAGTTTCCTTGTTACTCAAGGTTTTCGTTTGAAACCTTATTTGCTTGTGCTGCGTCAGATAATGACCTGGATCGATTGATATATAAAGGATAATATTCTTATTGCTGCAGTTGCTTCATTGAAATATTGCGTGCAAATATAGTTTGAAGAAGATATAGATATTATTTTTGTTCAAAAAGAACAATACGTAAGGAGCCTCTAGACCGCCTTCAACAAGAATTGAACTCTGGCTCTGGCACTGCATTAATTGGACAAGCGCTGGAGCCAACTCCACAAAACACACCCTTTTGCAAAGGTCTAGCACACTATACTATATATACAAATTCTATAATATTAATATATATAATATACATAATTTCTTTTTAGAGCCTTGTGCGGTAGTGCCACTTGCACCAACCAAGGCCGCCCCTGGATATATCATATATGTATAGGCGAATTATTATTCTGCTACGCTAAAGTTGTTGCAAGTCAACGGCTAATTAGAGTTGCGTGTATAGCTCATGCATGCGCAGTGCCAAGATTGATTGATATTCTGTTGCAGCCGCCCTCCCCAAATGCAAAAAGATGACCACTGCTTTTATTTTATACTTGATAATTAATCAAGGACCACTCTTACAAAGTAAACAGATCTAGATTCTACTTACTAGTCTAATCTCTAAGTAACTAGTTGTTTTTAAGAAAGCACCGGTACACCGCCACCACTCATAACAGACGACGTAGTTTAATGCTTGAATTACCATTTTTTGCCGACCAAAATACATATTTGCCAAGGAGAATGTGATGCTGTACGTACGGTACGTTACGTATAAAATGATAATTAAATAATTTACTTCAGCACAACACAGTAACTTACACATGAATGGATGGACATGGATGGATCATGGATATGTGCATCCAAGATTATATGCAAGGGAATCGGCATGGTCTAGCCAGCCAGATCATCAGGTGCGTTTTAGCTGTCACCATGACGTGCAAATCAAACGACATTTGATGTCGTGGCATGCGATATTTGATATATATATATATCATTGATCACGTGCCTGCAGTGCAGCAGGAGCAGGACGTCTAGAATTGGTCCTCCATTATGTTATGCGTAAAATAAAATAAATTAATGAGGGAGAGAGGATGAAAGGGATTGGATTGGTAGTGGGATTCTTATATCTTGATCATAAAAAAATGTTCTTTCCTTATCCTAATTAATTTGTTGTCACTTGTAAATGAGTTCTTAATCTATAATAATATTCACAAATATCTTTAATTGCTTCCTCAACTCTCCTCTCCACTCCTCTCCTCTTCTTCCTATAAATAGAGGTGGAAGCTACAATGTCTGTATATTCAAGAGCGTTCAAGCAGCTGTGCGCAGCAGCTCAAAGTCTGAGGGCTATGTGTGTGCCCTAATGTTTCTTTCTGCACAAGTAGACATGGTGTGATATTGGTTCGGTTCATATCTTTTATACTTTTTGGATATATCCATCCATCCATCACACTTCACGAATCACAAACAAAGATGACGAGCCGAATCAATATCACTCTTGTATGCTTGTTTGCATGTACAGTATAGCTTTGCCTATTTACCTAGCTAGCTAGCCTGCCCTTTTCAGTTTATCAAAGCAAGGCCAAGGGCACACCATCACCAAGGCTCAAGGCTTCGTCGTGCTCGTGAGTACCTATTCTTTCTTTCTTTCTTTCATGTCTTTATATATGTATATGTTTACTATGCATATATTTGCGTGTCTGGTTTTGTGGGAATGTGGAAATTGCAGATCTCTCAAATGGGGAATTTATGATGGTGATGATGATGATCTTCTTTGCTGCCAAACTCAAATTGGGTATTTATTATTTTATTTTTATGATCATCATCTCTCCTCCATGATTTCATATCCACACATATTATATCATTTGCTTTTCAAAGTACTCATCTCATCTGCCTAAGATTTGTTAATGTGCTGGCTGTACATAATGATTGCCGTGTCGGTTTGTTTTTATTTATTTATAAAAGTAAGCGCATTATTCATTGGCTATACATTCACAGAGCGCACACGCACCTCTTCCACTCCTTTACTGGATCTCATCAGTTTATTTCACCCTAGTCAAGAGTTGCTATGCTATGATTCCGATGCGAACACTTGCTTCTAACCATTAACTTGCATACCAGAATAGAAACTAACATATTTTCCTTAGTTTCTTTCTTCGATCAACTTACCTAGCTGTCCGTATTGATCAACAAATCCTTTGCCTTTTGCATAAAGTTGGGCAATGGCAAGCAACCTCGTACAGAATACAAAGTTTTAGACTCTTCACCTATAAAATAGTCCTAGAGTATATTATATATATCAGACTGGGTGGTTCTGATATATGATTGATGGGATTCATTTTCTATGTGCCCAGTATATAAAGTATAAATTTGACCATGTAGCAGAGAGGTCATTGGCCCGACCAGACGGACCTAAAAGTAACAGAGAAAACATGCGTTATCCAACTATAATAATTCCCCATTTAGCCGCCCTTGGCTGGGTTTGGAGTTTGCTGCTGGCATCATGCATGTATTATTATTATTTTCTTTAAACAAGCTTGTTATTTTATACCTAAGTTAAGTAGATCGGAATTCATGCGCCCTTGAATTTCTTTATTAGCAAAAAAATATTTAAGGTATCGTCTCGATCGAACCGGTGAACTGACACCCCTTCAAAAATTATATATGTGCTTGCAGTTGCAGAAAGTCAAAATTATTCAATTTCATTTCATGCAATCACATCTTGTGTTTTTCTTTCTTCTTCATCCCTTCCCTGTTAGAGATTTTGAATGTTTATTTCATTATTTATAGCTGATCTTTAACAGATATAATAGCTGAAGAATTAAGGGCAGCTGACAGAATAGTTCATGTTCCTATTATTATAACAATAATCAATTCAGCTTCCCAAGCTGTTGCGTTTTTTATATATTAATCTACGTCTTACCTTGCAAGAGCAACTAGCAGTTCCGCTTGTCAGCGTTGCAAGCTTTCAGTCAAACTAGCTACTTTTCTCGTAGACGGCAAACTTCAAATGAATTATTTTCTTCCATCTCTTTTCGGCCAGGAAAGTTCAACGACATTCAGGGGAAAACAAACAGAAAAACAATGCATTACTATTTTCCACAATCTTCTGAACAAGGAAAATTAAGTCAGCTGGCCCATTTCAAAATCTTAAATTAGCAAAAGCCCATTGGACTAAGATGATAGTGCAATCCAAATCCAATCATGTGAGTTTCTCTTATTGAATTGCGCAACAACTCACTAAAAGAAGTTGAATTATGTTAGCGTCACTCACTTGTGTGTATTGATGGTCATGTCTGCTCTACGAACTACGAAGTCAAAAAGGTTTTCCTTTCTAATTGTTTTTTTTTAATAGTAAATATCACGAGGTGTCCTTATTTTTGAAAGGTGGGATTAATCCCTGTACAGGTTTCGGCTTGTTCTTGACTACAAAATGCTTCTAACGGGTTTCAACTCATGATATTGAGACAACAAGTAACTCGTCAACTGAAAGTGACAGTTTATCAACCGCACCACACCTTATGATTTTTTTCTAATTGTATTTTAATCACTCATTAAAGTTCGAAGAAGTTTCAGGAAGAGTATTCTTTTTCTCTTCTTACTTTTCTTTGTGGTCAAAAAATCAGAAATTAAAGAGATTATGTAGGATACTATCAAAAACATAAGACGCGCAATCCAATGGACCACAAGTCTACCGCATTTATTTACACTAGCGACCCAAAATCCGCAACGTAGGCACCAAGGTGAAGTGGAAACTACGATCACGATGACGTGGCAAAATCTGTATAGCCCTCCTCCTCCTAGGCACATATGATTGACCATGTTGAGGCAGAGCACTTAAGAGTAAACAGCGTTGACTTGGTCGTCAGCTATCATGTCCAGCTCGACGTTAAGCTGCTTGGAAAACATTAAGCAGTCTAAAAGGAAAAATATTAAAAAATTAATTAACTAATTATAGAAGTCGTTCTTTCGTATTCTGGGTTCAAAGAAAGACTCCATGAAAGTGAGAGAGAATTGCATCGTAACAAAAGCTCTTGAAAGCATTGTGTTTTTCTAGTTTGGCTTTGCTTGTTATCTGGAATATCAACCAACCAAGGTATATAGACATTTGTTGACTCATGATTTCAGGTCATCTCTCCATCTCTCTATCTTTTATTTTTCTTTTCATTTGATTGAGAACCATTGTTATTTCTGTTTGGTTGTTGAGAAAGTGAGGGAAACAGAAAAAGAAAATGGAACTTTGCATACAGGGCAGTATTGTCTCAACTACTAATTGGAGCATAACATGACTCATGAGCACATCAGTTTAGTTAAAATTCAGTAAGTATTTCAAGCTCAATCATCTTGTCTGTAATGGGATTGACCAGTTTTTGAAGCTGTCATTGCTCTCAATGTGAACGATTGAGTTCATAAGCTGTAAAAAAAGATGCATGGTATACTTGGGTTGATTGCCATGAAACAACTAAGGACGATAGAAGAAACTCAATTTTTTTTATATGAAGCTAATGAAGTATATCTTCCTGGGTTTCTTTGGCTTACTATGTTGGATTATGTAATTTATAAATAGAAATTAATGTTGAATATGAGGATCACTATCTTGTTGCTGCTATGTTCTTGGTATACTTTTTTCTATATTAAAAAGAACACATTTTTGGTTCCTTTCTCCAAAGGAGAAAAAAAGAAAGAGAGAAAGAAATCTACTTTTGTAACAAACAAAAAATGGTAGTTGTATTAAAAACCAATATGATCTCAATGCTGGTTTTCAGATGCAGACTGCAGTTGCCAGCAAAGTGATGAGGGTTCTTCCCCTTTGTGGTTGAAAATTGAAATTTGGCCAGTCAGAGCTGAGGGTCTATCTTCTCTCATACAGAGATGGCGAAGGATATTGTTGTTAGTGCGTCCTTGGTTCCAGTGTCTGAATTACTCTCTGAGACATTCCTTGCCATGTCTGATACTATACATGCAGCCAAGGAAGTTCTCATTCAGAAAGAAAATTTCAAAGTATTCTCAAGGTACTTGGAGAAGACCTCTTCTATTTTGAAAGAGTTGTCAAAGCAAAGCATTGAGTGTTCAGAAAGCTTAACCAATGCTCTGAAGATTCTCAACCGAGAGGTTGATGTTGCTAAGCAGCTAGCTCTAGATTGCGGCAAAAGAAATAAAGTTTATCTCTTAATCAATTGCCGGAAGATTGTTGAGTCCCTAGAGAGATGTACAAAAGAGATTGGCAGAGCTCTTAGTCTAATCCCACTTGCATCTTTGGATGTTTCATCTGGTATAAATAGCCAGATTAGCAAGCTGTTCAAGAATATGTTGGATGGCGAATATCGAGCAACTGTGGAAGAGGAGGAGATTTTGGCAAAATTTGAGCTAGGAATACAAGAGCAGAATGCTGATCGATCGTATGCAAACAATTTGCTTGTTCATATTGCTGAGGCTCTTGGGATCTCTAATGACCAGTCTGCATGGGAAAAGGAGTTTGAGGAGTTCAAACGCGAATTAGACGATACCAATACCAGAAAAGACCTGGAAGAAAATTTGCATATGGAACAGATAATAGCATTGCTTCAGAAGGCTAATGCCACTACATCTGCTGAGGACAAAGAGAATGATTATTTTGAAAAGAGAAATTCTGTGGGTAGGCTACCATTAGAACCTTTTGACCGATTTTTTTGTCCCGTCACTCGTGAGATCATGGTGGATCCTGTGGAAATTTCCTCTCATTGCACATTTGAGAGAAGTGTGATAGAGAAGTGGTTTGCAGAAGGTAAGAATCACTGTCCTGTGACTGATATTCCCTTGGACACTTCAGTTCTACTTCCCAACAAAGCACTAAAGCGATCAATTGAAGAATGGAAAGATAGGAAGACCATCTTTATGATTACCTCTATTAAACCCAAACTTCAGTCAAATGAAGAGCAAGAAGTGCTTCAATCGTTAGACAAGCTACAGAATCTGTGCACGGAAAGAGAGTTGCACCGAGAATGGGTGACACTGGAGGACTACATTCCTGTCCTTGTTAGACTTCTTCTTTCAAAAAACCGAGAAATAAGAAAGCATGCTCTTGCCATCCTCTCAATCCTTGCAAAAGATGGTGAAGAAACTAAGGTACCTTCCAATGTCATGTTATGTTATCATTGATGCAGCTAAAAAGATTAATCTGCATTCTCTGGAAAGCTTCTTACTGTAGTGCTAATACTAGTGCTTATCGTGTATGGTATTTCTACCAATGGAGATAACATGACTTCCTTATATACAATTTTAAGACACGGGTAATAGTTTCTTAGTGGAGCCTAGAATTGGCATTTATGAATTCCGAATATTCATACAGTTCATTTTATTTTTAACAGGGAAGAATCATAAAAGTGGATAATGCACTGGAATCCATTGTCCACTCACTTGCACGCCATATTGGGGAAAGAAAGTTAGCATTACAGTTGTTACTGGAACTATCTAAAAGTAGGGCTGCACGAGATTTAATGGGAAATGTTCAGGGATGCATACTTCTCCTAGTAACAATGTTAAGTAATGAAGATAATGAAGTCATCAGAGATGCGAACGTGCTTCTAGAAAATCTGTCTTTCGTTGATCAGAATGTTATACATATGGCAAAAGCGAATTATTTTAAACCTCTGTTGAAACTTCTTTCTTCAGGTATGCTTGAAAGTCGGGTTCTTTGATACTTTGGAGCATGCACAAGATTTAGTCACCATCAAATCCTGTGCCATTATTATCTCATAATACCTTCTTGTAGATTGTGTGCAGTAACAACTTAAACTTGATGCAGGACCACAAGATGTTAAAGTGCTTATGGCTGGAACTTTGTCGGAAATTGAACTGACTGATCACAACAAACTGTCCATAGTTAAAGATGGGGCACTAGGACCGCTTCTTCAACTGCTTTCACATAGTGATTTAGAAAAGAGGAAAGTGGGTGTCAAAGCTCTTCTTCACCTCTCCAAATTATCACAAAATGGCCTGCAGATGATTAGAGAAGGCGCAGTTGGACCACTATTTGAACTTCTGTATTGTCATAGTTTATTATCACCAACCTTGCGTGAACAGGTAGCTGAGACAATTATGCACCTTGCCATATCGACCACCACTGAAGAAGCAGCTCGGGAGCAGGTCTCTTTGTTAGACTCCGAAGAAGAAATTTTTAAGCTCTTTTCCCTAATATCTTTAACAGGACCTGACATACAAAGAAGCATTCTCAAAACCTTCCATGCAATGTGCCAATCTTCTTCTGGTTCAGACATCAGACGAAAGTTGAGACAGGTAACCATCCTAACAATATTGGTGGTACAAGAGTGTTCATGATATTGCACGTTTTTGTTGGACAGTAGTTTCATGTGATTCTGTATATATAACTGCCACTGTGATGTTTAAAGTAGTTTCACGTCTTTGTTAGTCTTAAAGTTTATGTTCTTTTGGCGTGTGATTCTGTTCTGTATATACTAACAGCCACTTTGATGTTTCATGTGATTCACAGCTCTCTGCTGTCCAAGTATTAGTTCAGTTATGTGAGGCTGATAACCCTGCTGTTAGGGCAAACGCCATGAAGTTGTTCTTTTGCTTGACAGAAGACGGCGGTGATGACACCACATTTTTGGAGCATGTAAGTCAAAGGTGCATTGAGGCGCTGCTAAGGATTATAACAAGTTCCACTGATGTGGGGGAAATAGCTGCTGCAATGGGTATTATTGCTAATCTTCCCAAGGACCCAGATATGACCGGGTGTCTTCTGGATGCTGAGGCACTTCAAATCATCTGCAGTTGTCTAAGTGATGGGAATAGAGATGCGTCGTATCGAAGGCAGGTAATAGAGAATGCTGTTGGAGCTCTATGCCGTTTCACGGTTCCAACAAATCAGGAATGGCAGAGAAAAGTAGCTGAAGCTGGTATTATCCCAGTGCTGGTACAGCTACTGGCTTCTGGAACTGCTTTGACAAAACAAAATGCTGCTATTTCACTTAAACAGCTATCACAAAGTTCCAAAAGCTTGAGCAAGCCAATAAAGAAGCCTGGGTTTTGCCTGTGCTGCTTGTCTGCACCTGAATCTGGCTGCCCTGCACACCTAGGCATTTGCACAGTTGAATCTTCATTCTGCATGGTAAAGGCCAACGCTCTGGAGCCCCTTGTGAGATTGCTTGGGGAGGCAGATGTTGGAGCCTGCGAAGCTTCTCTTGATGCACTTTTGACACTCATTGATGACCAAGAACAAGGGCAAGGAGGCAAGGTGCTTGATGAAGCAAAGGCCGTTGGTCCGATTGTAAAGTTGCTTAGTTCACAATCTGCTAGGTTGCAAGGAAAATCTCTCATGGCTTTAGAAAGGATTTTTCAAGTAAATGAGTTGTTTCTTAAATATGGAGCTTCAGCCCACATGGCATTGGTGGACATTACTCAGAAGAAAAATAGTGACATGAAATCTCTGGCTGCCAAGCTACTTGCTCAGTTGGGTGTGCTTGGTACACAGTCTTCTTATTTTTGATTGATGATGTTATACAACATGTTAAACTTGTTACTCGCTGTAATGTAAATCTCATTCTTGATTGATCCCTAAAGTGTGTTATTAAATTCATGGTCCCATAATGTAATTTAGTTACTCTGAATATTATGTCGTATATTCCAACTAAACTAAGATTCAACACTCAACTATGGGAAGAAGAGATGAATTCCTTTGCGAACGCTAAACACATAAATAAACTATTGAAATCAGAATGGCAAAGTTATATAATAACCAAAAATCTCTAATAAACGGTGATTAGAAAAGAATCCCTGATAAACTATTTACAGATTTCCGAAAAGAAAATAATGCTACTTCTAAAAGAACTAAAATATGAAGTTTCTTTTTTGGGTCAGAAAACAGGGCAGCCATCAACTACAACCCCCTTGGCAGTAGGGCAAGCCGCCAACGGGCAGCCCTCTCCCCTGTTCCCCCACCAGTCAAGACCAATGTTACGGGACTGAAGGGTAAGGAACATCAATATTGTAACAAAAGCAGTTCCAGCATCAAGACCACCAGAAAGGACATAATTATAGCGTGACCACACATCTGGCCGGTACCTGTAGACAACAAAACCAAAAAGAAACCCAACAAGGATCCAACTGGTAAAGTTTACGGCACTGGCTGGGGGCATCATGGATGTGGCACCCAACAAGATAGGCATGTTGATGAAACGAATCCAGTTGTGTTTTGGGAAAGCCCAATGTGCAAGCTTAACAAGCGCAGGGGCAATGGCTCCACCAAGGAAGAACCAATTGACATTCATATATTCACCAAGATTTCCAAAGATTCTGCGGGGGCCAACTAGGCCCCAAATAACAGAAGCATCGAAGAACACACGGTCCATTGGACAAGTCCATGGGCTGTCCTGCGGCAGCTTGGATGTATCACAAAGGTTGGGAATGTCTCCCATCAGCCACCAGGCCGTTCCCAGGTATACAATCACAGCTACAATTGTTCCTACCACCTGTAATTCCACCAGTTTAGCTATTGAAGATTGCAATCCAACACCATGCAATGCAGATTTGATAAATTCAGAAAATCAAACTGACCTGAGCTGTGAACATTGCTCGTGGCGGAATCTTCATGTAGTGTCCAAGCTTAAAATCAGCTAGAAATGTTAGAGCTTGAGTCATACTGATGTAACCATACACTTTGAAGCACATGTTAGCTACAGGGTGCTCAGGGTATAAGTACCCAATCACATATTCCGTGATGATGTTCAAACCTGGTTGCTGATACCATAAAAATGAGAGGGCAAAGTTTCAGACACCTAACATCATCACATGAATTTGAACGTTGTAAACTTACAGTTAGCAACATTAGCAAACAAATGAAACTTATAACTCTGTTACCTGGTTTGTTGTGGCTGTGATGATACCAATTGGAACTGTGTACACAATGGCAATGGCACAAGCAAGCAATACACCCCACCAAGGCAATTGAAGTGACTCGCTGTAATACTGACACGCAAAGAAGATAAGAGCAATGTTTACCACAAGGATGGCAAGAAACCACCATGTCGGCACTGATTTGTAATGCTTCATAAGCCTTGCATGGATATCCAATTTTTTTTGTCGTCGATATGCATTTCTAAGGTCACTGCATTGAAGGTAAGATGATGAACTTCAGCTTAAATTCACAAAGACCTTTGCAATGGTTTCCTTTAGTAAAGAGACAAGAAGTATACTTTATTGCTAGAAATGCAACTTACTTTTGTGAATTTAGTTAAAATTACATATATATTTTGTAATTGCTTCACAAGCAGAGTGAACAGTACATCAAATGCTTCAAGTGTAATTACCTTATATTAAAAAGTAGAACATGCATAAGAGTAGCAGGAAGTGTGGCGAATCCAAGACCATAAGTCATAGCGAAGAAGGTGCTCAAGTTTACAGGTCCAGTCTTTGTATACATACCATGGTCAAGTTGAAACTTTGAATCAATGATGCTCAGAACATCGTACTTTGTACCATTAGACATGAAAAGGTCACTAGAAAATATTGGGAACTTCTTGGCATTGTAGAAATCAAGCCAGTAAGTGATGGGCGTCATCACATACATGACTAGAGCAAATCCAAAGGCAATATTGGCAGTGGCAAACCATGGGCTAGCTAGTGGACTACCAAGATATGATGAAATTGTTGACCAGTCAATCCCAAAGGAACCAATACCAAGGCCTCGTAAGCCAGAACCCAGTTGTTGGACTAGAACAGACTTAGGAGCAAGCCAACAGACCCAAGAGAAGGATGTTATCATAACAAAAAGATAGCCAGGAAAGATATAGTAAGCAAAACTGCAGATCATGACTACGAGGAAGAATTGGGTACGGGACATGCCACCTTTAGGCCTTTTCTCATTCTCATGCAGAGCTCTGCAGCATAAGACATACTACTGTGAGTAATAATAAATAAGCTACGAAACCAATTATTGGCTAATTACTGAACTAAGATAAGTTTACCTGAACAATGAAACCTGAACCAGATTAGAGGGCCACCACATCTGTACTGGGTCAACCAAAATTCTCCGGAAAATTCCAGCCCAACCAAACCCTAAAACCTATAATTCAAACAAGATGAATAGAAACTACAAGATCAGACGTCACTCATAACAATCTGATGCACAATGAATATATGAAATAATTTCAGTATGAAACAAAAAGTTCATTGTGCTGTTATTGTCCTAAAATTCAGCAAATTTGAGCCATTTTAATAGTCTTATAATTGATGATTATAATATGAACATATTTTCCCCAAAGATAAAAAGTAAAATACAAACTCCCTTTAGAGTAATAACATGTAACAAAAATCATAGCAGTCATAGGTACAGTTTTAAAAATTCCACTTATCCATGAATCCAGTACTTTCCTAAATGCTTCTGGAACAAATTTTCACAAAGAGTTGTTAAAAAAGAACGATGGCAAGAAGGAAGTTGTCAACACAGGATTCTAATTTCAAGGACTTATCAACCATTTAACACTTAAATTAAAGGTCATGGACACAATATGGAGTTGGTAAGTTTAAAAATTGATCCTTTTTTAACTTTCAAATGTTAAAAAAACTCTGGATAGTACAGTGTATTCCAAGAAAGCAATGCCTTCAGTTTTTTTGTTTCTTTGTTCTGATAAATCTATAATCGAAATTACCAGAAAGGTTATATTTTTCCACAAGGAAAGATGAAATCATTTGAAATCCAAAGAAGAAGGAGAAGAAGAAAACCTGAGTGGTAAACAAAACGAGCAAGGCAGGAATAAAAGTGAGCTTCCTCTTGTAAAAGAGCTTAACAGCAGACAAGATATGGGTGGCATAAACACTCCCAGCACCAGAGTTTGCAAATATGGTGATCAAAACATGTTCTTTGATATTGAAAGGACCTGGGTTCATAGTGAACTCAAACCGAGTACCCTTGAAAATAAGGCGTGTAGGCAGAGTCCTTGCCATGAGATGCCCAATCGGCAACACAGCAATCTGGGCAGAAATTGAAGTGATGGACAATGGCTGCGTCCTGTACCAAAAGAACTGGTTGACAAAGGAAAGCAAGATGCATGAAGCCAAACCCAGAACCCACATTCTGAATGTGAGGACTGGCATGTTGGGGTCATCGGTCTTGGGCACGGTTAACTCGACTTGTTTAATGGGGCAGTCATCGTTTTCCTCGTCAGAGGCACCCATCGTTCCACTGTGTATCTCAGCCATTAAAGCAACCACCTTCCTTCCTTAAGATCCTGAGTGAAAGTAGACTAGAAAACCAAATAAAAACAACCAATGTATCATCAAATACGTATTCAATACGATACAGTATCCTCAGCTCTCTGCTGTGTGAATAAAACACACAACGCAGAGAGAAAGAAAGAAGCAATGGGGCAAGACTAGGGTTGGATTTGGAGTATAATAATAATACTAGTGTGTGTGTAAAGAAAAAGGCGTTGTATTTGTATGATATAATAAACGAAAGAGGGAGGGTTTGTTTGGAACTTTGAAATTTGAAGAATTATAATCCTAATATGATATGGCATTATAGTAGGATAGATTAGATAGGAAGATATGATATACATAGCATTTATTTATTTAATGTCAAGGAGAGGTTGAGTAGCTGTAGGAGTCGGAATAGTAAACCTAGAAAGATTCCAATGCATGTGAGAATCGGGAGATTAAAGGGAAGGTGTCTCAAGGGGCCACAACCCAACTAAGAAGTTGAAATCTTTGAATTTCATTTGGAGTATGGGAGCTGTTACTAGCACCCCACAACCCAACTACGCAGTTGAAATCTTAAACGAGTGCATGATAACCATTCGACGTATTATTTACAACGTGAAAGTCCTCATTATCATTATCACTATCGTTATCCCTATCCCTATCCCTGTCGTGTTATTACTGTGTATTTAATAATTAAAATTATTGATTCAAAGTTTAGTGAATGGGTAGGGATTAGACAACGACTTTGTCGATAATCTCAATTACGGGTCCTCTAGTGGCTACGGGGTTGAAGATGACAAAGAAATATCCATCTCTTTTAACCAGACTGATGCTCACTTCGCTGACTTTGACTGGCTTCACGTTTCCTTTTTCCTTTATTTTTTTCCTAACTGAAAAAAATTACACTTGGTGCGGATGAAATTGGACACTCATCCGTCCCCTTCAATCATTATCATTGGGTATTTGAGTTGAATGATTCGTATCCAAATTCTCGCTCTTTTTTTATTTTTATTTTTATTTTCCGTTTCAAATAATATTTTTTAGTGTTGGTCCTGCGATTGTGTTAGAATCCTCTTCTCTCAATATCGCTTATACATCAACATAATGATTTCATATTTCTCAGTCATTGCAACGCACTTCATCTTCTTCCTTCAGCCAAATGAAAGAAAATGTAACTTGAGTATTAATATTCCAGCATAATCACCCCGTTGTTAAGTTAACCAATGGATTACATTACATTCTCAGATGGGCGTCTATGATCAAATCCTATTATTGTTAGTTAATTTAGGTTTATACTCTTATCGGCTCGGCTGCTATGTAAACATAATCCTCATGAAACGTAATTTGATTTTACATAATAATATAAACCTCTGCTCCCCAACCCCTCACGGCTCCTGTTGATTTCGAGGAGATCGCCATCTTAATTAATTGTTCAATTGCGAAGCCGAAGCCTACCATCTTAATGAATGTGTATGTGTAATGTGTAATGTGTAATGTGCGGGTGTGAACACACACAGCTTTTGGGGCAAAATTCATCGTCTTAGACTAGACTGAAATAGTAATTTGCGAAAAGATGAATGAAGACACCCGTTACAACAACCGACCCAACCCGTACCGTGGAAAATGATCACGACTTTCATTCTGTTTTTTGCTTTTAGGAGGCGTCCACAAGTTGTAAAATATTACTGACAAACAGGAAAAGGCAACCTTTATGATTCACGTGAAGCACCAAAAGCAGGACAATATTTATGACCTCTCACTTAACTTGAGAAAATAAGAGATTAGATCCATCTACAAACCAACCCAACCCAACCCAACCAAACCCAGTCAAAACTCGAAAGCCAGAATTTTTCACAGGGTAAGAATTCCTTCATTATAATAATGATGTTTTAGAGATAGTCATGGCTGACAGGCTTTAGTTTCTACCCATTACTATCATAAAAACTCTGTTCTTTATCACTTCCAAAAGGAGAAAAGAAGAAAGGAAATGAAACATCTATATGATAAAAAAGCTACAACAAATTCAATTTCGGATTTTAATACCTCTGAGAAAAATGAGCAACTGACACAGAAGAAGCCAGTTATTTTCGATATATATGACGCCTACAGCAGTTACCACACTTCATCACTAAATAAATGTCAAATACTAGACCCTCATCCCAGAGCATATGCATATGCAAATGCAAAGAGACTGCTCAACTTTAAATAAGTTTTTACATTTTCTAACAAAACGCATATGGTGAGATAGTCTTTAAGTAATCATACTGATATCCCAAAGTAAACAAATGAAAATATAGTCTGCAGTTGTCTAAACAGAAGCACTCTAGTAATCGCCCCCAATTATCAGGAATCACCCAATTGAGTTGGTCCTAACTATGCGCCTTTAATTCTCGAGACTGCAAGTTTGTTGTATCGCCCCTCATTATCACAACCTCCCAATTCAAGCAAGTCCTACAGAGAAGATTCGTTCCACGATTTAGCGTGATTTTTTAGATTTTTACTCAGCACCTAACGGCGATGAATAATAAAGGGTCGTACGGATCGAGAATTGTGTTAATCACCTGAAAACCGCATAATTCAACGCTTCCCTCGGTGCCCACCACCTGACCTCGCACCAGGATACCGAGCAAATTGCAACCTTAAATTGACCGAGTCACGGTCATGCTCATCGAATTTATAACCTGCAAAATCGAGCTCGACCATTTACGCACTAACAACTGGGAACGTTTTCAACGGCGAATCAGGGCATCAGCAGATAGATGATATAAGACGTGAAACCGTTATCTTAGACATATAATACCTATCACTTTGCAACACACTTAGCAGCAAATGTGGGCACCCCTCACATGCACTAGATTGACAGAATGCGTAAAATGGATCTCTCATTCCAAAATAAAGCTCACACGATTCCTCTCTTAGCATAAAGATACAGTACGATTAGAGAAACCTCATCAGAATGAGATGACTATATTGAGAGCACCGTTGTTAACAACACCATTCTTATGACTGAATTACAAGTGTGGTCAAACAATTGATTATAAGGATTCTCTGACCAGTCCCGGTGTCCTAATTCACTAAATGAGCTTAAACTCATCAGGTCCCAATGAAACCAACCAGATTTAAGGCATTCATCAGAGATTCACAATCTAGGAGGATTAAAATGACCCAGGAAGGAAACCCCTTCCACTGTTTGGAAAAATTTACTAAGTTTGGCTCGTGGTACACTGGTACTGGATGACTTTGCAGACCATGCAACTTCTGGCCTAAAGTAACGTGTCGTGTGAAACCAAGATGTAATAAATACTAAACAAACTGACAGATGCCCATGAAACAACACCCAGAATAAAACTGCAGAATAATACATATGGTCATCGGCAATCTATGTTCACCTCCTTTAAAGCCAATATGGCTCAAAAGATCCTGTCATTCTTCAAAAAAAGAAATCCCGCACCTTGAATAGTGTGTTATGTCACTTTTAAATGGGAAATAAATTCCACAAAACTAAGGATTTAGGAACCTTTCTGTAATTGTTGAAACTTTCAGGCATCTTTGGAAGTGAAAAGGGTTTAAAGTCAGAAACACTTTGTACAGATTTTCTATGTGAACTGTGTTAAATATTGATAGCAAAGTAAACTTTCCTTTCCATGCAGTATACCATACATTGTTAAATTTGGAAAACCTAATAGCCTTTCCTTTTTAATTTTGGTTAATTTCATAACACAGCCAAAAAGCAGTTTGTGAATCATTTGGCAGTCCCTCTTCTCGCAAAGTGAAATAATTTTAGGAAATGCAACTCCTCCAACAATGGCATCAGAAAAGGCAACAAAATAAGCAATTAATTGAATAGGCCAGTGAAACTATGGGGCTAGGATTGCAACAAATTAAATGAAGTTGTAAGTAGCTTACCTTGCAACGCATCCATAGCTGTGGCAGCATGGGCTGGGCTCACAAAATCAACGAAACAAAGTACCAGAGGATCCCCTCCAGGCTGCAGAGATTACTTATTAGTGAATGCATCAATCACTAAATATTGAATCTACCCTGGGGAAAGATGAACTTACATGTCTCGATTCCTTGCTTACGAGTCTCACTTCCTTGTAGCCAACGAAAGGGCGAAATATATCTTCAAACTCAAGTGAAGGGAAAATCTAAAAAGCTAAAAATGCAAGTGATGATAAAAATTAAGGAAAGAAAACTGCAAACCCCCTAGAAAAATTAAGGATACGAGCTACTTCACGTCGTGTACAGTTGGGAGGCAATCCCTCCACAAATAGCGTACTGGTAGCACCAGGAGGTAGGGGAGCCTCAGGCCGTCCACTTCCCATTCCTAAAACCCTGTCTTTTACAGGTGCCCCTGGTTCAACACCCCCCATTCCCATCATCCGTGGATCATCAACAGAACGACCAGGTAGTCCCCCACTCAAGGTTCTAGCAGACTGTCCCCCACTATATGATGGCATTTGCTGAAACATTACTTGATACATTAGCCCCCTAAACATAAAACGTATGGTGAAAAATGTGAGAGTTCCAAATACAAAAAAGAAAAATAAGTACCGCACTGCGCAGGTAGCGATCATATGAGGCATTAATGGAGTCAGTATCTCTAATTCCGCGGAGAGAACCTCTATCATCTTCATGGGAATAATAACTCGGCAGGTCGTGGCCACCATGGGCATCTAAAATATTACGGATGTACTTCAGTAGATACCAAAAGAGAAAGAAAGAAACAATATTTGAATGCATATGATTCTAAAGGCAGACCGTGCCATTGTGAAGAAAATCAAATTGCTACAGCATAAAGCTACAAACAAGACAATATTAAGTTAAACTGCAGACAGCCTATCAAACCAAATTTCTATAATCACTAGAAGCTACTGAATTGCTCATAAGCAGGTAATCAAGTTGCTAAGATCCCTAGGTTTATACCCAAATATTTGCATATGCTAACACAACCATTTGGATTTTCCTTCTGCATATGCCTAATATATGCCAAATATCTCATAGAAGCTGAGTAGTTTATATGGTAACTATAGCGAGCCAGCTTAATAGCATATCTTCAAATAAATAATATAATATGTACACTGATCAATGCTTGCAGGAAGGCATAAAAGGTCGATCCTTGAATGAAACAAAGTATTTCTTAATGATTACCCGAACTTCAATATAGGCACAGCAGCTACCAATAATGCAAATTTATCATATAATCTAAGTGCATCTTAGAAATAACCATGGAAGCACCAATCATACATATCATGAAGCACAGATAATATCTTAATAAGCTGATTCACATATACATCAACACTGATTAACCCACATACAGCATACATCAAAAGAAACACATTTCACCCCCACTTCAGAACTTCATTAGGTTGCTTAGACACTGAATGGGAAATTTAAGGAAACAAGTGAACCTCAAATTTCAATCCTTCAGCCCACTGAAAACCTAATTCCACTACTTGGAAGTCTGCTGAAATCTCCCTTTATTGTTAAAAAAATACATACATTCTTAGTGCAGTTTTTGCCTTTAAAAGCAACCAAAAAAATCCCAAGAACCCTAATTTAATCAAGCACCAAACAAAAACAAAAAGGAGATAGAACTCAAAATCATGGAAATTCGAGGAATTTGATATACCGTAATCGGAGCGAGGGCGCTTTCCGACGACTGAATTCATCGCCGACGGTGGTGGTTGCCGAGCGTCGCTGTACCTCCAATAAGCATCCGCCATAGTTTAGGGTTGAGGGAGAGACTGTGTGGGTGAACGGTGGTTATTATCTGCTGCTTGGCTTGTATCTCTTTGAGATAACAAATGAAGAGGAAGGGGAAAGATTCTGGTTTTTAATTTTTTCAGTAGAGTAGGAGAAATAGAGTAAGAGATGAGATGAGTTCGTGAGATGTCGAATGTTGAAGTTAAGTGGCAAAGTTGCAAAGAGCGGGCAAATACCCCAAATCCCTAATGCCTTCGCGGTTACTTCTAATTTTTCCTTCTTTCCTTTTTCTTCTCTCTCCTTTCGTTTCTCTCCTTTTGTAGTACATATACTAATCCCTTGACACATGCTCACACATGTGCCAATTGGTTTTTTTTTTTTTTTTTATAATTAATAAAAGAGAACATGAGTGGTTATATTCCATACAAGTATGACCTATTATATGATTTTGTTTTAATATTAAAATTTTTAATATTAAAATATGAATTTACCATATTATCCTCATTTAATTAATAATTTCAATTCTTAATGTTTGCATTAACCAAGGGTATTTTCTGGTATTTTGAATGTTTCACTTGTATTTTCTTGATGATTTTGTGAGATGTTTAATTACGCAAGAAATGATTACTTAGTTAATTTAAGATGAATATAGTCCATAATTACGAGATAGAAATAGAGTGACAAACCCTTTTTTTTCTTTCCTTTCTGTGATTTGTATGATTTTGTTGATGATGTTGATGGATTTGTGAGAAGTAGGCCTGGGCACAAATCGGTTGGGAACGGTAAAAGGCTCTTCTGTTAACCAAACCAAAAACTTCGGTAAACTTCAAATCGGTTAACATAATATTCGGTTTGGATTGGTTCGGTATGCCAGTAGTACCGTAATAAAAACATACTAATAAAAATACAATTTATAATACTTTCACATAACATAAGTTCTTGAACAAATACACCAAATTATCATTGTAAAATATAAAAATCCAATAGTCTAATTCATCCAAGTATGAAATCAAATAACTTAGTTACTATATCATTCAATATATACTCAAGATGTATTGGGAGCCACTTGTGTTTGTTGTTTGAACATTTGAGTGTTATTTTTACTGAATTCTCTATATTTATGTAAATGATTGTGACATTTGTTATGTGTTGGGTTCTTTAGTTTTTCATGCTCTATCCAGCCATATAAAGAACATAAAATTTGAATCAACGGTTGGAAAGTTACAGGTAAAAAACAAAACAAATGTCGAAACTGTAAAACATAGGAAATTCATAAATTCATCTCTAACCAAAAAGTGCTACAGTACTTGGGTGATAAAGAAGTGATATAATGGTGATAAAGCAGTGATAGAATGTTGATAAAGAAGTGATACAGCAGTGATAAAGGAGTGATACAAAATGCTTATTGTATTTATCTTTGGTTTATTGTTTTGTATATAAATAATATAATAAGTATAAATATCGGATCGGTACGGGTTTCCGTCAAGTTAGGAATATTGTTTCCGTTATCAAACAAAATATCTCGGTACAGATCAGATCGAAATAATTAAAATTTAAAAATAATTATTTAACCAAACCAAACCAAATCGCTGGTACGGTACGGTCGGTACGTGGATAATTCGGATGAAATGCCCATCTCTAGTGAGAGGGTTAAAATGAGTAATGTTGAAATCGTGTCCAATATAGGTCCCTACAAATTCTATTTCCTATACATATACTCATCATTTTATAAATATATGTGTAAAACCCAACTAAAATGACCAGTAGGGTATAAGAGGTTGTAGTATTTCTATATTTTTACATCCTTACCATCATACTTCATATTTTATTTATAATTTCCAAGCATTTCATTAATTGCCATAATTGTAATTAAAACTCCCTATTAATAACATATCAATCACCCCATTTCTTTTGGTTGTCATTCCCTCTAATATATGACCCCTTAAAATTGCAAATAAAATAAATATGTAAATTACATATCCAATAATGTACATATGAAAAATATAAATATAAATATATACATATAAAAATATAGGTATATTATTTACCAAAAAAAATGAACAAAAATATGTCAATTACTTTGTAATTGAAATTTCAATACATTTTTTATAAATTAAAAATAGGTACACAATAATTTATAGAAAATAGGTATGTTGTATAATTGAAATTTATGCACATTTTTTTAGAAACTAAAAATAGGTACATTACTTAGAAGACAAAAAATAAGTTCATTATACTAGGTAAATTGTTTTACTAAGTATACATTATTAGAGAGAAAAAAAAGGTACATTATTTAGAGAGAAAAAAAAAATAGGTTCATTATACAGGTAAATTGTTTAGGGGAAAAAATAGGTACATTATTTTGAGAGAAAAAATAGGTACATTATTTAGAAAGAAAAAAAAGGTACATCATTAGAGAAAAAAAAATAGGTACATTATTTTGAGATAAAAAATAGGCTCATTTAAAAAAAACTGTTTTCATAAAACAAACAATAAAAAAATTATCAAATTATTTTTTATAAAACAAGTAATAAAGAAAAAAAAAAGGTACAATATTTGGAGAAAAAATAGGTTCATTAAAAAAGATGTTTTAAAAACAAAACAATAAATAGATTATCAAATTATTTTTCAACAATGTACACTATTATTCATAAAAATATAATAAAAAAGAATACTGGTCATATAATTCCAAAAAAAAAAACATTAATTCCTAAATTTAATATTGAATTTAAATTATTAATACTTTAAATAGATTACTAGTCGTAATTCATAGAAGGAAAACACCGTTAATTCAAAAATAGATTACTAATACTTTAATATGGAATTTAATATTTAATTTCAAATAAGTTTCTAAATTAGTTCTTACATCCATTACAACTATTTTGAGATATCTCCAAATTCAACGGGTGTCATTAGTTACACCCCCCTATAACACATTAACTTATAAATAGGGATAGTTTTGGAATCCGAAAAATATAATAAATCAGATTTTAAGTTATATTAGGTAACTTACTTAGTTGAATCCTAGTCATCGGGTATTATTTGAAAAAATTGGGTATTTTACATAGACAACTAAAGAAAAGAGTTGTAGGTGATTTAAAATGGATTTTATGGGTCTAAACTCAATTTACTATAAATTTTAATGGCAACTTCACTTAGTTTGGCTCTTCATTTCAAGGAGGGAGGCATTCCTTTTTTGTGCTACAATTGCAAGAAGGGTTGCATAACTCCGTGGTTTATAATAGAAATTGTGAAAAAACAAAATTGGTTAAATTACTGGAAATTGTGAATTGGATGCGGTCATCCATTATTAAGAGTGTTCGTCTTGCATTGAAAAATGAAGGAATCTAGCCTAGGTTTATAATGAGTTGGCCCTGTAACCAATTGATTTTGGGTAGAACTTATTTTGGGCAAAAGCCTGTCGCCCTCCTCCTGTGCACGGGTAAGCTCGCGCGTGTGAAGTCTTTATCTTGGCGCGCGTGAGTTGGCTTTTGCCTCTTGGTGACTCAACAAGTCATCAAACTCAAAAATATTGCACAAAATTCTTCCCCTCACCCTCTATTAATTGTTAGAGTTTGCACGCAAACCATTCGCCATGAATTCTCAAGGCTCAAAGTAAAGTCACACTGCAGAAGAAAAAGGTCAGTGTTTTTGGCGACCGAAAAGAAAAAACCTCCGAAATTTACATTTTGTTTTTGTTATTTCTCTATCAATTTCATGAATTTGATTGCAGTGCTTGACTGTTAGTAATCAACAAGATTTATTGCTTCAATTCTTCAAGTATAAATTAAAATAATTTATCCACTCTTTATCAGACCCTCATCTCTTTCCATTATAATATGCAATTAATTAATGGGTTCTATTCTCTCCCATGGATTTCACTTCAAAGACTCCAACTTTTCCTTTCCTAATCATTTTTTTTAACATTTGGTTGTTAATATTCATCTTGTAAATGTTCTTGTTGCTTACCCTTAACTGCAATCCTGTCTCTTTCACTCGACACCCATTTTAATATTTTACTTTTGGAATCTTTGTTCGAACTCGTAATCTGTCTGGGTCTAATCGTGCACGCTAACTCGGTTGGTGCCCCTTATCCTTTGTTGCAGGCTTCTGGGTGACTTTTGATCTTGTTCTAGGTAAATAAATTTATGATCTTTCCCTTTATCTTTTGTTCCTGTTTTGATTTTACAGAATTTGCTGTTACTTGGGTTTCCACCCCTTAGACTTCTCTGTCTCCGTGTGTAATTGTCTCTGTTTCTTTTGCTTCCTTTTCTCTTTTTTTTTTTTTTTTTTTTTTCCTGGTTGGCGAGCAGTGAGGTGTTTAGAGCTGAATTTGTTAATTAATGGCGGATTTGGTAGGGCCTAGATTGTACAGCTGTTGTAATTGCCGAAACCATGTTTCACTTCATGATGATATAATTTCTAAGGCTTTTCAGGTGAGGCATCCAGAATATTGTTCGACTTCTGCTTCTTTATCTTTATTTTTGAGAAATAAGAATTTTGTTTATATTTCTTTCGAGTTTTTATTATTTCTTCCCAAGTGATAATTGACTGTTGTAGAGCTTTAAACTGATGGGGGTTAGGAATCAAGTGGTTTACAGAAAGAGGGTAAATTATGTTAGAGAAAGATCATCATCTATGTTCCATAGCAGAATTGCAATTGGGGTGCCAACTCCATCTTTGTAGGTTCTCTGCTTTTTGTTCTTTGTTTTTCTATTTGGCTAATCATTATGGTTCTTTGCTGTGATCAATATAAGAACAGAGAATGTACTAAATCAACATGAGAGGGTAACTTTCCTTTAGCCTTACATGAATTCATATCGGTCAAAGAGAAAATGAAGGCGGAATTAGATTGAATAAAAAACCTAGTTTGCTCTTTGTGCTTGATCTTGTAACTCCAGTGTTTTGCGTCTGTGTTAGAAAACAAACAAAGAAACCCATCTGACCGTATGGTTTCATCTCATATTTTGGCTGTGATAATAGGATCTGGGCATATATTCTCTTGTCAAACATTTGTTTTCCAACATTTTGTTATAGGGAAGACATGGCCGAGCTTTTCTGTTCTCCCACGCGATGAATGTTGTTGTCGGGGCAAAAGAAGACAGACATCTGTTGACTGGACTGCATACTGTTGCTGACATCCATTGCAGTGATTGCCGTGAGGTGTTGGGGTGGAAATATGAACGAGCTTATGAGGCATCACAGAAGTACAAGGAAGGGAAGTTCATATTTGAGAAGTCAAAAATTGTGAAGGAGGATTGGTAGCAGCAAAGCAATAGCAAAGGGTCCTGCCATTAATTCCTATTGATGTAATTAAGTGTACCGAAGGCATCATCCATTCCTATTGAATGTGGCATTGTTGTTTGTACAGAAACTTGACATTTTCCTTGAAAGTTTGTAATTGTCTCTTGCCATGTGCTTTGAATGAACCCATTGTAGATGGAAACCATCATCAAATTTATGTGTTAATAAATACAGTTGTCTGAAGATGTCACATGCGTAACTTAAGCTCCTTTTAGTTTTGGTTTGGGTGGAAAAGGGACTGATTTCCTTATCAGTTCCAGAGAAGGTGAAGAAATATTTATGCTAGATGAAAGTTTCTGTTGCTACTGTGGTTCGAATGGGGGAATTTGTGAGGATGTTTGAAGGATCAGTAACTTCCACCACGACTTTTTTCCCCGTATACTCAACAACCCCCCTCACAAACCCAGAGCTTACTTAGCTAAGGTTTTCCGATTTCTCAAGTTTCGCGATTCGCAGAGCACCAGACAGCCCATTGCTTCAAATATGAGTCCCCCAATTGTATCGGTATGGGCATTTTCCTTTTTAAGTCCATACCGTATGGACTTGATAAAGGAGCTGCCCCACAACACTTCCGGACCAACTTTTCAAGCCTGCTATGCCTAATGCTTTATATTCAACAAACTATGGGTGAGCACAGTTCGATTTAGATTGGTTGTGACGAAAATACTCCGTACTATGCGAACCAAACCACATTGATGAGCTACGGTTTGGCTTGTGGTTTTGCTGAGTCATGAAGAGAAGAGCGGGGGGAAAGTAGATCCACAATAGATTCCGACAGGTGAGCTAAATCCACGCTAGAGGTGTAGTTGATTTACCCAATCATATGAAGACACATGTTAAAAAAAAAAATTTAAAAACAAATATGATTTTTCGGTCTAATGGTACCTGGATTTTGACCCAATTGGTCCCTCAATTTCCAAAGTCGTTCTTCAACTTCATTTTCGTTAGGACAAATGATTCTACCGTTAATTTTGTTATCTTTTCCGTTAAATGCATGGGCAAAATGATTTTTTTGAATTTTACATTTTCATCATCTGAATATTCATTTCTCTCACAAAAAAAAAAAAAAAACCTTCTTCCTATCCTTGCCATAGTATCCACAAGACCTCGCCTACCCAACCCCATCGAAATTTACCCATGTACCCATGAGTGAAGCAAATTTTTTTATTTTTTTATTTAGGGGAAAAGTGATAGGTTGCAGTCTATTAAACTGTGAAAGTGTGTACAAAAGGGCATGTTAACGTGACCTTGTTAAAACCTTTCCGAGGAAAACCACATGGGATAAAACCCCGGGATAGGAAAGAGTACCACCCATGCCAGACGTACAATATAAAATTTGTAGAACAAGGGAATTAAAAAGAGTCTGCCACTAAAGCAACATGCAAAACTATTGGGGGGTCCCAGAACTACTCAGCCGCTCTGTGAGAGTGTAATGCTATACTAGCCTGATTGATTTTAATAGAACCCAAGGGCGGACGCTGCCACTTCGCCATGACTCGAGATGAAGGAATCAAAGGAGGGTGTTGAAGCTCATAAGAATCATGCAGAAGCCGGATGGCTCCACTAACAATTTCTGACACACTCCGCCGACGCTCATTCCAAACCACTTGGTTACGTTCATTCTACAGAGCCCACATACAAATCATGACTTGCTCTAACTCAAGGACTAAAAGGTTGAGGGCAACACCTTGGAACCACGCTGTGAGGTCGACAGCCACAACCCTCTGAAGAGAGTCCCAACATGAGCAGTGATGCCAAACTGCTTCAGCAATTGGGCATTGCACAAATACATGAAATCCGGTTTCCTCCTCTCCACAAAACACACACTCACCCAGCTTAGCGATGCCCCGCCTCTTCAAGTCGATTTTGGTGGGCAGGATATTTAGCATGGCCCTCCACATAAAGATGCGGACCTTCGGCGGAACACGACCCTCCCATATTTTCCTCCAAACCGGTACAGTAATCCCATTGGCCATACCATTGGTTTGAACGACTTCCCCATAGTTAGAGGAGATACTACCTTGCTACTTCACATCCGCTCTTAACTGAGTAATAGCCATGTCTCTCAAAGTGCCAGATCAACGTATCCGGTGGCTGGCGGAAACTCAAGGGAATTTTATGTATGACTGCTGCTTCTTCCGCAAAAAAACCAAGCTCGTAGAATAGTTGTCTTCTATTGCAAAGTAACTGGATCAATAAGGAAACTGACACGAGTATTATCATGCTCCGCCACCTGGAGTAGACAAGACCTTGAAAAAAGCAGGAGTTGGCAACCACCACCCAAATCTGAACAAATCGCCTTTCCCATTCGCCAATGATCCTCTCTCAAGGACCACTTTAGCCTCGCAGGCTTCTCCAAACGTAAGAGGGGGAGTTACCCAGAGTGGCCTCCAAGATGGAGCAGTCCCTATAGTAACGAGCTTTGAGGAGACGAGCCACCAACAAGTGTGGGTTATGAAACAAACGCCGTAATTGCTTGGCTACCAAAGCCATATTAAAAGCATAGAGATTCCGAAAGCCAAGACCACCCTTATGTTTTGGTCTACACAAGTTTTTCCAACTTAACCAAGGGATTTTTCGCCTCCTTTCTTGCGCTCCCCACCAGTAGGAAGCCATCACTTGCTGAATTTCCTCGCACAAAAATTTAGGAATAAGAAAACAACTCATCATGTATATGGGCACTACCTGTGCAACCACTTTTAGAAGAACTTCTTTACCTGCAAAGCTTAATAACTTTGCCTTCCAACCCTGTATTTTCTTCCAGATGCAATCTTTAAGAGAGTTGAAACATTGTCCCCGAGAACGGCCAATGTGAGTAGGCAGACCCAAGTATTTGTCATGCTGGGCAACTCGCCTAACTCCCTACATAGTGGCAAAAAGCTCCTGGTCTCCACCCGCCACATTTCGGCTAAAGGATACACAACTTTTATCAAGGTTTATTTTTTGACCTGACACTTGCTCATAGCATTGGAGGATTTTTTTTCAACTGTGTACAACCGCTTTGACTTGCTTTTAAAAATAGGAAGCTATCATCAGCAACAAAATAGATGGCTAACAGTGGGAGCTCCCCGACATACGCTGACACCATGGAGGGTACCGTTTTGTTCAGCCTGCAAAATTAGCCCCGATAAGGCCTCAGCACATAAGAGAAATAAATAGGGCAAGAAAGGGTCACCTTGTCTCAGGCCACGTTGTGGGATGACATAACCAACCGGGTTTCCATTCAACAAGAAAGAGTAGGAAACTGACGTCAGACAGGCCATAATTAATTGGACCCACCGCCGATTAAAACCAATCCCTAGCAACAAGGACTCTAGGAAATTCCACTCCACACGATCGTAAGCTTTACTCATGTCTAGTTTAAGAGCCATGTATCCCTGTCTGCCGTGTGTTTTTTTATTCATGAAATGGAGAAGTTCAAAGGCCACAATGGAGTTGTCTGAAATCATTCTCCCCGAGACAAATGCACTTTGCGAGTCACTGATTAAAGAAGGAAGGATGACTTTTAAGCGATTAGCCAAGACTTTAGCCACAATTTTGTAGAGAACATTACACAAACTGATTGGGCGCAATTGTGTTATATTTTTAGGGTCAGGGACCTTGGGGATGAGAGCCACATAAGTATAATTTATCTGTTTCAGCAACTGACCTGTACAGAGGAAGTGAAGAACAGCAGACACCACGCCGACACCAACCACATCCCAGTATTGTTGGTAAAATAAAGGAGAAAAGCTATCTGGACCTGGGGCTTTTGAAGGGTGCATCTGGAAGAGTGCATGTTTAATTTCTTCAGCTGTGAAATCAGCTAAAAGCTTCCTGTTCATATCTTCTGACACACCGCCCCTCATTACATCAACCACCTCCTCATAATTTGTATTCCCATTGGAAGAAAAAAGTTGTTGGATATAATGGACCACTGTATTTTCCAGCTCGGGTTCTGACGTTTTCCATCTACCATTCTCATCTTCTAGGGCAGAAATAGTATTCATTCTCTTACGAATTGAAGCTTTATAGTGAAAAAAAATTTGTGTTACGGTCGCCTGCTTTCAGCCAAAGTGCACGAGATCGTTGTCGCCAATAAATTTCATTTTTTGCCATAAGCGAGTCTAGTTTTGCAGTAAGTTCCTTCCTGGTCTCAACTGTTTGAGGGGTTAAAGGGGCTTCCAGTAGCTCCCCTAGTTTAGTCTGGATAGACTTAATTTGATGTGGAAGGGAGCCAAAATTGTTTCTACTCCATCCTAACAATCGGAGCCGGGTTCTTTTTAATTTTTTAGTAACTGCCCTAGGCGCAGAGCCACTTTTAGGCTGGAGCCTTTCCTCCCTTATTGTCTCCATACAATTCTCATGTTGTACCCACATCTCCTCAAAGCGAAATAGTTTCTGATGCCTAGTATTTGATAACATCCTCTTGCTTATTGTAATTCTAATAGGCAAGTGATTAGACTTCATGGGGTTTAAGTGCAAGACTTTCGTGCCAGGAAAACGAGTAGACCAATCTGTAGTAGCTAGAGCACGGTCAAGTCGGATTTGAATCTCATCCGGACTATTCCTCGGTCAAGTCGGATTCGAATCTCCTCCGGACTATTCCTCCACGAAGTATACTTTGGTCCAGAGAAACCCAAGTCCTTGAAGCCACACTCATCCACAGCATGTCGGAAGCCTTGCATCTGTCGTGCACCTCTAGTCCTCCCCCCTGTCTTCTCATCCGCTGTTAGGATTTCGTTGAAATCTCCACAACATAACTAGGGCAGTGAATTGGTTGCTCCTAGCCTGATCAATAGGTCCCATGAGCGGTGACGTTCCATTGTAACAGGATAACCATAAACACCTGTGAAGCGCCATCTCCCCTGAACCCCTAAGACTTCCACCTCCGTATCGATATGGTTGTTGCTGGCAGACCTTAAAGAAACTCCTAACTCGTCTGTCCACATCACACAAAGGCCCTCAGAGGCACCATTACTTTCCACCATAATACATTGACGAAAGCCCAACTTGAGCCGAACCGATTCCATAATGGTCAAGCCCAACGTGTTTCTCAAGAGTACACCATGTGCCATGCTCAAATTTAACATTAAAATAATAATAATAATAATAATAATAACTGCATGACCATTTGTCCTAATGAAACTGAAGTTGAAGGACCATGAAAACGATTTTAGAAATTGAGAGATCAAAATGCGAATTGGATCAAAATTCAGGGACCATTAAACTTAAAAATCCAAACAACTATATCAATTTGGGTTGAGCAGGCTTGTAAGATGGTGAACAGTTTGACCTAGTCCTACAGTGCACTTCACTACTCTCTCTCTCTCTCTCACGGAATCAAATACGACGAAAATCGAAAAATTAAAACAATTAACTATGATTTTGCGTCACAACATAGTGACCAAAGTTGTGTTTTTACCCTAATATTATATGTATATAATATACACACATTATAATGCATTGACTAGTTAGTTAGCTACTCTGCGTTTTCTATTTGTTGCTACGCTAGTACTGTTATCCTCTTGAACCTAATCAATCCTCATCACCGACAGTGTGTTGTTGGAAACCTGTGACTAATTCTTAACTCGAATAATTGACATAGTTCAAAAAGAAAAAGAAACAGCCTATGGGTTGGCATTTGTTTTTCGGTTGTCAATGGAGGGAAAAACTCACACACATGTGTCATGGATCTATGGAAATTTGAATCTAGGACCTTTTGAGAGCATATTGAAGGTCTGAACCAATCCAACTAATACCCTATTGGTATAAGTTGGCAAATTTCACTAAGCAAAATGAAAAAAAAAATTGAAAATTCAAGGGAAGCAAGATTGGTGGCGTAGATTGTATGAATCCCTAATAAGGGTTTGGCAAGAAAGGGATGTTCATGGTGGGTAGTGCACCTCCACCTACAATATTACAGTAACAAGCTAATCTAGCCCTAGTGCTCAACACCAAAGCATAGAGCAAGAAAAGACAATGATATAATCTTAGAAGCTCTATCTATTCCTATATGAATCTAATACATACAATATATTAAGGTCTACATCTGGAAGATTTTGTAGAGTGGAGGAGATAATTCCCTAGCATGGTTACCGAGGGGAATGTTTGTGGATCCCACCTCCTTAAGCCAAACCAAGTCAAGAGTAGGGACTAGGATAGGGGGAGAGAGACTAGGATAGCTAAACAATAATGATTATAATGATATGACAAAATAAGGGAGAGTTTGTCTATCAAATTTCAAGAAAATATAGACAACGATGCTATCACCGGACTAGACCTTCAATTCAAACGGATAGGAATAATTTTTATTTTAAATAGGGTTTTAACGAAATTTTGAATTAATCTTTAAACTTAATTGGGTGTGTGTGTATATGATGGATGATGATGGAGGGTTGGGTTGGGGGTGGCCATGGCCGTGCCATTAATGGGCGGAAGAAAGAATCTCAAAGGCGCAGATGGTGCTGAAAAGACCTGACACTTGTGACCTGTTGCCAAGCAAAAACAACACACAAAAGCAGAAACTTTTCCTAATAAAGGATTGACGCCCATCATTCCAAATCACTTTAATTACTTCAAACCAATAATTAACCCCATCATCAACTGCGCTAATCAACCCACAAATCCAAATGTTAACTAGTAAATAATAAACAACATACAAGTCATTCTGCTCTGCTCTGCTGGCACTGCTGCATACATAATTTAACAAATCATCGCGATGACTCTTGCTTTGCTACCTAATTAATCAGCTAATTAACTGAAAAACATATATCACCCCAAGCCAAGGCCACAGTGCAAGCTGAGCTCAACAAGCAGCTAGGAGATGGAGATGGAGATGGAGATGGAGATGGAGATCGATCGTCTTGTAATTTATCTTCTTTTAAGGAACCCTAAAAAGAAACAGGGAGACTTCCTTGGCCTCTTGTTCATGTCTATTTTAGGAATTCAGCATTCATCATGACATGGCCCTTTTGAAGCCAACCAAAAATTAAGCTTCAAAACATCCACATGGATCCATCAAAGAGTAAAGAAAGAGAAAAACAAAAACCAAAGAGAGTGAGAGAGAAGAAAAAAGGAAAAAAGAAGAAGCAAAATTAATTAATTCACACACACACTGATGATCATGACAAAGGAAAGGAAGAAGCTCGTGTACCCTATTATTACTTTGCTCTTTTCGTCAAACTCCAAACATGCCACCGTGCCACCCACCAGGTGAGGTGATCCAGAAAAACAAACCAAAATACCTTCTTTTCTTCTACATCATTATATATCTCTCTTTTTTCTTTTTCTTTTTACCATGAACCTCCACCTAACATTCCGTTCCAATAACCACCAGAATCCCCTTCCCCTCTGGTGTGCTGATTAAATTCAGTGGTGATATTAGTGGTGCTTGGAATCTGCTGCTTCAAATCCTCATCTGTAGGAAACAAAAGCCTTGCATGACTATTGTTTGCCTCTTGCACCCCTTGAAGACACCCGTACCCGCTACTCTCGAACCCAGCTAGAGAAAAACTCAGCCCATGACTTGGCTTGAATTCTTGCACACCCATGGGAAACCCAGTAGAAAACATTGTAATATTATTATTATTATTCGAATGATCAGGTACACCCATGGGCATGAAAGAGGCCAACCCCCTTGATGCAATCCCAGTCTTGAGCAGCTCCGTAGCTGACAAATGATGATGATGATGATGAGATGAAGTCGTGGTAGAAGAGCTAGGGTTCAGCTGGTGCTGGCTTTTGTTGTCAATACTAAAGGGTAGTACCTGATCATATTCCTGATCAGTTGGTGGGTATGCTAAGTTGAGATCTTGGCCTTGGAAATGGATCTTAGGGTTTTGAGACGCAGAGTCGTGGTGCTGAGGGAAATTGCCATGTGGGGTATTGGTGGTGACATGATTATGATGATCATGAGCAACCTTCTTTGCTGAAGAGGTTGACGGTGAAGATGAATTCGATCTCTTATTATTCTTCCTTGAGCCTCCACCCACAGGAACATTTCTTAGAGAGCCGCCTTCAGTCCAATACCTTCTACAAGTCTTGCAAAAATATCTTGGCTGAGAGAGACTATAATTGTTGTAATAGCAGAATTTAGTGGTGGTTGAATTGCACCTTGGACAATTCAAAGCTTGATCCTTTTGAGGTCTTGCCCTTCTCTCTAAGATGGGCCTTGAGGGAGAAGAATCTTCCATGGATTTAACCACTCCAACCCCCTGAAAAGAATAAATAAAAATAAACCCAAAAAATAAAAGCGACAGGAAAAGGCCATAACTTTGGTGATGATCGAAAAACCAGAAAAGTATTTGTATCGTCTGTATGTAACTCGAAAAATTAAGAGAAAGATGGAGGAAGAAAATAAAAGGAAGAAAACAAGGACAAAGTGAACAAGAGGGAGTTGCTTTTTTACACTTTGATGATCAGGATTACAACAGCAGCAATAAAAACAAACCTACTTTATCAGATGACAGGAAGAAAAAAAGAAAGAAAAAAGTGCAATACTTTCAACTTCCGAGACAAAAATGAAAGACCTTGGAAGACAACAATATAAATTTCAGATATTAGTGGGGAGCTGAGCTAAACATGATTCTCTTCTCAGTGTGGATATGTGGAGAGAAGAAAAGTATACAAACTACTTTAAACAAAGTATCAAGAAAGAGATATAAGTTTGAAAACCCAAAGCTAAGCTAAACTTAGCTTTGAAAAACCCAACCCTAAGAAGATAATTTCATGATTTCATGGAAGAAAAAGAAAAAGGGTTTGCTTTACCTGTGGCCAGTGAGCTGTGTCCATGGACTAAGAAGGAGAAAAGGGAAGAGAGAAAAAGCTATATCAAGTCTTGAGAGAGGATAAATCACCCACTTTTTTAGCGCAGATGGTCTTAAAGGCAAAACATGAAGCACTTGAGAGATGGTGGTATATGTGGTGTGGTTCCATGTGTTGGCCAACTATATGATGAGTGAGAGAGAGAGAGAGATAGAGAGAGGAGAGAGAGAGCGAGTGGGGTAGTTTTGTCTTTTACTGCTCATTATCGTAGGATATGTATATTAGTATCTCTGTACTGCATATATATATATATTTGGGAATAATATGTACATGCACATAATTAAGTTTTAGTAGAATATATATAAAGTTTATTTTCTCTTGGTCAATGCTATTAATTCTTTGTGGCCGTCTGTCTCTGTGTGTATATATGCGTGTGTGCGTATGCACTGTAGACTCTTTTGGTCGGTTCTTTCTGACCATAGAATAAGGAAGATGGGATGAATTTTCCTGCACTACATAATTAACCCCTGTTTCCCCTGTATAATATTAGGATTTTCACTTTTCTTCCTTGAGGGGGAAGGAGTAAATTGGTCATTTCATGTTATACCAATATTAAGGAGCTTCTTACAACTAGGACTAATAAGCAAGGGAAAATGGAGACGATATATACATTCATTCTTTAATTATGTTCTATTATATCATATACTAACACGTATGTATTATGTTTTGGATAAATCTTTAGTCTAATTCCTATATCCTCCTATTTCGGAATAAAAACAAGGGAAATTCACTATTATACCCAATATAGGAGTACGAATTATTAAAAGACCCTTATATGAAATGGAGTTTAGAAACACACACAAAGCCCAATTACAACAAAACAAAAGGCTTTTAACTTCTTTTAAATTACAAAACTGTCATTGATTTCTTAAAACAAACCCAACCCCAAAACCTCCTTGAAAAAAAAATCCAAAACACTCAATAGGGTATCAAAGTAATTTAATAATCAAAATTAAATTCAATAGGGTTCAGCTGTCCTTTTTTGGATTTATTTATAGAAATTAAATGGTGTAGGGTTTATCTATAGTATAAGTGCTAAGAGTGGATATACAACTAAATATCTATAAAAACAATGCAAATTGTGACCCAAAAAAAATCTTGAATGTCTCGATCCAAAAGCCATATATATGTAGCACCTAAATTAAGCTAGCACTACTATAGCTTAGCCATTAGGTGTGGTATACCTAGGCCTAGCAAATTATAAAGCATAGAAAATCATAAATTATTACAAAAGCAGGATCTAGATCATCTAACTAACCATACCAATGAACTGATGTTACATATTTTATTATTGACGCATTGTGTATTATCTTTATAATATAAGTAAAAAAAAATTGATATGAATGCGTCTTATTTTTAATAATGTGGTACATAATATGGTATAATAATATTGGTGAAAAAAATTATAGAAAACATAAACAACAAGAAGAGATAGTGTGGCAAAACGACAAGTTAAAAGGTCTTAGTCATAAAACTCATAAGTAAAGTAAATCATGGACTCTCATATCACACGTATAATCTTAAATAAAACTTGAAGAAAATGAGGTAGGCTAGCAGTCGCAGCAGACGCTGAGGTTGAGCCATTTCTGCAGAAAACGGTGACGGCGGCAGGGCGACTACTGCTGAAGGACTGGAAGCAGTGGACACGTGGCAGAAAATGATGGGAGCCCACCATATGAGAGCTCATGTGGTCGCGAAACGTGTCGGTGAATTAGAGAGAATATTTGGGGCACCGCGCCGGTGCTTCCATTTTATCCATACTTCCATTCCATCCCATCAATTTAATAAATAAATAAATAATCGACAATAATAATAAAGAAAAAAAGCAATTGTAATAATGAACGTGCGCATGTGGCGGTGTCCATCTCTCTCGCTCACTCCTAACTGCCGTACGATTATCTGACCACAATGAGACTTTAGTCGAACTCCCATACGTCACGCGTTTACAATCCCATTCCATTGTCTGCCATACGACTTGTCGTTGTTTCATCTCTGTAAAGTAAACTTAGGGAAGAAGAGCAATGCTTCCCTGGGTGGCGTCACTGCATATGTGCAGCGGACATGAAACATGATTTAATTGAATTTTGATAGGAAGGAGCAGTGGGGTCGCGTCTACACATTTACGCACCCATAATATGAGGGACACACCTACACATGATCCATAACATATTAATTATATATTTCACGCATATTATGACACCTAAATTATATACATTGCAATAACTTGTGTTTACTTTATTTATTAATTTGTATTGCAGACATAATCTCAAATCCAGTGTCCTGAAATGCCCAATTTTGAGAAGACTAAAAGCTTTGGCTATGTTAATGGTTACAACTTCCATACATAACCGACCAAGAAAGAAGGCATAGAGAGAGAAGGCATTCCTCATTAAGAAGAAAAGAAGGCATTCCATCTTTGGGCCTCACCGTCTCTATAAGAAAAAGAACCTCTAGGCTGGTCCAACTTAGGTGGACCCACCGCCAAAAAAGCAAAATAAACGGGTGGGGCCCAATGAACATTCAAATATTAACCATGTGAGTGAGGTGAGATGAGAGCCTATCCATATGACGCAATGAAGTTTCCTCCTCCTCCCCACCTCTCGCCAAAGTAAGTAGTTTGTTCTTGTAAGATTACCATATCTTCATCTGATCTGAATCATGCTTTGCCTAACACCGACTGCTTTTCAATTAATTATTAAAAAATTACTGAGCCAATTATAAAAACTAATGGTGACTAATGGTGACTTGGTTACCCAACCAAAAAGTTACATAATGCACATTTAAAGATAACTTGAGGTCCTAAATAAGATTAATTATTAATTAACATAGCAAAGCAAACCCAGCAAGTTAAATGGCCTATGCTTATTCTACAAGGCAGACCAAGAAATTTCAAAAGTCTGGCCTATGCTTCGCATTACATACTCTATGATCAAGATAGTCATCGCCCCGAACATTCCCTGCTTGACAATGAAAACGATTTATACGTTAAAAGCCGTTAACTCAGGAGCATTTGTCCCCTACTTTCATTTAAGCATCCAACAAAATCTCAAATTTAGCAGCAGCTATACTTTTTCTTCATCAAGCTGACTTCTATCTATTGTGGGGCATGAGTGAATATTTTGCGGCATGTGACAGGCTGAAACTACAGGGAGGGAAAAGGAAGACAATTGATAAAAATATATTTGAACATACACAAGTGGAAGGCATGCGCGTTGCTCTACCCCCTCTCAACTTGAATCTGTCCTAATCTTTTCTATTCTTATTCTTCTAATTTTAGCCGACAGCGTTTCCGCAACAAAATGAAAGGTCCAACCAATTGGATGTGCATCATCATCAAATTCAAATCACCAAAACAGAGTTGGGGCATGTTTTGTTAGGCATTTATATGGATGACAACATATATTACTTCAAAACAGTTCAACATGAATATATCACCCCCAAAAATTATAAAAAACGTACAAGGGGAAGATATGAAAAAGTATGGGTGAGTGGCAACATATGGGCCACTGACAGACTAGTGCACAATGATTATCAACTTCAATTCACTCATTCAACTTGCAAACATCAATGAACTTCAATTTACTCATTCAACTTGCAAACATCAATGAACTTCTGGACTGCATTGTGGTATTGAGTTCCCTGTAACAACAAAAAATTATTTTTTAAGAACACTATTCAACAATGAATTGTCATACTATATCAAAACTCTTGACAGCGGTTTTCCGAAGAAATAAAGGACAACATATCAAATCATTTATAATTTGCTTAGCACATGAATTGAATATAATCTACAACTCAAAAGAGTTTACGGGGGAGAGAGAAACATAAATCTCTCTCATTGTAGGCCCAAGGATGGGCAATTAGCTCTGCTCAGATGACTGCAAGCCATCACACAGCCTCTCATTATCACCTGTCAATTATCAAATCTATTACCTTTAAACAAGATAATTTGGTTTAGTGTCCATGTGGTCCTTCCTTTGTAAACAATGGAAACGCGCATGTTGCTTTTCCAGGTTTTAATTAGAATGCAAACTGACCACACATGCAGCACCATATAGTGGAGAGTGACACAGAGACAGAGACAGAGACAGAGAGAGGGAGGAAGGAAAGGATTGATAAACATACCTCCCAGTAAAGTTGGTTGCAGTCCATACATTGCCAAAACTCTAGATTCTTATCAAACAAGCAGTTAGGAATTCTTTGAAAACCTTTCGCAGCTTCAACAGCCTCTTCAGTCGTCAAGGGCTTTTGAATAAATCTACCATTACATTTGGTGCATCTTGACATCAGCTGATCCTCACAAATTTTAAGCTGGAAAGTTTCAATGATCTGCAAGAATACACTTCAGAATCAGATTCAACCTGTTAACAAAAATTCAACGTTCTAATCGCTTCTTCAAATGTTATGATCTAGGAATATGTATCAGTATTACCTATGCACTTCCAAAACTAAACACAAACTAGGAGTCTAGGATGTCCCATTCAACATATCTATCACATCTTCATCAGATACTAACTCATCATAAATTCTTAAGTTTCTTTAGTTTTGTAATTTAAACTTTCTAAGCTAAACCCACCATGCTTATATTAATCATAATAAGTTGTCAAGATTAAAATATTCAATTACAGCCTCATTAAATCTAATGCTAGACTCTAGGTAGTGAGATCTTTATATAAGTTAACCTGAAGGACCATGAATCACTAGCAATGTTTTATGAATTTTTTAAATTAATGATTGCGAAATAGTGAAGTAGTTTCCAAACATGGTATGTATATGTAATTTGATTTATAAGGTACAGAATTTTCAAAATGAACACAGACATACCTCGAGTAGCTGTTCATTCTTGAGAAGATTCTTTACCCTATAGATTTGATTTTTTATTAGATAATCATGTCGCAGCAGCTTGGCATCCCGTGTCAACAGCACTCTCTTCTCTTTGTTTGCTTGTTCTATTAACGCCCTGCATAAAATGAAACCTCAATACAATCATTCAAAAGATGTTAAAACATATTCAAACTCTACGAGATATTTAACATATAAGAGCACAATCATCAGAATACCTGGGTCCAGGCTTTTTTGAATATGGGATTGCAGCATTGATCCCAACGCATCTTAAATGTTTAGCTAAGCCTTCAACCTGAATAAGCATGAGCAAGCAAGTATCACAATTCAGCAGCAGAAACTCTTTGATCTTAGAATAACTCTTAACTTATAGGGCAACAGAGAAAGAGGGGGATGGGGATGGGGAGTTCAATTGCCGATCACTCTTTTTCATGTGCAATCGGCATCAACCATGTAAGACAAAGAAAAAGTTAAATGAAAGAGCAAAGAAAACATAAACAGATAGGAAAAAACTTACCATCACGTCACAGAGAAACTTTGGGTGTCCATCACCGCCCAAGGTCAAATCCCATGGAGGTGGACCTTGCCAATCTTCAAAACTCTGTCCTTGCTTTTCTTTGCAAATCAAACCCACTGATGACCGCCTTTTTGATTTTCTTTTGCTAGTTCTGGCCCTTTTATCAGATTCTTTCAACAAAATTTCCTCCCCATATTTGTTTACAACCCTCACGAGTAACTCATCCATAGGCAACGTATTCCTAGGTCGCGTCCTCAAAGCCATTCCCTCTTCTGTAGCTATATTAGGATAAATATAAGAAGTGGTAGCTCGGACTATATCCAAAGCTTCACGGAATTTCATCCTTACAATTTTATTACATACATCAAGCTTCTCAAGAACCTCTTTCAACCCAAGATTCACGGTTGATTCAGTGGGACTGTGAATCAAGCTCCCTGCAATTTAGATTTCCAATAACTTTCCATAACTAACAGGATATAACAAAATACAAGGGTTGTATTTCAAAAAAGCAGTGTGTTAAATCTCTAGTATGACAGACCTTCCTTGATGGCCTTGGCTTGAAAGACATTAAATATTTCAAGTAAACACTGTGCATCAATAGCTGCATACGTTTTCTGCTCTTCTGTAAGAGGACGACATGACCAATCACTACATTGAAGTTCCTAAAGAAGAGATGTTACATTAACAAATTTTGATAGGAAGTAAGAACACCCATCCCATCACTCCCTCATGCAGTTAAAAGTCTAAAATTTTACATCGCATAGCAAAATAGGAACTTCACTTGGTACTCGAATGAACATAGCAAAGGTCTTGAGAAGCCAAACCTTTGAAAGAGAAATGCCTAGGATTTCTTTGCAGATAGTTGCTAAACTCTTGATATTCTTTGACGTCTTCCTTCCAGGTTGACTGTGCTGCAGATGATGGTATATGCTCGTAATATCCATAAAGGGTTCCACCTGTTCACCATAATTTGTGAACTTTAAACAGAATCCTCTTATGAAAATATCAACTGAGCCTCTACGAAACAAGCCCTCTACGAGGCCATATCCTCAACATCTCACAGAAACAGAGTACTCTACGCCATAAATAAATCAGTTTGAGAATTATAACTTAGCCTTCACCAATCCAAACCCAGGTTACAATTCCGCATAAGTTCAAGTTACTAGATTGTGAGCAATAAGGGAAGTTAAGGTCATGTTTGATTAAAATTTCTCAATTACTTTACTGCCATATTAATCATTTCTATCACCCAAGCAAAAGCTTGTGATTATTTTCATTCATGGGCAAAAGTTGTGAAATGAATAAAACAGAGGCATATATAAAAAGAAAATTGCTTGATGTTAAACTTTCCCTTCATTTCCCGCATTTTTCCAGCAAGCTAGCAGTCCATGACTGATAAATTTAAAGCTCTTACCTTGTCAAACCCTTGTTCACATCCTTGTGAGCTGAAAGTGGAAGACAAGTATATTAAATCCTGCTTAAATCTAAAACCCAGTTTCAGAATGTCGGGGGAAACAAATGCGTCTCTAAGTAATTCCCAGATTGAAGGTAGAGGAATGGAGGACAAGTCGAGCAGGAAAACGACTGAGTCATCTGACTCGCCCGAGTCACTGCTGAGTTGACAGGCGAGTTGGAGGAGAGAGACTGTTGGGAAAGACGACTGGGGGGTGCGGATGGGCTTCCACTCGGCATCGAGCGCAATGATTCTGGAACGCGTCAGAAACTGAGTTAAATCTGTGAACTCGGGAGAATCGGTGGATGAAACTAGGTGGATTTTGAGGGGCCTTGGATATCGGGGATCCATGGAAAAAGTTGAGCTAGTTTCCTCCCTCGCAATTTGACGGAGGTTGGGTTTTTCCTGGGTCAGGCCCTTTTTGTCCCGGGCATGGGCATGGGGATCAAGCGAACTATTAAGTAAGCTCTATGTTTTTTTGTTTCCCTTGCTAAATGCACCCACTGATCGAATTTTTCAATATTTAGAAGAAAAACAATCAAGAACTAGTTGATCATCCAATCATGGATTTTTCTTTTATCTCGACGGTGTATTAAAAAGTAAAATAAGATTGATTCAAAATTATGACAACCCGCAAAGTATAAGGGAAATTTTCGAATAAGGAAAATAGGAAGCAAAATTATATGCACTTTAGTCTCCATTGATTTTTTGATAGAAGCTCAAGTCATATACACTGTAAGGGACAATAAGCATACTAATGATAGAATCCCATACTATCCTCAACATGTACACGCATATAGCATAAATAGTTATTTATTTGGGGCCAATTCAATTTGTACAAATTAATCGATCCCTAATTACATTATAATCACCAACTTATAAATTGATTAACAAACTAACCAATATTGACGCGCAAAATAAACTGTTGTCTAACTACTAATATAATAACCGGCTAACTACTAATCAACAAGTGATCATAGTGTTGAGGCCCAAAAAATCCACGCTTCGGCCCAAATAAATTCTCGGCCCAATACGATACTTTATCGAGAAGAAACCCGATTTGGGCACACGAAAGTTTATCATATGCGCTTGCACACATGTCATGCCAAGCAACACGCCATGCCAAGTAAGGAATTATTCTGCACATAATCACGCCACAAGCTTAAGTGGGCCTAAGCCACGCAAGATGCCTGGGGCTTGCTTGAGTAGGTTGTGGTATGAATGGTAATAAGTTGTCATGATGCCCATTGATGAGCCGAGAAATAGAGGTTCTCGGTTGCTTGGGAGCCTCGGAACCCAAGCATATTTCTTAACCCCAAACATGTGGGTGAGCACAAAGAGAAAATATCACAACCAAAATAGCCTATTGACTCAACCAAAAAGCCCAACACCTCAAGCCAAACTTTGGTGAAGTTGGCCCATTTATTTGATAAGTCAATCTATTGTTCTAGAAGGCCCACATAAATAAAATAAAGACCTGCAAAACCATCAACACCCAGTTGAAAATAAAAGCCACGTTGAAAGCCAAAATATCTGCTGGAAAGCTCCATCACATGGGAGGAACAAGTTTCAAGCAAAAACTTCCAAATGACCAAGGGATATTGAAGCGCATATCACCCTTTGAACCAGCATGCATACTCATTTCTTTCCCTCATCAGACCTAGCCTTGAAAGAGGGAAGGAAAAAAGAAAGGCAGATGGCAGAAAATGGAAGTTCCCACTGAAGCAGCTGCAGGAAAAGGCCTAAAGCTCCCAAAATCCCTGATTTTGTGCAAATGGGCAGAAGAAATTTCACCAAAATAGGATGATTGAAAGGATGGGGGGAGAAAGAAAGGGAAAGACTTGGCCAGATGGGATAGAAGCCATTAGGGTTTCTTGGAAAAAGATGACTTTCAGTAACTATAAATAGGGCCTCTTCTACCCAACAAGCATCAACTACATCAGAGAGCAAGCTTCATCTCTTACTCCAAAAACCCAGCAATTTTGTACTCAGCTCATCATTTTCCCTTAGTTTTCCCTATTGGCAAGTCTGTTCTAATACTTGTGAGTCTCTGTCAAGCTGCCGGAAAAACACTCAAGCTACATTTTTCTCTCTTTTTCCTCATGCTCAACCAAACCTCTCTACAAAATCCTTTCTCTCCAACCTTAATACCCCATCTTTCCCCTAGGAACACTTAGTTTTCTCTTCAGTGCTAAACTCATGACAATTTTGCTCACATGCCACAAGCTTCTCATGCCAAACCAAGAATTTATATGTAAGTTGGTGTTATTTTCGTTGGTGAAGGTAACCAAGGTGTTTCCTAATGCATCTCTGTCCTTTCGAAGCATTCTTGGGGCTTGATCTTTGAACTCAGACTCAAGGGGCAATTTCTTACATTTTGCTCTTTACGGTAGCCTATGCCTGTAGTAGCTGCCGGAAGAAAAAAGCCTCTACACATAGCTATACATCGCACGTGGATTAATTATCAAATATCGGTGACAATATGGTAATAATAGAGATAACAGTAATGATGACGATATGGTATGCAATTTTTTTCCTCAAAATTCTCACTCTCACATAATTTTAGAAATAATAACTATTTAGATGAAATATAGAATATATATATATATTTTATGTAAGGAATTTATATATTTTTGTTATGTAATATTTTTATTACTTAAAATTAGGCTCAATAAATTGACCAAGTACAATTATTTCAAGGGTTACTACTACTAGTACTCGGAATAGAGGTAGGAAGGAAGTAGGAGATGGGAGTCGCCACGTAGGCTACATTTCCACGGTCATTGGTCACTGTAGGCTACAAACACAAACTTCACAAGAGTAAATTCCCTTTTCTATTTTCATTTTCCAGACCCTTCGGTTCGAACCCAATTCGGGTACTCTCGTCGGCCTTGGGCCGCCGCATTTCCACCACAACCTCTCTCACTCACATCACACTTCGCTCTCATCCAATCTCTAAACTACCCTATCTCTCTCTCTCTCTCTCTCTCTCTCTCTCAATATCGGCTCCTGCATTTTATTTATTTGGCGGAGAAATTTATTATCTTGGCGGCAGGCAGATAGAATAGATCGGAAATGGAGAAATCTTCCAAGAGCTGCCGCAATGGATTCGAAGACGATGTCGATGAGCCCTCATTGAGGATTTGAGGTATCTCTCCCCTCTCTCTCTCTCAGCTTAGATTGCCTTGGTTTTTTATTTTTAATTTATGTGAAAATATGAAGAGTTTTTTAAATATTAATTGGGGTTCGCTAAAGGTAAGCACAAAATTGTATAATTGTATTTGCAAAAAAAAAAAAAAAAAAAAAAAAAATTAATTGGAATAAAGAAAATAAAGGGGAAATTGCTGTAAAGGCGTAGTTTTTTTTCCTTTAATATTTGGGTCACTTAGTTATGGGTTTAAATATTTTCAGCCCAAGCCCAACCCCGCACATGCTTATTGGACTAGACCCAACCCGGCCCATCAGGAAACAGTGGCGCCAAATAATTAACGAAACGACCCAAGGTGGCGCCAACATCATTTCCCGCGAACCGAAATTAGCGCGCGAAATGCGCCCCATTGGTTAAATAGGCACAACAACATCGCAGGAACCAAATCCGTAAAGGCCGAAAAAAAAAAAAGAGAAGTCAGACAGCAAGAATTAAGATATGGTGGTGCTGGGGAGAAGAACTCAAGCCCCCAAGCCTCTTTCTCGTTCTCAAATAGTCGACGATGACTCTGATAGTGCTTCGGATTCTGAATACGGCGACGTTTCCTGCGAGGAGTGTGGGTCAGGTGAATCTCCGGCCGAGCTGCTTCTGTGCGACGGCTGTAACTGTAACAGAGGGTACCATTTGTTTTGCCTGAGACCCATCCTTGTTCACGTGCCTAAAGGAAAGTGGTTTGGCCCTTGTTGCTCCAAGAACAAAAAGCCCAAGTGTACGTTCCTGGTTGATATTTTTTCCCATTTTCGGTATTTATTCTGTCCAGATTCATTAGCTAACTACTGGGGTTTTTGTTGAACTAAATTTTATGGGTGATTTGAATGTGGGATTGTGGGTAGGCTTATACTCCAATTGTATTTCTTTTTTATTATTTGGGTTTTCAATTTAACCTGCTTGATTTGTTTGGAGGCTGAAATGCTCAGATTTGATTGATTCTTCTATTGATTCAATTGCCTTTCTCGTTGTGTGCTACAGCTTTCCCTCTCCATCAGACCAAAATTAGTGATTTTTTTCGGATTAAGAGGTCTGCGGACTCACTCCAGAAGATAAATCAAGGTAAACGCCAGTGAAAAACAGTTTATTAGGATGCATATTCATTTTTTATTTATGGAATCCTCGAAGGGTTTATTTCTTTATATGTCTATGCTGGTTTATAACTGGGTACATCTTGGTCCTGTATATTTTGTTACTTTTATAGATAACCGAAAGAGGCGAAGGCGGGCAAGCAGCCTGGTGATGTCCAAAAAGAAAAGGAGATTATTGCCCTTTAGTCCCACCGAGGATCATACAAGGAGAATGCAACAAATGGCGTCACTAGCAACAGCATTGACTGCCACTGGGACTAAGTTCAGTAATGAGCTTACTTATAGGCCTAGAATGGCACCCAGGTCGGCCAATTGTGCAGTTCTTGAGCAAGGAGGAATGCAGGTATGTTGTAAACAGTGACCTCTCCAATAATAATGTTTCAATTCACGTGTGGATGTCTTCTTGTTGGTTGGGCTAATAGAATACAGTGAATTCTCTCTCTAACCAATTAGGACAGGTGTAGAATTCACTGTGTTGGTGGATTTGAACTGAATTGCTGGGATTGAGACTATGTTAGTTTCAATAGCGTATATTTATGTTCTGAAATATGGTCTTCTGCTGATTTAATTGTGCTGAAATTCTGCCTCAACTGCCCTTTTATTGTGAAGTTCCTTATAAGTTAAAAAAACATGTGGACAGTGTCCAGAGCTCTGCATGAGGTCTCAATGTTACTTAACCAGGGAATGATAAAAATTTCAGAGTATGTGTCAACAAAAGCTCAGTATCATGATAGAAGATTGCATTTTAACCACTGGGATTGACTGAACATTAGCACTTGCAAGCATGACTCCGGAAACAGCATGCCTTTTGTTATTTTCATGTATCCGTAAGTTACATCTAGAGATTGATGTTATATGTTTAGACATATCCTGATTATTCTGGTAGAGAAGTCCTACTATATGATATTTGATTTTCTGAATTTGAGGGGTGATCCAAAAAGTACATTTGTCTTATGGCTTGCATTGACAATGGCATAACTGATTATCTCAATACTGTCTTTGCAGGTTTTGTCGAAAGAAGATATTGAAACTTTGAATTTGTGCAAAAGCATGATGGATAGAGGAGAATGTCCACCCCTCATGGTTGTTTTTGATCCCCAGGAGGGGTGAGTTTATGAAAAAAACAAATATTTTCTCTTGGTGGTTGATACAGTTGAGTCCCTGATTCAGTATAGTTACTTGATTTTCACAGGTTCACAGTAGAGGCTGATAAATTTATCAGGGATTTGACAATAATTACAGAATATGCTGGAGATGTAGATTACTTGAAGAACCGTGAAAATGATGATGGGGATAGCATGATGACATTGCTTTCAGCTGCTAACCCTTCAAAAAGCCTTCTCATTTGTCCTGACAAGCATGGTAACATTGCCCGCTTCGTCAATGGCATCAACAATCACACACCGTAAGCTCACCTCCATTCCGAAGTTTTATATTCTGCCTTCTGTATGTATATTACTTCCAACCTTGTCTCGCTGGCCACTTTGCCAATATAATCTAAGTTACTGAAATTTGGTGCAGGGATGGGAGAAAGAAGCAGAACCTAAAATGTGTAAGATATGATGTCAATGGTGAGAGTCGGGTTTTACTGATTGCAAACAGAGACATACCAAAAGGGGAGCGATTGTATTATGATTACAATGGATATGAGAATGAATATCCAACCGAGCATTTTGTCTAGCCCATTTTAAGTTATTCAACACCCACTCACCTTCACCATAGCTAAATCAAGCTTTTTCTTTTTTGCCAACAAGCTAAATTAAGCTTACGGGGCCGCTAACAGGCTAATTGTATACTCATGACTGTTTTTTTTGGACCACAATTTTGGGTTTATTTAAATTCAAAGTTCTGAAATGAGAAACTTGAAAAGGAAATGTGAGCGAGTGCCTTCGTTTAAAATGGCAACGCAGACATATCAGTCAATTTTTGGATAATAATAATATGGTGGCTTGAATCTTGAAGGTTTGAAAATGGCCTAAACTGTGCATCGATTTTTACAAGGTTGACTTCTCGTACCTACTACTCTACAATCATACTACCCAGAGAAAAAAAAAATCATGCATGTTGCCTTGGAAATAAGTAAGTATCATGTGTTTATTTTGATATATACTTCTTTAATTGAACACTTTTTTTATTGAGAGGGGCGATAGCATATTAAACTCACGCGCACAACACAGATGTTAGGAATCGAAATTAGAACCTTTTGTGGAAAAGCAATTGCTCCAAATTGCCACATGGGCTCAGGAAGTGTAGGCCTAATGGCCTAAAGCCCATTTTACATCATTGCTCATTAATAAATAATTCCAGCAAGGTGTAAGCCCATAGTTGGTAGGTTAAAATACCAAAAAGTCCATGCCGTACAGTTTATATAGCACTACGCAGCTACAACATATCATCGGATCCGTGGCGCAATGGTAGCGCGTCTGACTCCAGATCAGAAGGTTGCGTGTTCGATTCACGTCGGGTTCAATTTTTTCTTTTTCTTCCTTTATTTATTTTTTATTTTTGAAAGAATCCGAGACAAAATGCTTTCCCGTAATATCAAGCAGTCCATTTGGAGAAGAGAAGACAGAGATCTGAAAAGTTGAAAATGGCTATTGGCATCCTCAACACAACCCAAGGCAATTAAGCAAGTAAATGATTATGGTGGTTGAGAGAGAGAGAGAGTGTGTGAAGAAATTCATGAGGCCGCAGAGCCATGACATGAACACAGCAGGCTTGGCAGCTTCAGGACTGCCAGCCCAAACAGCACACACTTGCCTCGCATTTGTTAATCAAGTTTAAGAGGACCACTTCTTCTCTGCTTCAGAAAAAGAAGAAGAAGAGTTGTTTGTAGCTAGACTAGGGTGGTCCAAAATCAGGAGCTACCGTAACCCACAGCACGTACAGCAGTAGCAGCTGGCAAAAGAGGCAGAGAGAAGGTAGTTGCCTAAGGCTTTCTGCTGCTGCCATCCCCACAATTGTGGTCCTATGTACACAACACATTCACTAATTTTGTTGCTACAAATTAGTGCGACTGCTACCATCAGATTTTGCTTCAGATACAGCTAGTACCCTCAAAACTGTGGTCCTATCAGAACTATATATATGAACTGAGTTTTGTGTACTTATATATATTTGCTGTTAATTACAAGGTCCAGCCAACAGGTAGAATCTGCTACCAGAGATTTTCCACCAGAGCTTCAATCCCGAGATGAAGGATTTAAAGCTTTTTCATGTGCTCAGCAGAAGAATTGATCATAATGGTTATTGGACTATAGTTGTGCTAGGGTTAGTGGAATTCTGACCATTCATCTATGTAAACTTCATCAGCATCTTATCGATAGTCATAAATCACCCACACGTCATCGTCAAGATAATTTTATATGTGTAACAAGACAAAAAATCAAATTACTAGAAAGTTATACGTGCTGTAGATTAACAGTTTAATTGATTAACTTTGCCTGCATGATGAAAAACATATAGAATCATCATCGTTGCATTTGGCAAATATATATAGTCTGATGGTTTTTGGACCATCCAAGTTGTGACTTGTCCTTAGATTTGTTACTTTTCGTTCCCAAACAAAAATGTGGGTAAAATAATGGAGGGGAAAAGTGTAAAGGAGGCATGCCCTAAAGACAAAGTGGGTACCCATCCTAGAAATTAACAATACACAATATTAATTATGCATAGAAATGGAACCACTCGAAGTCGTAGACCCCCACCAGCAGCCTGTTTGGTGGAAAACCATGCATTCATCTAATTCTATTTCTATCTACAAATTATAATAGTACATACAATACTCAGTTTTCAAAATCCAAAAGCCGTGGTACAAGTAGCTACTATGAATGGTCAAGCTCTTGCAACATCGCACTTGTGACTTGTAGAATTGTAGTTTTCGCTACACGTTTTTCGTGCTTTTCATTTCTTGAAAGATAAGCCTGAAAGAAAGGGCTCTTGGCTCCTGCATGCATCTGTAATTTGAATGTTGTGCTCTTATATCAAAAGTCAACTAATTCATCATATCGAACGAAGCCCAACAAACAAGTATTCCATGCATCTGCCCTACTCGTCCATATCATATATACTCACATGATGCAGCCGCATTAACCAGTTGATTACCAAATAGAAACTCATGAAGATAATATCATGATTATGGAACCAAATTAAGTTGATTACCAAATACAAACTTAACTTTTTTTCCGGCTCAAGTAAGCATTTCTGTCATTAATTAATTAGCTCAAACGTACTTGCAATGTATCTATAACAAGAGATGATGATGATCGAGTTTGTTTTTTTTTTCTTTTTCTGAGTGGAGATAAAAAGAAAGAAAGAAAGAAAGAGCCAAAGTTGTACATAGTATGAAGCCATTACTTAAAGGTCAGTCCATCAATTGTCGGGCGGACACACACACACATCAATGATTCAATGCTTGACGAGAAAAAAAGAAATCAACAACATATATAATATATCTGTTGTTTAATCTATGTCGGCATGCCAATTTATGGAGTAATATAAGGCACTCTGCATGTGCCTTTTTTTAATTATAAGTGCGCACACGTTGCCACGCGCCCATAATTTGCCATGCATGCATGCATACTTACCAAATTCTTGATAAAATGATGGTATGGGAATGAGAGGGTCAACCGTTAAGAGAATCACAAATTACAAGGCAAACCACCATGCGATATCATGGGAAATCTTTCTCGATCAAATGCTTAATTTGTTGATTAACCAATACATTAATTAATTAATTGGCAATTTGGCTCTTGGATTTACAACTCATATCCTAAAATTGCAGGTTTTTTATTTTATAAATATATTTATTTGTTATATTTGAGTTGTAAACTTTGTACTATTGGGTTGGCTACCCAATAATTAAAACCCAGATTTTGATTGTTGTTGCTGGTACACCAACTTTATTATTTGTGAGTTGTGCATTATGCGCCACGTGACATTTTTGGTTGTCAAATTCCCAAATTTTCTTTATGCGATTGCCGTTGCCGTGCATATATGCAAGGAATGTTTTCGTCTAATTCAACACTTTGTGCTTATATTCTCAATAATAGAGAATATGTCGTCATGTAGAGGCAACTATTTGCTCATGCATGATGCATGTTACTTGGTATCAATGTACCCTTTTCTTGATTCGAGCAGCGAGAAAGATTGGGCATTAACAAACGCCATTTGCCTAATATATTATTACCAAACAAACAGAAATGGAACCACCCACAGAATATTATTGTGTGCAGTAAGCTGTCAATCAACGAGAGCGTTTTAACTTTTAACCCAAAAAGAAAAGATATAAAAGAAAGGTTAGTTTAAGTTTACGTGTTTCACTTCACTTTATTATGCAGAAAAAGAAAAGCAAGACTGTCTGCATGTTTCTGTCTTGGGTGTCAAGTGTGACTTTTGCAGATCACCATCACAGAAAAGAAAAAACACAGAGTTACCATTTGTTTAAGTTTTCTATAATAACGACATTAATCACCCTTAATTATTATTATTCTTGGCTTTTACTTGCGTACTTTTGCTGCAGGCAGCCTTTGCTTAATTATAAATTTATAATTGAAACAAGCTCCCTTCTTGCGCGTTAATTAAGACAGCAATGACAGTCAGTCGGAAAATTGATGATATCAATGCAAACAAAACAAAACAAAACAAAGGGTGGCTGGGTGGCTGGGTGGCCGGCTACCTAGCTCTCTCTCAATCTCTCAACCTCTCAACCTCTCAACTACTAGCTAGCTAGCTCTCTCTGCCAATGGCATGAGAGACGAGACACAACATCAAAGAGTTTTTAAGCAAACTGCCCGGTTCAACGGAAACAAGCCGACTTTTACTTTTTTGACTTTTTAAGCCTTTGTATGGCTCTAATGGTGACATTAACCTAATCAGAACCCACCTAATTACTACTAATTCACTTTCTTTGTCATTTTACAATCATGATGCTGTTTTATGTTATGAATTTACTTTTTGACTTTTAAATCTCCCCTAATTACTATTGCTATCATTTGAATGCAGGAATGAATGAATAATTCCAACATTAATCTCGTCAAATTGTCTTAAAACACTTGAAAACCCGGACACAAAACATTTTCATGGTGGATGGAGGGATTTTCCTGGAACCCATGCATAACCCATGCCCTAAGCTACAGGTGACATCCAGGATCCAGCTTTCACCTGTCGCTGAGTCTAAATGGGCAATAGCTGGAATGCCCATGCCCATTTCCCATTGCCCTGCTATGGTAATTTCAGTTTGGAATTTCTTAAGTAAACTTTTTGTTTAATAATTCTGATTTATTATTGTCACATTTATATGATGTCACCATGGGAAATAATAATAACAACAACATGAGGGTCATGTTTGACCATTAACATGCAATCCTTCATTGGACGGTCATAATTTTCGCTATTTGATGCTCATTTATATATAAGATTTTCCCTTTTAAAAGCAAAGTCATCCATTCTTCAATTAGAATTCCAAGTCAAACAATTTGGCATTGACCGCCTCTTCAAGTGGAAAGTGAATTGGTGCTATAAGTATATTCATATAGAATGAAATATTAAAAGTAAGACTAAGATCCATCCACCGCTTCCCTTTGCTAATATAATCAAACAACTATATAAATCATGTCAACATCAATGGCGCATTTTTGTTAATGCACATGAAGACGAAGGTCGGTCATCACATAAATAATTCAGAAGGAAATTTGTAAGATTAAACTTTAGGAAATGGCTTCTTATTAAGTATATATTCACTTCATTTTTATAAGTGTAAATCTTTAAAACTGTCGAGATTATGCATGATTTTTTAAATATAAGCGATAATCAACGTTATATATGTTTATAATGCATAAAAATATGTGATTGCAATATAAAAAGATCTTAAATAAGGTTTATGATTTGAAAATTTCAGCATTGGTGTCTTACATAAGTAGTCTATTAGTGCGTGTTAACGTGATTACAAGAACAACAAAAGCAATAATTTTTTATTCCGAAGTAACTTATGAAAATCTTACACCTTATATTTTCATTTATTGCGAAATATTGCTTATTTAACTCATTTTCTTAACCTCCCATGTCTCCGATTGTCATTTACTTTTATTTCTTATACGAAAATTGGAGTCTAAAATCTCGGCTCATTTGTTTTTGGTCGGAAAAATCTCATTAAAGTACTCGAAACATTTAATTTCATTAAAGTAAAAAAAGAAAAAAGAGAGGAAATTACCATTTTATTTTGTAGACAGAGATACAGCGAGAGTGAGAGGGAGAGAGAGAGAGAGAGCAAACACGACACAAGCACATCCTACTCTCGAAATCTCGTTTCTCGGGCCATCGTTCACGAATATCAAGGAACTCGTGCCTTTTCCGGTTTTACCCCTGGCTATTTGGCTACTTTTTGTTGTTGTTGCTGAAATAAATACTAAATTGCTTATTATTTTATTTTCGCATTTCTCTGTAGAGTGCTTCTTTGCTTCCTCGAGAGAGCGAGTTCCGGAAGCTCCAAATTTGTATGGCTGCTTCGATCTATGCCCTCTTCAGTTGCAAAGGAATCTCATAGACACGAAACTCATGTAATCAAAATTGTATGTTTGTTTCATCCATTATTTCTGTCGTTCATATTTTTATGGTTCATTTATTCAATTGTAATCATATGATCATCAAATTCTGCCAATGGGGTTTTCTCTGTGTGCCGAGAAGTGTTTTTGGAAAATTTTGGTTCATTGCAATTTTCATTTGTGGCTCCGTTTGCATAATAAATTGTGATTTTTTTAATTGTGGTGGAAGACCAGGTTCAATGGGTGTGGATTGGGATCCATGTTGGATCTCTTGGTTTTTGTTTTATTGATATTATTTCCATTCTTGTTTAATTTAACAAGTATTTCTGTTAAACTGATCTTGGATTCTGTGTTTTTTGTTTTTTTATTTTAATTTTGTAGTTACTCTTACTCAATAAGGTTGCTTGTCTGGAGGGGGATTGAATATTGGTACGTTGCCTGGGGCTTAAAATGTTGGTTTCTTGATGTGGAATCTCATGGGTTGAACTCAAAGAATAATGGGTAGCTTTAGTGAAGAAGAATATGGGTTTTTTGATGCCCAAGAGGATATTGCATCAACATCTGATGCAAGTTCTGATAACATTGAGGTATTTGATTCAACTTCTTCCTTCATCAATTGGGTTCCACCTAGTTTACCATATGAGGTTTGGGTTCAAAGCCCCGGAAGTGTTAAGGAGCGTAGGGTTAAGTTTCTGGAGTGGATGGGACTGAGTTCAGATCAGATTGTGAGAGAGACTTCACTAGACATATTTAGTGATGTTCCTGGGGAGGTTGAAAGAATTCGAGAGACTAGTGGGGCTGTGTTGAGAACCTCACGTTTTGAAGATGAGTTTTGTTTCAGTCGGTCTTCTATGTCATGCTGGCGTAATGGCTACTCCAATTCCTCAATTGAGTTGGGTTCAAAGGATAATTCTGCATGTAGAGGTGGAAATCCAGGTATGATATTGGAGTGTAATGCAGATGAACTGGGGCAGGATGGTAAAGTAAGTGAAGGTCAAGAAGTGGCTGAAGAGTCTGAGCGCACTTCTTGTTCATCATCTTCCTTGTCTCTACAATTGATGGAAAATCAAGTGGAGGAGGTGCACAATAGAGCTGGGATACTGAAGAGAGTTAAGAAGGTGTGGTTGAGTAGGTTACGGTCCATGTCATGCCTTGTTGATAGGCAAGGGGAGGCTGATAAATTGACAGACAATGAAAATGATGCAATTGTGGGGCACAGGGCTCAGAGAGTTAAAGTTCGCCATTGCAGGAAGCGATTGAAGGAACTTTCAGCTCTTTACATGGGGCAAGATATCCAGGCTCATGAGGGTGCGATTTTGGCAATGAAATTCAGTCCTGATGGACAATACCTAGCAAGTGCCGGTGAAGATGGGATTGTGCGAGTCTGGAACGTGGTGGAGGATGAGAGATCTAATGAACATGACATTCCAGAAATAGATCCATCCTGCATTTACTTCACAGTGAATCATCTCTCTGAACTAAATCCACTATTTGCAGATAAGGATAAAAAATCAGGGAGCCTTAGGAAAACACCGGATTCAGCTTGTGTTATTTTCCCTCCTAAAGTCTTTCGGATATTGGAGAAACCATTGCATGAATTTCATGGGCATGATGGTGATATATTGGATCTCTCTTGGTCAAGGAATAATGTAAGTGATTATTTGAATTGCAGCTAAATTTTAGGAATCTAAGAAAATATTGATCGTTTTTAGTGAAATATGGCAGAAATTTAATTTGGTATGTTGTTTTGGATGCAGTATCTTCTGTCGTCTTCTGTTGACAAAACTGTTCGTCTCTGGCAAGTGGGATGTGACCATTGCCTCAAAGTCTTTTCCCATAGTAATTATGGTGCGCTTCTGGCTAGTTTGTATGATTATATGAAAAAGCAAAGTTCTAGTATCTTCTGTTGTATTATATTGAATCTACCTCTTATAATTTTTCTTTATGTTATGGTGCTGTGCAGTGACCTGCGTTCAATTTAATCCTGTGGATGATAATTACTTCATCAGTGGTTCAATAGATGGCAAAGTACGCATTTGGGGAATTCCTTGCTGCCAAGTTGTTGATTGGAGTGATATAAGAGATATAGTTACTGCAGTGTGCTATCGCCCTGATGGGCAGGTTTGGTGATTTTCTTGCCCTTCCATTGTGTAGAAATGTTGATGTATGATCACATATAGATTAATGTTTATTTAAACACTATTGATTTCTTGTGCAGGGAGGAATTGTTGGCTCAATGACTGGCAATTGCAAATTTTATAATATATCAGGTGACCAGCATTCCTCACCCTCCTTCTGTTCGCCTCCTGTTCATAGGAACTGACTAGATGTCTGTGCTCAATTTAGATTTTTTTATGCTGGTTGAGTAATTTCATCATATTTAATTGCAATGTTTAAATTTCCAAACCCATTTTTGTGTAAATTTTTCAATACAAAATGCATACAATATCTCAAATTCTTTTCATGAGAGAATTGTTATACTTGTGTCACATTTTGACCTTCAAATCGATTGATTTTGGGGATGTTTGTACTGATGAAGTGGTTATGTTTTTCTGGGGCAGATAATCATTTGCAATTAGATGCTCAAATATGCTTGCATAGTAAAAAGAAGTCTCCCTGCAGAAAGATTACAGGCTTCCAGGTAGTTATGAGTTATGACTTTCTCTCAATGCTTTGTTTTCTTGTTTCTGTTTTGTTTTCCTTTTTATATCAATTAACCTTTTCATTTGGGACCTGAAATTCAATAATTGTATGTTATGTTACACAGTTTTTCCCACACAGTCCTAGCAAAGTGATGGTCACTTGTGCCGATTCACAAGTCAGAATTCTTCATGGTCTTAATGTGGTTGGCAAGTATGCAGGTATGCACATAACTATTTTTCGTTATAATAGTTTCTTGTTTTTCCAACAGTCTGATTTTCTAGAGGCAGTTCACTGTGCATATTGTAAGCAAATATAACGTAATTGTTAGTATGTATTAATACTCTTATGTCAAATATATGTTTGTGCGATTTTGAATTTGAAATTTATAGTTTTCTTTTTCATCTTCTAAGCCTTGTCTCTTGTACTTTCAGGACAACGTAATGCAGGAAACCAGACATCTGCTACCTTCACTTCAGATGGGAAACATATAGTTTCAGTTAGTGAGGATTCTAATGTATATATATGGAACTGCGGTAATCAGGAAGAACATGTTCTCTCTCAAGCAAAAAAGATCAGATCTTTTGAGCGCTTTTCCACCAATGTATCTATAGCAATACCTTGGTGTGGTTTCAAATGTGATTCCTTAGAAAATGAGAGCCAATTTCAGGCCATGGATGGGAAGTTACCAGGGACTCTGCCTTTCTCTTCACCTGCATGTTTTTCTCTCAGCCAGGATTCTTTCCTTGAGTCTATTCCCAAAGGATCTGCAACTTGGCCAGAGGAGAAGCTTCCAACTTCAAGCCCACTGGCAAAGCCATCTACTATGCACAGATCTGAGTACAAGTTTTTTAAAACTTCTTGTCAGAGCACATCCAGTTCTCATGCATGGGGCATGGTTATTGTGACTGCAGGCTGGGATGGACGGATCAGATCATTCCACAATTATGGTCTACCGGTGCCTGTTTGACACTATAGTGGCTTTCGGCATGGTTTTCAAAAGAGTTTTAGCTATCCCCCTTGCAGGACACTTTATGTGTAGTGCCCTCTTTGGCTCTTTGGCCTTTGGCATTGTTTTCAAAAGATGCAAATCTAATGGATTGATGAGTGACATTAAGTTTGGCAGCATCAACAGCCACAGCAGGCTCAGGTTGACAACTCTAGCAGGCATATGGAGGATAGATGAACTTGTGCATTTGGTTCTCCAATGGGACCCTTCTCAGATTTCAGAGGTGACTGACCATTTTATGTCATGACAAGTGGCTGCAATTCCATGGTTGTAGTGTGCAATCCAATTTGGAGTCAGCCAGCCAGTGGCCGAGGTTAGCTTGTCTAGATATTATAATTTCTAATCAATGTGGGATGTTTTTGGTCTGCCGGTCCACAAAATTAGATATAAGTCATTTGTTAGGAGAAGGCCAAATTGAGATATTATATCTATATAATGCAGGTGCCCGTGGGCCTTGTACAACTTCTTTTGTTCTCTATGATGGGATAGGGTATCCAGAGCTGGTGGCTGGAATTTGTTTGGGAAAAGAATGGTGGGGAACTTTCACCCTTCCACCATGGTGGCCGGTCAGAATGATTGAATTGTTTGTCTGCCATTTGTGGTCTGTCTCATGGTAGGGTCAGTGTGCTTTGGTTGGCAGTGGGAATGTGGAGGAAGCCATTTCCTCTGAGCCAGGGGCTGGAGACTGAGGCCACCACTCTTCCGGAGAAGACATTTATCTCTTAACGGGAATGATTGCGGCTCGTGTCCATGGAGGATGGGCACTCCCAACTTTGTATATTTACACTGTCAGTTTAGTCTAACATAACCTTAGATTAGACTCTGAGTGGTTAGGATTTTGTTAACCTTAACAGGAATAGGTTTTGAGATTCATATAAAAATGTAACTTCAATTTTCCTCTCATTTGTAAAGGAAATTTTTTCTGCATGCTCGTGCTTGAAACAAAATATGGCAATACAAACAATAGAAGTTGGACGTGGATACAAAAAAACCTCGAAATATTTGCATTGTTGGCATTGTGATGTGATGCTTTATACAATTCCTGTTTTTAGGCACGAATAAACTGTTGGGAGGATAAAAGCGCATGAAGCGAAAGAAAGATGAAAATAATGGGCATGTTTACAGGTAGAGAGGTTAGTCAATTAGGAGACAAGGAGAACATAGCATATGTCTAATTCTAATTATCGAGGGACATTCGTTAGTGGAAGCACTGGAAAGTGTAAAAGCGAAAGCGCCACAAACAAATTAATTTTATGGATCAATTATTGAACTTTCATCTTCTGCTTTTGGCCAACCAATTACCAACCAAGCTTACACTAAAAGGACATTCAGAAACAAAACATTCAATTAGCCATTGAAAAGTTTCTGGATCTTGTGATTAGCTTGACAAAACTTGTTTATCAGATCTAAATGCAAATCCCCGACAAAGCGACATAGGATCATTGTCACTCCTCCCTCCTATCCTGTTTAGGTTTAGCCATATACTAGGGTTCCTTAACTAATCCATTATTGTAATCCCAAAAAAGTCATTTTGTTTTTGAGTTTAGGTAAGAAAATTCATTGCTTGTAAAGAAACCCAAGCCATCCCTCCGAACCAGTCCACGAAACCCAATCCATCCCTCCGAACCAGTCCACGAAACCCAATCCATCCCTCCGAACCAGTCCATGAAACCCAAGCCCATTCGCATTCTTAAAATCCAGAACAGGATCCCTCGGCATTCAGGGCCCATTCGCATTCTTAAAATTCTCAACAACAATCGGAAAACAGTTCATAGTAGGTAAGAGTCTTGAGAAAACAAAACAAAACAAATCTTCTGACGTCAGATTCTGCTTCATTTTAAGAGAAGATAACGTTGATTCATTCATGTCATTCAAATCTAACTTGTTCGTTCCTCCTCCATAAACAACACCCATTACACAGAAATCAGAGGAGAGAGGAGACCTTCATTTTCCCATTAACTTTAACTATATATAATACACTTTAAAAAAATATTGTCACAGGCAACAACACAAACAGCAACACATCACATCCAGGGTGAAAAGCATATGATCAATCATACACAAATAACAAATCCAACCCCCAATTTTCCCGATTCAATTTCGACTTTTACGACCTGAAAACATCACAAATTGAATGGAAATAAATCCAAAACCCAAAATTTCAAAGATAAAAAAAAACCTAGAGAGAACAAAATGAACCCAATTTTCCGATCCCATCGAGGATGCTGACGTGTCTGTCCCTCATCACACCGGGAGATTGACGACGTCGTTCGGGGCCGAGGAGGAGGAGGAGGAAGAAGGGTAGTGAGGACGGTGGTCGCTGAGATTGACGGAGCGAGAGGCGAAGAGCATGAGGGGTCGGTCGTGAGCTTCTTCTGGGTTCATTTCGTGGTCGTCGGAGGTGGAGAGGTTAATGCAGGAGCACCGCTCCAGCGATGCGAAGAAGGCCGATGCCACGTGGGTCCCAAGCCAGCTGGCCACCCCGTTCAGCTTCTCGTACGATAAGCACGAGCTCTGGCTCTGGCTCTCCATCGCCTTTAATTTTTGCAGTGGCAGAGAAAGAGAAAGAGACCCAACCAAAAGTCAATTCCCAAATATACAACCAACCAAACAACAAAAGATCAATTCAATTCACAACACAATGGAGGCCGACCGTTTCTCCTTCCTTCCTTGTTCTTAGGAACTAGCCTTTTACCATATTTTACCTTACCGTGTTTTCTTTCCTTTTTTTCTATTTACGTATACAAATAAATAAATTAACTTAAATTTTAAAGAATATTATCTGCCGGCCCGGCATGTTGTTTATTGACTTCGACTTTGAACTCCTACGACATGCCGTTTCTATCGCCTTGTGTGCTGTACCTGTATGTATCCTGTATGTATGTAGTAGATTGACAATTCCGTGGTGAGGTGACCCGGGATAAGGCCAAAGCGGGAGCAAATATACATTGGCGTCAGACACGATCCCACGTGTCATGCCACGTCATCTTGATCTTCTACGGAAACTATAGCGGATAAGAAGACGCCATCGTCTGTCTCACACTGCCATTGTTTCGAAAATGGCTGCTTCACTTGCTTCAATTCCATTGTCGCGCAATGGTCTCTCTCTCCAGTTCTCCCCAACGAAACGCCATTGTTTCACAGTTCCAGAATTCCACTCACCTATGCGTGTGTGTTGCTCTGGTGAGCCTTCCGCACTGATTCTTCTCACATTACTCATTCTTGTCTTGTCATGTTCAATTTTGGTTCAGTTGGTTGAATTGCAATGAAATTTGTTTGATTGGTTCTTGTGTTATATAAAGCAGTTCCAAGTTCTGGGTTTGATTCTGTTGTTTGTTGCCCAGTTAATTAAATTTGGAAACTTTTATCTTAAACGATTTATAAGCCTTGCTTTTCTCTGTTGTTATCTTCCCAGAAAGCAATTTTCCAAAAGCATTTACAGAATCAGAAAACAAAATGGTCATATATAGATTTCGACTTCTGTTGCTTTTGATTTTGCTTACCAACCTCTGCAAACAAATAGTGGAGGGATTTCTTTTCTCGTATTCGTGATATTACTTTGTACCGTGCAGCATCTAGGGATGGTCATGAATTAAAGGAAAACTTGTCTCAACTGAAGCAACTTAAGAATGTAGCTTGTGGCATTCTTGCTGTTTGGGCTGTTACTGCTGCCTCGCCTGTAATTGCTGCTGGTCAGGTTTGAAAATTGAAACACACTCTTAGCCTACATTACTCCCTTTTATTTTTTAGGGCCTTAGTTTACCTATCACCATCTATGTATATTTTTCACATGCTATGCTTAGTGGACTAATGGAATGCCTGCATTGGAGATTTGAGTGCCCCATGTTGAACAGATCTAATCCGATGGTCACAGTTTTCTTACTTCTTCTGAATGTCTTATGGTACTTTGTATTTGTTTAGTAAAAAACCAAGCAAAACTAGGACATACAACCAGCTAAGCAGTAACAAACAAATTCCACAAGTTACAAATTTCTCTTTAAATAAGAGAATCGGAAATACGCTTTTTCTGCAACTTCAGCTTGAATGTCATGAATAATCCTTGAGGACCACGACAGAGCTCCATGAAGCAAAGCTGTTTTCATGTTCCCTCCGATTCCTTTACACCAGGTGCAATATATGTGGACATCCCAACCAAGTTTGATAGTTAGAAACCTTAAGTTCTTTCCTTTACTCTGACATTTTATCCAATTAAACTCATCTTGAAAACGAATGTGCCGAGTGTTGGCTGTCTAGCCCCAGGAAATTTGTCTGGCCTTAGTTGGAAGCCTGTCATGAATAAGTTAAGCAGACAGGAAATAAACCATGTTTTGGAATAGCTGTAGAGAACCAGACAAGTCTATCTCAATTCACTTTATGAAGCTTGCCTCCAATTGCATTCCAAGTATCAGAAACTTTTACAAAATCCTTATTTTTCTGGAACATTTATGGTATGAGTAGAAAGTCAAGATGCTTCATAAGAAATTTCATTACATTGCCACTTTTAGTATTCTACTTTATTGTATCTCTTCTGAAGTCTACTTTTCCTTTAGTTTGTTTCCTTTCAGCTCTTGTGAAATGTCACACGTTTATTCAAATAGGTGGAGATGTCATCATCCAAACAATAAATGACGATGAAAATGATGAAACTCAAACCTACTATAGTTGTGATTATGAAAGGGTACTAAATTGATTTTTTGTTTGTTTTTGTTTTGCAATAGAGGTTGCCTCCATTGTCAACTGATCCAAGTCGGTGTGAGCGTGCATTTGTTGGCAACACAATAGGTCAAGCAAATGGAGTTTATGACAAGGCAATTGATCTCCGCTTCTGTGATTACACAAATGAGAAGTCCAACCTGAAGGGAAAGAGTCTTGCAGCAGCACTCATGTCCGAAGCAAAATTTGACGGTGCAGACATGTCAGAAGTTGTGATGTCAAAGGCTTATGCTGCAGGAGCTAGCTTCAAGGGTAAGATTGCATATCATCCTTGACATCAAATTACAAGATGATGATATGGACTGAAAGAAATCAATGGTTTTCTTTTTGCAGGTACAGATTTCTCAAATGCAGTTCTAGACCGAGTTAACTTTGAGAAAGCTAATCTGCAAGGAGCTTTGTTTAAGAACACTGTGTTATCAGGCTCCACCTTTAATGAAGCAAAACTTGACGGTGCAGTGTTTGAGGATACCATTATCGGGTACATTGATCTTCAGAAACTCTGTAGAAATACGTCTCTCAATGAGGAAGGAAGAGCAACTCTGGGGTGTCGATGACCATTTTCCCTACTGTTTTACTTGCTAATTCAAGGTTCATCTGTTGTATAAGAAGCAACCACGGTGCTTAATGCATTTTCATTCTGTATTTCAAGTTTATTTGTAGGCATTTTTTATGTATAGCCTACCCTGCATCTGTGCATCCTTCCGAAGACAATTTTGTTGGTCTCCTTCTGCAGAGCATAGTGTTTTTCTTTCTTTGTTATGTCTCTCAGAGTTTGAAATATAAGTTTTTGCTTCTGTCAAGTGGTCTAGGTAGGTAGCTTTCGAAAGGAAAAAAGTGAAAAAAAAGCTCTTGTTAGTTAGAGTAATTTTCTCATGAAGTTGCATGAATCTCAGATAGAAAAATAAAGGGAGATCGTGGTGGGTAGCTAGCTAGAACACAATTCACATGTGCCAGCCAGCAGCCACATACCATAATATCAGATGCTACTGCCTCACTTGAAACTCACCAACCCACTCTAAAAGTAGAGTAAAGAATTCTAGCACTTGATGAGAAACTATTGAACGACGTGACCCTGCATTTGCCAGAAAGGTCAAGTTAGCTGAGGCACAGAAGACAGCACTTGCAATTTCCAATTGAAAAACAAGTTTGACGGTCACGAAAACGCCATATGGGGGGCTGACTTCATTCCTGGAAACTCGCAAAGTACAAAACCCCTAAAACTTTGACTAGAAAGTAGAACAAGAAAGGCATATATAGCTCGATCGTGATACTGTTTTCAGATTTGTTTTCTCTGAAGAGGTCTCGGGTTTTCCCTTTTTTCTATTCACCTTCTTCGTGGAAACCACCATGATTGTTTTTGATGTGTGCCTTTTGTTTTTCAAAATTTTGACTTGAAAATAATGACAAGAATAAATGAATGATGGCATGAATGATGGCGATTGATACCATCCCTTCAAATAGTAGGTGCTCAACAATTCATCGGGTAGATTAGATTGATGTGTTGAATTATAATATACGTGTAATAAAGGACTCAAATGATTAATAATAGTTACCTATACATGTATAATGATTAATAATAGTTACCTATACATGTACATTCGAATATACATGTGTGTCATTATTTATTTACTTATTTAGGTAAATGAAATTGTTGCAATAATAAGTTAAGGTGGTTGGCGTTTGGATGGGAGAAGTACTTGAATTAGCTACCATGGAGATGTAGATATACAAGTGAAGTAACCAACCATTCCAAAAACTGCCACCTACAATTCCTAGCTGATGATGCTGCATCATGCAATAGCAATAGCAGCACCCTTTCTTCTGCTTCTGAACGCACTGTCAAAATCAAACCAAACCGACAAACCACATACCCCAAACAAGCTCCCACCGCCTTTTCTCCTTCCTTTGGATGATCATATATTCCATATTATATGCCATTGCCAACCAACAAACTTCCATGAACCAAATTATAAGTTAAATTCATTTGTCTCATATGACGACAACCAACCACAAGTGAACAAGGGCTCTACAGAGATGACCAATAGGGGTAGCTCTCTCTAGCCCTGGGATCTGAATAATTCATAGTCAACAGATTTCAATCACACGCACAAGTAGTAGAGTTACCGTGCTTTCACCCCCACCAGATCACATCACTGGCGTATGAGAGTTATATATAACCCCTCCCTCTATATAGCACAGCCCTACATTGCAGGGCTATTACAAGAAAGAACCATATGCTTGCCTGCTTGCTTGCCATCAGTTCTCTCTTTCTCACTCTGAGAGAGAGAGAGAGAGAGAGAGAAGTTTGGGATGATTATTAAATAATCCTCTTTGTAATGTTTCTTGCTCAAATGAGTATTCCAAGCCACAGTTGCATGCAGTTTGCAAGCACTGGTGCTTCTGCAATTCTGAGATGCTCATTTCAGCAAGCAGCGTTACAAGAGGAAGATTTTTGCACCAAAAAGGCCGTCTGCTAGCTGCCTGATATATATCATCACCCTTATACAGATAAGTAGTACTGCTTATAATTATTCCACTCCATCATCTTCTTGCTGCTTAAATGTAGCGAATATATATCACTTCAATTCATTTGCTCACATCACATCAATTAGCTAATAGTTTTCCCCTTTTTTCATTTCAAATTTGGATACATAGTTAATTAACACAAGAAATTAATGAAGCATCAATTAATTTGCTCACATCACATCAATTAGCTAAAAGTTTTTCCGTCTTTTCATTTCAAAATTGGATACATGTTAATTAACACAAGAAATTAATGAAGCGTCAATTAATTATCGGATCATAAACCATATATATAAATCATATCAATTATAATCTTGCCCGGCCGCCATAATCATATACCAAATTACAAATATATACATGTGCTAGCTATGATATGCATCATGACGATGGAGAGAGAGAGAGAGAGAGAGAGATCATTGCTTTGGTGCCGGATTTTGAAGTGCCATAACTAATAATTACCATTCATTTTATGTTTCATTACTAGCCGTAGTTTTGTATTGTTCAGGCTAAAGCTAGCACTGGAGTTGGAGGGAAATTAAGAAAGAAAAGGACTGATGATCGATGTGCGCACTGCCAGGAGCTACCTCTCTACTCGCTAATGATCGAATTGAATGCATATGTATTGTACTGATCAAGTTTTTGACCATCTCGTTTCACCAAAGCAAGCCCTATCTCTGCTCATTTATCAGATTCTGCGTATATAAGTGATCTCTCTATTATATATATACATGGACATGCTAGCTGCATTTACATGGAGGGTTTTGATAGTAAGGATGCACTTATTTTCTTTAAAATAAAGACATCCTATTTCTTGATTGTAATTCAATAATCGGAACCGTTCAGTTTTTAGGTTATTTTTCAAGGATTATTCATGCAAAAGTCAGCTAAAATATAAACGGCTCTAATCATTAAAATACATTGTTGGATAGTCTAACAGTATATATGCTTAAATAGCTACCTCAGTAACAGACAAACAAGATTTCTATGCTATGCCATTGCCAGCCGAGTTAGCTTAATTCATTTTTCCCCTTAATTGTGATTGCAAAGGAAAAAAGTTGTGTGCTACTTTAATTAGTTATTGGTAATCCCCCCAAATTACAATTTCATTTGGAGTAGCTCAAGGATGAAGATCGATATGTATGTTGAACTCGTTCAAGTGATTCGCCAAATCTATTAATCCAACTTCTCTCTTTTAATTTGGAGTTCACTCTACCGAGGTGTTTGTTATATGTATAACAATAAAACTTTGTTGAAAAGGTTAGTAGCGGGCCTTTAAAATGTCATCCTGCAATTCCTTATCCATCATGGCAAGTAAAGATATAATTAGCATCGACTCATCATATACATATAAAAAGCAAGCCAGATTATTTAGCTTTACCAACTAGCATAATCTTCAATTACTGATATAAATCCCTTGCTTATTACTTTTATAACAGCATATATTCAGAGCTTTTATCACTTTCTTCTATTGTTAATACTAAGTTCTAACAAAAAGAGTAAAGATAAAACGAGGAAAAGAAATAATGATGGAACAGAATCAAAGATATCCACAGGAAAAGGTAAAGCTCTGTCTGTCAAGACATGCACAGACACTTAACCCTTGGCAGCAAGATATCATACTCCCTAAGCAAAGAATCCAAAAGTTACTTCTTCAAGAATGGTACCCTAACCTTGCATCACCATTCACCTCCCAAACGTACAGCACCCACACTCTTCTTACTCATGGCAAATTCTCTTCCCAATTTTGCATCATCTGGATGCTGTGTTTTGCTCCTCCTTGTCTCAATCTTCATTCAAGGTATTAGTATTGCAAATTCAATTTATCTATATATATATATATATATATGTTATATACCAAAAATGGAAAATGGATTTACTTTAATTTCTTTTAAAATTTGTGCTAGGAGGAGTGCAAGGATCTATTGGGGTGAACTATGGCACCGTGGCAAATGACCTCCCTCCACCAACCCACGTCGCCCATTTCCTTTTAGAATCCACCATTATCAACCGTGTTAGGCTTTTTGATGCAAACCCTGATATACTACAAGCCTTTGCTCACACTGGCATTGCAGTCACAATCACTGTCCCAAATGACCAAATCCCCCACCTTACCAAGCTTAGCTTTGCCCAACAATGGCTCAAATCCAATGTCCAACCTTACGTCCAGGCCACCAACATAGTCCGCATCTTAGTAGGCAATGAAGTTTTGTCCACCACAAACAAGTTGTTCATTGCAGGCCTTGTTCCTGCCATGCAAACCCTCCACGCCGCCCTTGTCGATGCTTCGTTGGACCGCAGGATTAAAGTATCTACCCCACACTCTCTAGGCATTCTTTCAAGTTCAAGCCCACCGTCCTCTGGCAAATTTAGGCAAGGCTATGACGTCCATGTGCTTAAGCCGTTGCTTAGTTTCTTGAAAGCCACCAATTCTCCTTTCATGGTGAACCCCTATCCTTATTTCGGATTCTCTGCGGCCACACTTGATTACGCACTTTTCAGGCCAAATTCCGGCGTCTTTGATGACAAAACTAAACTCCTTTACACCAACATGTTGGATGCACAATTAGATGCTGTTTTTTCAGCCATGAAGCTTTTGGGCTTTGTGGACCTTGAGGTTGCTATAGCCGAAACGGGCTGGCCATCAGAGTGTGATCCGGCCCAAGTTGGTGTTGACCCACAGAGTGCAGCGGATTACAATGGAAATCTCATACGTCATGTGACATCCGGTAATGGCACCCCGTTGATGCCGAATCGGACTTTTGAGACGTACATCTTCGCCCTCTTCAATGAAAATCTCAAGCCCGGCCCAACATGCGAGAAGAATTTTGGGCTTTTCCGGCCAGACATGACACCGGTTTACAATGTCGGGATCCTCCGGCACACGGTAGCTGCTGCAGCTGAAAACCACCCTAAAAAATTCCCCTTCTTGATATCATCTTTATGTATGTGCTTGATTGGTTTGTGGGCTTCACTTTGACAGGCTAGTTCGTCTACACCTTTGAACCCAAGCCCAGGATCAGGCCCCCAGTTCCAGCTCTTGCACCAGCGAGCCCATCACCGCCACATGGCGAGAAACTATGGTGTCTCCCCAGGAGGGGAGCTGACGCGGAGGCCTTGCAGAGGAATATTGATTATGTTTGTGGGCTGGGATTGAATTGTGGGCCAATCAAACAAGGTGGGCCGTGCTTTATGCCCAACACAGTTCGAGCCCATGCAGCATATGCCATGAACCGCTACTTTCAAGCAATGGGAAGGAACGGTTACGATTGTGAGTTTGAAGGAACTGGAGCCACCACTGCCGTCGATCCAAGTAAAATGTTTAATGCAAATAACTTTTAGTTTGGTTTTATTATAGTAATAATTAATAATTATTTTTTTAATGACAGGCTATGGAAAGTGCAAGTACTGACGAATGACGATGGAAAGAAATGCAATGGAGGATGGATGGGACCCATGAATTATAAACACTTCCCTACCAATGCTTTCTTTTTGGCCATAGAGATCAACGTAGGGGATTAGTTTAGTGGCTCATGTTTACTACGATGTAATATCACAGTATTAGTAATTATAATTGTTATTTGTAGTCTGAATTTAAGCGATGAATGAAGAAAAATATGTTATTTCAAATTCACTTTATATAATAGTAGAAAATAATGTTTATACTTTTTTTGGTTTCCATTGCAATATGTTTATTATTTTCGGTTGACAGAAAAAAAGAAGAAGAGTAAATTGAAAACTAAAATTAAAATTGAATTTGATCACGGAGCTAGCTTGCACTTGTCCGCGGAGCACCCGATTGTTTCCCCCTCGTAACGACCACCAACACAGCAAGCCCCTTTCCCTCATTACCATTTATGCGGTGCGCTCTGTTTCCCGGAGCGCAAAACGCCATCTCTCTGAAAAATCTTCATCAGTCTTCTTATTTCTCTCTTTCTGTGGTTCCTCAATTTTTAGGGTTTTTGGGCGTTAGTTCAATCCATTGAGAGACTTCTAGGGTTAGGGTTTATAACTCACCGTACCGAAGAAACAATGGGCGAGTGGCAACAGCTCCTCCAGTCGATATTCCTAGGCCTCATTTTCTCTTACCTTCTCGCCAAGCTCATCGCCATAGTCATCTCCTTCAAAGAAGACAATCTCAGCATCACTCGCGCGCACACTACTCCCACCGACATCAATCTACCCCGACCCAAACCCCAACCCCATGACGATCCCCCTCGCTCAGCCGATTTGACCTCCGCAGCAATCGAGGCCGAATCGGTCGTCGCAGAGCATGGCAGTGTCAGGAACGAGAGCAGCGAAGCTGGAAGTGACGATGACTGGGAAGGCGTGGAGAGTACAGAATTGGACGAACTGTTCAGCGCAGCGACAGCGTTTGTTGCATCAGCCGCGACGGATCGCCAGAAGGTATCGAACGATGCGCAGTTGCAGCTCTATGGGCTTTACAAGATTGCTACTGAGGGTCCCTGTAGCGTGCCGCAGCCATCGGCTCTGAAAATGACAGCTCGGGCCAAGTGGTATTTGCTTCACCATTGCTCCTTTTGGCAATTTAATTGCATAATTTTATGCTTTATTTGTTTAGATGTTAATGTCTGCGTGATAATGAAGGGTGATGTGTTCCATGGATCGGTTTTATTTAAGTCAAGTTTACGTTAATGAAATTTTTTGATTTTATAAGAACTAAGCCCTCATTCTAATGTTTTTCACTGGGTAATTGATAATTTAGGGTTGGTTGAACTGTGTAGTTTAGTCCACAGGTTTACTCGCTGAGTGTTTGAATTCTTTTCACTGGGTAATTTCTGCTAGGCAAGCATGGCAGAAATTGGGTGCTATGCCTCCTGAAGATGCCATGGAGAAGTACATTGATATTGTTACGGAGCTATATCCTACATGGGCAGCAGGTTTGACTGTGGTGAGTCTTGATCCTTTTGTTTTCCATTGTATTTTAGTACTGCTGTACATCTACTCACTTTCTGTTTCGTTTTCTTTGCTGGCCTTTTTCCTATCTCTCGACATATGATGACTAGAAGAGCAGAGGCGGAGATGGTAATGCACCTGGTACAGATTCTAACGGACCAATGGGGCCAGTTTTCAGCACCTTTGTTTATGAGGAGGAATCTGAAAATGATTCGTAAGTTTCTTAGGACCAGTTTCATGTTTGCAATTACCGCTCATCAGGTGATACTAATTCTTGCAAAAACATTGCTAAGGAGTACTTGTTTTACTTTTCAGCAAGATGGATGCCATTCATGCCTTTGCCAGAGAAGGAGAAGTGGATAATATGCTTAAATGCATTGAAAGCGGTGTTTCAGTAGATCTGAAGGGTTTGTTTCCTTCAGTAGATCTTAATTAGCTTCATTTAATTTCCAACTGATTATGAATTTCTGTATTCCATGAGTATTTCTATAACTACAAAAACATGGATATTTTCTTTCTTTTTGGGTGGTTTACAGACTAAGGCTGCTCATAAAAAGCTCAGGCTCCGCTTTATTAGAAGCTCGTTTCCTTTTTAAATCTCAGCTCTTCGGATGCTCATTTCCTTGTCAAATTAATGAGCTACAATTTGAGCTTAATATCAAAGCTTGGTTGCTTAGAACAAAGCTTGATCAACACTGGATTGTACTCTTTAGGTTTGTGAGCAAGTTAGGTAGGTCAGTAGGTTCATGCTATTGTCAACATGCTTCAGTAATAAACTTTGAGAAAATGTAGGATAAAATAAAATCACTAAGGCATGAGTAGAATGAAGGTTGGAATTATGCATTTCAACGCCAAAAGTGTAATGTTTGATTGAACTGACTGGCTAGTTCAGTCAGCTAGAGAATAGACTCAATTTCACTCAAACATGTTACATAACAAAACTTAAAAAGACTAGGCTGGAAGCTAGATTGACCTATGGCACACCAAGTTCAACTTTCTTCATACTGAGCTGGGTGCAGAACTCTCTCTCTCTCTCTCTCTCTCTCTCAATACATGTGCATGGCTTAGTAGTTTCTTCCTTTTTGTCAGTCATGTATTTTCTTTTCAACCAATGAGATATTCTGACATTATTAATTTTCTATATAGGGTTTTGCTAAAACTTGCATAATTTTCAATGAAATTGGTTAATATAGCTACAAAAGCTAAAAGTTCAGAGACTTCAGTTTCTTATGTCTATCCTGATTTGTGAAGCTTTTAATGTACAATTGACAAAAGTGTTCCATTTATTTATATTGGTCACCCCTTTATAGTAGGATGTTGAAGGGAAATTTTCTTGGTAGTATGGTGTTGATATCGCCTTAAAACAGTTTACGTGCAATGATTGCAGATAGTGAGGGAAGGACCCCATTGCATTGGGCTGTGGATCGTGGGCACCTGAACATGGCAGAGCTACTTGTTAGCAAAAATGCCAATGTTAATGCGAAGGTAAGGTTAAAATGTAAACATTTATTTTAGGTAGGAAAAAATGTTTTCCCAGGGCCATGCCCTGATGATGCCCATTTTAAAATTCTGTTATTTTGGTGTTGGAAGGACAACGATGGCCAAACCGCACTGCATTATGCTGTTATGTGTGATAGAGAAGGCGTTGCTGAATATCTTGTGAAGCAAAATGCAGACACAGGTGCAAAAGACAATGATGGCAGCTCTCCGTGTGATCTCTGCGAGTCAAACTGGCCTTGGTTGCAGCGTGCAAAGGAGTAGAGTCACACTGACTGATGGTTTACTTACTTTGTGGTTTGTTCAAGCTGTAGTAATTTTTGAGAAATTCCTTGTGGATGATGTATATTGGTGATGTATAACCCCAAACCTTTTTGAATCTTTTGTCTTTGGAAAGATTTTCAAGTAGGGCAGTATGTGTATGTAGTTTTCTACCTTGTCCTTGTGTAGCCTTCTTTTTTTGGATTATTCAATTTCCCCAATCGTGGAAGTGAAAAGAAAGGTGGAATTCACTGGGTGTAACTTTTACACTATTTGCATATCAAATCAATCCTTACCCTTTTTGGGGTCACCGTATCGATGCCTACTTTTTGCCATTGTATTAGCAATTTAATATTTTGATAGTTGCCGTTCCTAAATGCTGCAATCCCTTATTTGTTTACCTTTTTATTTCTTTATTTTAATAATAATTTATCTTTTAACTTTTCTTTGGTAATCTTGTTCTCTTTAATTAAAATCACAGAAACGAATATATAACTAATCATATTAGTTTTTTTACTTATAAATATTAGAAAGACAATTATTTTCTCTGGATCAGCGGCCATGAGTGGTGTGAATAATATCCATCCATTCATAACAATTTTATCAGTTTCCTTTAACTACAACATGAAAATTGTAAATATCGGAAAACACCTGCCTGCCTGCTATTGCCTATTAAGATTGCTAATTTGGTACACCCCAAGATGTCCCCCAAATCTTCTCTAATAAAGCAAAGGCTATATCCTATATGTGCCTCCCACTTCTAACGATCACTAACCCTTTCTGCCACCACCCAATATTCAGTTGGTCGTTGGCTTATCATCACCACCTTGTCCCATGCCCTGGCTTCTTTGATGCCAAACAATGGCGAAGGCAGTGGTCTATGCGCTGCTTGCCACCGCCTTTATCCTTGTCATGGTCTTCTGTCCCTCCAAACAACATGGCCACCACGATCATCTTGGCCTAAACCGGCGTCTTGGCTTCGGAGATCATGTCCCGGTTTTCGACCCTCTTGTTGCCAATATGGAGCGATATGCGGAGGAAAATGGATTAGGAGGCCAAACTCATAACCTGGATTTGGTGGAACACAGTCCCATGATGGATACCAGTGAGGTTGAAGAAGTACATGAATATTTGAGCGACGAGGGAAAGTTGAACCTCACGTTGAGGCTGCTCAGTTTGTTCCCTTTGATAGACCAGGCACCAAAAGATAGCTACATTAGCTCCAATGAGCTCAAGCACTGGCTCACACAACAGGCCGTGGTAAGGTTGAATAACAGAACCCAAAAAGAAATGGAATCATACGATAAAGATGGGGATGGAACCATTTCTTTCAGCGAGTATCAGCCCAAGTTTTCCAGTCAGGATCTCGGTACGTAACCCTTTTATTTATTTAACTACTTGGATGGACGTTGATGTTATGTGGCTGTGAAACAGAGAAAAATGGAATGGAGCATGGAGAAGCTGGATGGTGGAAGCAGCAATTTGATAATGCAGATGCTGATAAGAATGGAACTCTTACCTTCAATGAATTTAAAGAGTAACTTCTCTTCATTTTTCCATATCACCAAGGCCAACACCTTTTTTTTTGAAAATTTTGGTTGATTTACCATTCCTTTTACGTAAATCTCTATTCCTGTTGCAGTTTGTTGCACCCAGAAGACAGTAATAACAGCGAAATTCATAAATGGCTGTTGGCAGAAAAAATGAAGTACATGCTCACATGTCTTCTCTGTTTTACATACTTCACATATAATTCATGCTTCATTTTTTCTTTTCCTGAATAGTTTGTTGCAATGCAAGGCTATAGATTAACAAAATGTCTGCCTGTAATGCGCAGACGGATGGACCAGGATAACGACGGAAAACTAAATTTCATGGAATTTTCACACAACGCTTATGATAGTTTCAAGAGTTACGTCGAATTCGAAACAGGCGGGGCCAAAGCACCCACAGCAGAAGAGAAATTTGCAGAGCTTGATTTGAACAAGGACAAGTATGAACACATGCCTTGGCTTGACCCTAGCTAACAACTTTTTATTCTAAATCTTCTTCTTCTTTGTTTGCTTTGCCGCCAAGATTATAGCTAGAGGAATTTGATTAATTACTGAGCTGGCAAATTTTTGACAGTCTCTTGGAAGTGGAAGAATTGAAACCCCTGCTGCATTACCTTCACCCAGGAGAACTGTCCTATACTAATTATTATGCAAGTTTTCTTATGTCTGAGGTCAGTAATTATATGTATTGCCTGAAATTCCTGTTTCATTCCTATTTCTGTTCCTATTTCTGTTCCTATTGTTTGACATATGCTGAGATGAATTTCAAATGAAATATGTGACCTTTTTTTAATACAGGCCGATGATAACAAAGACGGCAAATTAACGCTGGATGAGATGCTGGATCATGATTATATTTTCTACAGCACAGTCTATGATACCGGAGTTAATGACGATAATGAAGAAGATTATCATGACGAATTCTAAAGTGTGATATGATCCCATGGAAATGCTTTTTTTCAGCGGAAGCTTATCTTAATTTTGTATATTTATTTATTTTTCATTTGAAGTTGCTAAAAATACTCCAGACAAAATAGAGCAACAGATAATTATGTCTTTCTTTAGGTTAAACATTGAGCGATGAAAGCTAGTTAGGATCGTGTTTTGTTAGAAGCAAAATAGAAAGTTTCATTAAAAACTCAATTGTTTTCTGCATATTCACCCACTTGACATAGTTTCTTCTTCTTCTGCTACAAGGCAATTACGTTCATTTTTACCAAAATTAAGAAAAAGTAACAGACTTTTTTAGTCCTTGAGATGTGTTTGGAATAGAAAAACATCCGGACAATAGCATTGTAACATTAAAAATAATGATAATAATAATAATAATTTGACATAATCATTGTGTCCAAAGTAATTAGGCTTTGCCTTTTTCCATCATTGGGCTTCTTCCTTCTTCCTTGACCAGATGTTGGAGACAGAAGGGGCAGGTAATGTGCTCTGCTCTCTGCAAACTGAGAAAAGTCGTATGCAGTTGCAATCTGAATCCATCCTCACATCATTGTATCACATTAAATTTGTTCAAATAATCATAGCCGTCAGATCACTTGACAGACCATTACAAATTTGACTACACTACATAATGGTCAAAGCTTATCTATACTGTCGTGTTTACTTGTGCACAATACTAATTATCTCCTGTGTACATGTAAATAAGATTAATGATTTTGACTTGCAAGAGCTTCTAGCTAACAAGTTTTTATTTTGGAAAAAAAGAAGAAGAAGAACAAACAAGTATTTCGAATTTGGATTTTCTGAAACCTATTAGTTACTTGGGAGCTTCTACAATGAAGAGTTAAAGATGAGGAGATTATTTGAAGAGACCGATCCGACCGTCAAAACATTTAAAATATTTAAGTCCCATGATTTCTTTATATTTGTTGATGGTGAGATTTGACCTCCTCAAATAAGCTCCTCACTTTAAGTCATCATTATAGCATTCCCGTAGTTACTTACTTACCCCAAAAGAAAGATACAAAATAATGCCTCTTGGGTCCTAAGATGGGCCCATAACTTTCGATACTGATTCATTCATAAGAAAAACCTATTTCCGCGAAAAGCGTACTGCATAATAGGGCCCCACGAACAAATTATTGTAACCAATTTGTTTTTAAAAAAATAAATTTATAGCTTTCTGCAATCCATCTTAGCAATTTGCTTCTCTCTCTTCGCTCTCTGTGTCTGTGTCTCTGTCTCTGTCTTTGTCTCTGTCTCTGAGGAAGACTTTCCGCTCCCGATCCGTAATCGTACGGTCTCTCGAAGTCACTTTTTTCGGGTAATTCTATCGCTTCCCTATTCAAACCCTAATTTGTTTTAGCGGTAACTTGGGTTTTGAATCCTGTTGTATGTTTGATCTTGATCGTATCTGTTCGATTCGCTTAATTAGTATTCGGTTCGTTATTTTCTTAAATAATTTTATGGTCTGTGTTTGCTTTTTGTTATTTTTGTTTTTGGTGTGTGTTAGGATTTGGTGAAAGTGTATGCCTTACTGTATGTAATCTCATTCGATCCCTGATTTTCTTATTATTCAATTGTGGTTTGGATTTGCTGAGTGGGGGATGCGTTCGTTATGGATTTGTTTGGTGCAAGTAGGGTTTTTATTGGATTAATATCAGTGGAGTAGGGTTTTTGGTTCGTGAATCTTGGTTCTTTGAATTTAAGAAATTTGCGCTATACATATACATATATATATACACACACACACACACATATACATATACATATATATATATATATATATATTTCTTTGATCAAATTTGGTTTCTTGATAATTCGCTCGTAGTCTACAGAAACAGCCACTCTACGTTTTGGTACGTTATTTGTGGATTTGGGACAAGTTTGTGTGTGTATTTTCCAACTAATTTGAATCTGTTAAATATTTGAATTGTTTGCGACCTTTTTGCAGTGCTTTTGTGAATGGTTGTCAGATTGATTATTTTGGATTTGCCAAGAAAAATTCATGGGTTTGCAGTTTGGAATCACATATTTCTCTAAACCAAATAGCTCAAAAGGAAAAAGATTTTTCCAGCCTTCTATTTCTCTATGCTCGTTTGATTTCAATTTCTTTACTGCCCATAGTTGTGCTCTAATAATCTAGATCAATCAAAATTTCTTTTGGACAGTTTTGTGTTCTCTTTAAAATGTTATGATTCATTTGTCTCCTTTTGCTTTTGTATTGCTCCAATGTATCTAAGCAATGAATTTTTACACTCGCAGATACAATACAGCGATGGAAGTTACCCAGGTGCTTCTGAATGCTCAAGCTATAGATGGAACCATTCGGAAGCATGCTGAAGAAAGTTTGAAACAGTTTCAGGAGCAAGATCTTCCATTGTTCTTGTTATCTCTTTCTAGAGAGCTAGCAAATGAAGAGAGACCTGTTGAGAGCCGTAAATTAGCAGGTCTTATACTTAAGAATGCCCTGGATGCTAAAGAACAACATAGAAAGTTGGATCTTGTTCAAAGATGGCTGGCACTGGAAACTTCTGTGAAAACCCAGATTAAGATGTGCTTGTTACAGACCCTCTCTTCCCCTGTATCAGATGCCCGTTCAACTACCTCTCAAGTTATTGCAAAGGTTGCAGGAATTGAGCTCCCCCAGAAACAATGGCAAGAACTGATTGGATCATTGTTGTCAAATATTCACCAGTTACCAGCTCATGTAAAGCAAGCCACTTTAGAGACTCTTGGGTATTTGTGTGAGGAAGTCTCTCCTGATGTCATGGATCAAGATCAAGTAAATAAAATACTGACAGCTGTAGTTCAGGGTATGAACGCATCTGAAGGGAACAATGATGTTAGACTTGCTGCCACCCGAGCACTGTACAATGCTTTGGGTTTTGCTCAGGCCAATTTTAGCAATGATATGGAACGTGATTATATAATGAGAGTTGTGTGTGAGGCAACTTTGTCATCTGAAGTGAAGATACGACAGGCAGCTTTTGAGTGTTTAGTCTCCATTTCTTCAACTTACTATGAGAAATTAGCCCCTTACATGCAAGACATCTTTACCATCACAGCAAAAGCTGTTAGGGAAGACCAGGAACCTGTTGCCCTTCAAGCCATTGAGTTCTGGAGTTCGATATGTGATGAGGAGATAGATATTTTGGAAGATTATGTGGGTGATTTTAGTGGGGACTCTGATATCCCTTGCTTTTACTTTATCAAGCAGGCACTCCCTGCCCTTGTCCCGATGCTTTTGGAGACTCTTCTTAAGCAGGAAGAGGACCAGGAACAGGAAGATGGCACTTGGAATATTGCTATGGCTGGGGGCACATGCCTTGGGTTGGTTGCTCGGACAGTGGGAGATGATATTGTTCCTCTTGTTATGCCATTCATTGAAGAGAACATAACAAAACCAGATTGGAGGCAAAGGGAAGCAGCTACGTATGCCTTTGGTTCCATCTTGGAGGGTCCTTCGGCTAACAAGTTAACACCTATTGTTAATGTTGCTTTGACGTTCATGCTCAGTGCTTTAACAAAGGACCCGAACAACCATGTGAAGGACACTACTGCCTGGACACTGGGAAGGATTTTCGAGTTCCTTCATGGTTCAACTATGGATACACCCATAATTACCCCAGCGAACTGCCAACAGATCATCACAGTTCTTCTTCAGAGCATGAAGGATGTTCCAAATGTTGCTGAGAAGGCCTGTGGTGCTCTCTATTTTCTGGCCCAGGGTTATGAGGATTTTGGCCCATCATCTCCCTTAGCTCCTTTTTTCCAGGAAATTGTACAGGCTTTACTCACTGTTACTCACAGAGCAGATGCTGGGGAATCACGATTGAGGACTGCTGCATATGAAGCGTTGAATGAAGTTGTAAGGTGTTCGTCTGAAGAGACTGCCTCCATGGTGTTGCAACTTGTTCCTGTTATCATGATTGAACTGCACAAGACTCTTGAGGGCCAGAAGGTTGCTTCTGATGAGATAGAGAGGCAGAGTGAATTGCAAGGACTTCTTTGTGGGTGCTTACAGGTCATTATTCAGAAACTAGGCTCATCAGAGCCAACTAAATATGTTTTTATGCAGTATGCGGATCAGATAATGGGACTTTTCTTGAGGGTATTTGCCTGTAGAAGTGCTACTGTCCATGAAGAGGCCATGCTTGCCATTGGGGCCCTTGCATACACAACTGGCCCAGACTTTGCAAAATACATGCCAGAGTTTTACAAGTATCTGGAAATGGGGCTTCAAAATTTTGAGGAGTACCAAATCTGTGCTGTCACAGTTGGTGTGGTAGGGGATATTTGTAGAGCAATTGAAGATAAGGTTCTGCCTTATTGTGATGGAATTATGACCCAGCTTCTCAAGGATCTATCAAGCAACCAGTTGCACCGCTCTGTAAAGCCTCCTATATTCTCCTGCTTCGGTGATATAGCTCTTGCAATAGGAGATAACTTTGAGAAGTACTTGATGTATGCCATGCCAATGATCCAGAGTGCTGCAGAGATGTCTGTCCACACAGCAGGTGCTGACGATGAAATGACAGAGTACACCAATTCTCTGAGAAATGGAATATTGGAGGCATACTCTGGGATTTTCCAAGGTTTCAAGAACTCCCCAAAAACCCAGCTCCTGATATCTTATGCTCCTCACATCCTGCAGTTCTTGGATAGCATATACATGGGGAAAGACATGTGAGTTGTTTTAATGTCTAGTTCTTGTTACAAAATTGCATGTTTATCTAGTTTCACTAAAACACCCTTGTTACAAAAGTTGACATTTTGGGTGTGTTTTATGTTTAAATAGTGTTGTTTACATGTCTAGGATTGGGTTTATTTATAAATTTGTATTTTTGATAATAAAAATGATATCCACTGGTATGTAGGGATGAAGTGGTGATGAAAACAGCCATTGGTGTCCTTGGAGATCTAGCAGATACACTGGGAAGCAATGCAGGTTCTTTGATACAGCAATCTCAGTCATGCAGAGACTTTTTAAATGAATGTTTGTCTTCAGAAGACAATTTGATAAAAGAATCTGCAGAATGGGCCAAGTCGGCCATCAGTCGTGCCATTTCTGTTTGAGGCTACTGCCACTTGGTATATTCCATTTGTTTGGAAGTCCCTGCATGCATTTGGGTGTGTTGAGTTGGGTCATAGGATTGCATGTGTCAAGTCATCGCCATTTTCAGACAACGGAAGCTGTCAGTAGTCTTCAAGTTGTCACTAACTTGCATCATCTCCAAAAGTTGTGACTAACAATTGCATCAGCCCCTCAGGCTTTGGTTCCTGGATTTTTCAAGGAGATGAAGAGTGGGGGGTAGTGAATGTCACAGAAGCGGGTCAAGGCCTGCAATAAAAATTAACAAAATTCTGTGTGTCACAGAATATGTGGGGCATCGGAGGAAGGTCAGTGACATTCATGAGCGTCAGTTTTCTGAGTCACCAAGGTTAATTGCTGTTTGAAAGCTAAACAAAATCTTGTTAACCTTTTCCACCACCCCATGGTGATTTCCTCCCAAAGAGATTGGGGTCAGAATGGATGAGTAATGCCTAATGTTGTCGGGGTACTGACGTCTTGTCACTACTCTCAGCAGCATATTCCTGAAAAATCCTCCGTTGCAGGTCTTCATTCCTTGAATTCAGTCAGCTCCTTCCTTTTGTTTCGTGTTTGCATATTCGCCATCTTTTTAACTTGTCCTAGTCAGTGCGTATTCCTGAGCATCTCCGTATCAAGTCTCTACTGTTTTCAGTTCTCTCAAGAGTTGAGCATTAGCATGAGCTATTTTGGAAACGCAGATCTTACATTTGCATTAGCCAGTTTTCATTTTTCATCTTTGTTAGGAGGTTGTGTTAGCTCATATTGTCCAATACCATGCATTCATGAAATCATTTGTTATGTCGCTTTTTGAAAGACAGGTTTTTCTTTTTTGCTTGGGGAACATGTAATCATATATGTTTTTGTTTTTTCTCTTTTGGGAAGTTGTTTATCATTATACATCACAAATTGTGATGGCATAGCGAGGAATGGAGCATGATATTATTTGTTGGAAGAGGCCTTGTATTTGTTTATCTGCCTGCCTCATGTGTTGTTTCTTTAAAGTGAAATTCCACAGTTAATGCATACCAAATACGTTGCTTGAATGATCATCCTGTTGTTGATCAGAATGATGGATTATTTTATTGCTATGTTTAGTTTTGCGCATCTTGCTAATGCCTTACTAAGATTTTATATTCGATTGCATTGGATTGGGTTCGAGGAAGCAAACCCTGAGAATTGGGTTCTCGGTGAAAAAATGTGGCATTTTTCGAAGCCCACCAGGTACTTTCTCTTATTGAGAGAAGGCCCTAACTAGACCAAACAGCAGGCCCAAAATCGATCCTGGTTGAAACTTGAAACTTAAGTATTTATATTTTGGACGAAACTTGGGACTGAAGTTTGTAACTAGTAATCCTACACGACAAGATTTATTGTCAGGTCTAATTAGGATGAACATGATGAGCATTGATTGTATTGGAGGGTAAAAGTAGGAGGAGTTGGATAAAAGGTGGTTTGTAACTCTTTTTTGACCAAGTACGCATTCAGCGCACCAATTCGTATTCATCCCTGAATTGAAAAACAACCAATTATGGTCATGTAAAGTTTTCAAAGGAAAAAAAATGTGGTCAGGTAGGTTCAAAGAAGGTAGCTATTGACAATTTGTGACATGACTGCCACCATCCATTCCATACCCAGCAGCAAGCGCAACATCTTTTTCTGGTAGCCCCCCTCCACATAATGTGAGGTGTGTCAGTAGTACTACTACTTTTTAACCCAAAACAATTGGATTTTTTTAATCAGAGAAAGACAAAACAGAGGGCAAAGGGCAGATGGGGATGACATCATCACAGTAAGCATCCAAAATGAATAGCGAGTACCACTTTGATTAAGCACTTGCACACACTCTCTCTCTCATCCATGCCATTGCCATGATCCAACCATACATAGACTTAATCTATATGTACAAAACCCTGCCATTGCCATGATCCAACCATACATAGACTTAATCTATATGTACAAAACCCTAAATCAATCATCTTAGTTGTAGATTCATTGATGCCTTGCCTAGTTAAAATAGTAAAATACCATTTTATTTGTTTTCATAATAATGTTCCCCGACAACCTAGAAACATTGCCAAAAACGGAGTTCCTCTAAACACCATCATTACCAACATATACTCCTCTTGGGAGATGATTATTTACTGCAACATTTTCTTTATCGTAATGTTAATCTACGATTATTTTAAAAAAAAGTTGCAGTCCGTGTTGGGAGAGTACTTCAAACTGTTGACTTGTTCCCTCCCTCGCTCCCTTACCTTATGATAGTGCTTGCTTCCATTCCATCCCACTAGTGGGTCACCAATCTTTCAATTCTAATCCTTCCTATTTGATTTTTCATTGTAGCCCACTCTCTCTCTCTCTCTCTCTCTCTCTCTCTCTCTCTCTGTGTTTGTCTTCATCCATTGACAAACCACGAAGTGATGAAAGCCAAAATATGAGGACCTAAAGCACAATTAAAGTCAAGCGCTGTTTGGTTTGGTACCACGGAAAATGAAATCTATCAGAGAGAAAAAGAGAGAGAGGGAGAGGTCAGAAGAACATAAAAAGGTTGAAAGTCGTAGAGAAAATGATGCCATCCATAAACACCTCCCCTATTGTTTATGTTTTATCATCATGATTCATGGGGCTTAATTAAAAGTTCCATTGAGATTGAGCAATAAACTTATCGGTCTATATAAACAAGAGAAAGCGTAATTAACCTCATCAAATCAAGGATATATAAGTTATCTTTCTGTATCTCATAGAGCCATAATCTTAGAAGAAGAAGAAGAAGAAGAAGAAGAAGGGGAAAAAATGTCTATAATATTCATCGCATGTCATGATCATTCACGCAATTTCTGCACACCATGAGCTAGACATATCTACTAGTTTATTAGTTTTTACTGAAACAATGGGCACTTTAAAAAGTAGATGTGCACTGCACCATTGAAACATTTGCAACTCAAATTAGTGGTGAAGACAAGGAAAAAAAAAAGCAAATTAAATTAATAACAAAAAAAGATGACAACCACACAAAAGTAGGCAGAAAATAATCCTCTCTCTCTCTCCCTTCTCTTTTTTTTAAAAACAATGGTTAGATTTTAAGCCACGCAGGGGATTGTTGTGGTGTTTGTGCACACACATAAGAGTATAGCCGCGCGGCTGTACTCTCTAAATAAATCCGAATATTTTAATAGTATAGTTGGGCGGCGTACTCCTTAAAATATATTCCACTATTAGTTAGGCTGTACTCTTACTGCGAGTAAAACCTTTGTTTCTATGCTAGTTTCCTTCTCCGGTTCATCAGAAAGGTCTCGTATCAAAACCTTGGATCCAAGAGAACACTTTAAGCAAGGTGAAATTGCAACAGATTAGCTACTGAAAATCAAGTTCCATTTTGGACTCAACATGAAATGAAATAGTGCAGTTGACTTGTGTGCTGTGCTGGAGGGTAAAAAGCATTTCATCATCATGCTGTTGGGTTGCTATTGGGTGGAGTGAGTGCACAGCACACAATGACAACAGTCTCTCTCTCTCTCTCTCTCTCTCTCTCTCTCTCTCTCGTAGTGCATAATATGCTACCACTCACTCTGAGAGTAAGCATAAAAGGCGAATTCCCCACCTCCCCCGATAGAGCCAAACATATTCATCCCCCATTGTAACTATTGATATTTGATACAAGAAGAAGAAGAAGAAGAAGAAGAAGAAGCCATATGGCTCTTAGAATCAATGTCTTTCTTCTTCTACTATTTTTCCTCTCACTTCTCCTCATTCCCTTATCTTCAGGTGAGCAGATTACTTAAAGTTAATTATATCCCATTTCAGTTTCCTTATGTTTCAATTATCTTTCTTTTTGTGTGTGTGTGTGTGTGTGTGTATAAAATGTTTCAATTATCTTAATAAGCTGACTTAAGTAGGCATTGTTAATGAAGGGTTCAAGGAGGATGGCATAGACCCCATTCACTTACTTCACAAGGTACAATTAATTAATCTCCTTGTTCTCTAGTTTCTATCATAAGATTAATTATGGGACAACATTCTACCATGCATTATTATTATTAAATACAATTTAACATTAATTTATTAAGAGATGCAAATCATATGCCTTCCTTGCTGACGAATTCTTTATGTTTCTGAAGGATGGAATCGTAATGAATTCAAGGAAGCTTTGGATGCTTGATGCAACAATGCAGGATTATGATGATACAGGAGCCAATCAAAAACACGACCCTAGAAGGAAACCTGGCAATGGAAGGAACCCATGACTGCCTTAATAAAGTGGCCTTAAAACTCTTAATTAACTAATTAATAACACTACTATTTTCTCTCTCCCGCCCGCCGCGCCCTCTCTTACCGAGGTTGTGATTGATATCATCTGTAAGGAGACATACATAAGATATGGCCAGCCATCCGATCGAATGAGTTTCGTCATCAAATTAATATATATATATATATGTATGTATTGTTGTATTTGTCTAGTTCTTGTTGTGTGTGTGTGGCCATAGGAATATATACAAGCACCTATATATATATATATATATAAATCATATTCCTCCTGTGGCTATTGCTTCTGATCATCTTATATATATGTATGAAGTGAAGAAGTGTAAAATAAATACTTGCCATTGCTTTGCTACTGAATAAATAATTTTTAAAAGAATGAAGCACTATCTTCTATCTCATAATTAACAGCATAAAATATTAGAAACATAAATTTAATGCCTCAAACGTTCATGAATCATGCATGTCCATGTCCCATAGACGATGTATAGTTGTTAGTGTTGGGTTCCAGTGATTGGGGTTTCTCCATTATCATTTGCAATTTGCTTTAGTTGGGATTTCGGAATCTCAAAAGGTCATAGTATGTATTCTCATCTCATGCACCTTGTCTCTGCCATCTCCTGTTTGGAAATTCATCAACTGTGATTTCAGAACCTCAAAGGCCACTCCCGTAGTTGTGTTGTGGGGAAAAAGGCACTCCGTTGAGACAGAGAGAGAGAGAGAGAGAGAGTCTGAGAGCGACCCTCCCTCTTTGGTTTAACCATTGCAGAAATTCATAGCTAGATCACATGCTGTACACGTATTTTATAGATTTTTTTTTTCAAATTCAATAACAAACTATCTAGCTAAATCATTGAACATGTGAATTCTTTGTTTACTACTAAGATTATTCTAATTCACCTAAACCAAAAGTATCAAGGTGTGGAGTGAGGCATGTACACTTCAAGATTATACAAATAAAATGTGCGAAAATCTATGTTGATTTCCATACTTCCATTTATATACATTCTCTGGAGTCGGCAGGGTCCCAATTCATTCGGCTACCGTGAAGTCAGCTGAATGAATTGCCGAGCTGAGGATGCCTCAGAGTCAGATTCATGTCTAAAGCAAAGAAGTCGACATCCAAATTCCAAGCGACACAATCCCTATTGTAGCAAAAGCTTGCCCCAATTCATATGCGAAATTTTGTTGTTGAAATGGCAAACCTTGCCAGTCTGTCCGGCTGTGGATGAATCAAATAAAACATATCACAACCACCCAAAACAGAAAAAAAGAAAAAGAAAGAGGAAGGTGAAGGAATGTATATCATTAAGAATAAAAACCAGAATGCATGCAGAAGCCTACCCCAAATCGGCAATTACAATGCTGATATTATCTTGCGAGCGTTGATCCTATTCAATACGTGCAAATTTCAGGTCATTAGAAAACTACCCGAGCAAAGAATCTAGCTAATCTGTGCAGAGTAAAACAAATACTAATGTAATTTGTTACCAAAGCAGCTTGAGCAAGCGCATCACAAGCTAGCTGAAACATAAATAAGACGGTATAGTTAATCACTGGATCACCATTTGTGTTACAACGTTAAAGGAGATTGATGTTGATGCATATCAAATAAAATAAAGGAAGTAGTTAAGCAAATTGATGCACAAGCCATACCTGAACATCTCCATGTTGTCGAAGCTGATTCCTTACAAAAGCCACTGCATCTGAGCTGAAAAAGTTATCAAGTTTTACGTGAGCGATTAAATTGATGAGAATATGATAATTACATGGAGTTTTACCAAGAGTGTCAAAGACCAGTCCAACAAACCTGTTTATGTAGTCCCATAAGCCATCAGATGCTAACAGTACAAATTCAGAATCTTTCCCAAAAGTCACTTGAAAAATGTCTGGAGATGCAGTAACAAGGTCTCCACTGAATTGTATACTAGCATAACATAAAAGGGATTCTAATTAATGTATTCTTAGTTGTCTATATAAGTAAAACGACACACTAAAATACAGAGAAAGAAACAATCTAATTTACACTACTATATTGAATGTTTAGTGCTGTGCAGAATCCAGAAGCTTATTCATATGAGATGTATCTCAGACACTATAGGCCACTTTTTCTAATGCGAAAGCATATTTCAGTACTGCATAACTGAAAATTTTGGAATCGTATAAGAATTTGCACCTCTATTGTCATTCTCAAAACCTAGACAGGGCACACTTGAGGTTATCATAGGAATTGGGCGATATTGAAATCTAGCAGGCACAGAGAACACATACTTCATCAATTGTTCACATAAAAATGGTGATCACTTATATACCAGCCTCTGATATGAATTCAATCATCTAATTATTCCAGGATATTTGGTCCAACTACATGCATTTGGTAAATATACCAGTAGACTAGAGTTTAAACCTTGTGTTTAACCTTATCAAATATTACCGGAAAATTCGTATCCTTATGAAAGTCATCCACTACATACTTGCTAGCATTGAACTAATCCAAAAGCATCCTAATTAGAAGGAAAGAAACAAATAGGTGAAACTAGTAGTCAAGCAAGAAACATAAGAGATTACCTACCGAGAAGCAAATTTTTCTGTCCATCTCCTTTCTTCAACTCCTTTCTTCAGCATCCTTTCCATAACAAAATGCAAAAGACCATCAGTATATGCATATTCTGGTTGTCTATATACCAAAGCTTCCAGGAAAAAACCCTATTTTTAAAAAGGATGAGCAGAATGTTAAAAGACTGAACTCGTTTTTCTTTGTCTTGAACCGCATGTCACCAAAAGCACGAGATACAGCAATGTCTCCACAGATTCTTCCATTGACGATCTATAGGCACCATATGTAAGTTGTCATCAGGTTTGTTATTGACATAAGAAGTATGGGGAATTAACAGTAATATCCCAAACAAAAATGTGATGATTAGTTTAGAGTTAAGTTGTCCAAAAGCTTGGAACATTTCCAAGGTTAGAAATTATATCAAGTTCAACAAAGCAGGTTCTAGCTCTCATTTTCTGTAGAAGAAACTGAGAACTATAAGATATGGCTCAAAGAAGTAAACATGAATAAATAAACAAAGAAGAAAAACACACCCATCCACCTGCTTCTCTGATTCTTTTGATTTCTTGAAGAGAGACCTTGTTGCTTCCATATGGTCTATGAGGATGGGTCAGTACCTCTGCTTTTCCAGAACAAGATTGAACCTGCATCAGCCAGTCAGCTGATAAATACAGCTAATTACATGCAACCCTTGAATTTATTGTTTCATCATCTTCCTTTGTCTTCTTCATTTAATGGCATTTGATAAATGAGCTACAAATGCTGAAGACACCAAGAGGACACTGGGATTGAATACATACCACGCAAGAATCACCAACATGTGAAATGACCAGCGTATCATTTTCAACGAAAATAACGGTAGCTGTTGAGCCAGATTCATCTTCCTCTCCATTCCTTTCAAGCCTTTACAAAATCAAACACCATCTAAACCTTCAACGCAATAATATACAATCTACAATCTACAATCATATTTGATGCAAGCACCAAAACCATTTTTTTTTGGGAGTTTCACTAAAACACTCAAAATGGGGGTTGAAATTATAAAAAAACCCAAGCACTATTTAAACATATAAACACACCCAAAACCCATCATTACACACACTCAAAACCCATTTACAAACACACCCAAAAAGTTGACTTTGGGGTTGATTTTGGGTGTGTTTCTATGTTTAAATAGTGCTTGAGTTTTTTTATAAATACATGTCTAGGATTGGGTTTATTTATAAATTTGTATTTTTTTTTTCTTCCTTCTCATCAAACCATGTTCTTTTTTACTTTTTTTGCTTACCAATTTAACAATTTTGCATCCACCTTTTCGAAAGTCTCCTGTAATGCCTCTCTAATGGTCTTGAAATCATTTCCACGCAATAGCAGCCCACCCTGCAAAGCCGCACAACACTCTTTGTAGAGCTCATCCCTGTTATACAAAAGAGTTTAATTTTAATTTAGCTTACTGGAATTAATTAAAAAGTTAATTCCAATTAGTTGTGGTCAAATTTTGACAATAAATAAATAAAATTAGTAGTGGTCAAACCTGAGGAACTTGACCGAGTTGAACCCGGCATGGCCATCAAAAACGGCGGCAAATGAAAACCCATCAAGGCCATCGGACCGCACAACGACACCGTCTTCCATCTCTTCTCGGGCACCCTGCAAACTGGTCGAACCCCATCGAATTCCTGCCACATCCGTCAACGAAGAACCAGGCGCGTCTATGGCAATGGCCGAGCAGCTTCGGCTTCTTGCTTTTATATTAACAAGGCTGCTTTTGTTGGCCGTGGTCTTCAATGAGTCTCCATGGTATTTGGTTAAGAGGAACTTCTGCAACCGCGGGCTCAACAAAGCCATTTACCACCACCACTAGCGCCACTGCTACTGAGTTGAACCAGGGAGGTGGGACGAGTTCAGAGTTCAGAATTAGGAGTGGTGGTGGTGGTGGGAGGTGATTTGGTCATCATGTGAAGGATAAGAGAGAGTGAAGCTACACCTTTAACTGCATTAACAGATTGGGTAGGAACGTGGGACCCTTTTCCATTTGACCTTCCACCCCAGTTTTGCCACGTCAGATGTGACCCACTTTATGGTGGGTCCGGACGATGCTGTTAAAGATTCAACATGGTCTGTAGCCACAACAACTGTGAGATCCACTTCCAAATTCATGGCTGTAGTTCAACTAACTGTCAACTGTGAATGTGAATTGTGAGTAAAAATTAACCAAAAGGGGCGATCTTAGAAAACATATTTATAATACGTTACTGTTGTTGTTGTTGTTTTCTTTTTTGTTATATGCAATAGGGGAGGAGGGGGGATTCGAATTCGAACACAAGACTCCCCTCCTCTTCACGATTCTAACTACAAGCCCTTTGTACTAAACGAATAGCCGAAACGAAAGAAACAGGTACAGATTGAACAACTTGCAAGCGCACCTGTGCAGAAGTAGACTAAAAAGATAGGGTCTGAGAAGCAAAACTAGTGCACTGATAGATTGAAAACGGAAACTATCATAGATAATAGCAGCCTCTAGTCTAAGATTAACATTACAACATGAGTAAGTGGTGTATGTAATCAAGTAAATTCTTCCTTCAAATAAGAAGGGCCTGGCTTGAAGGGGTCAGATTCTTCATATGCCTCTGGTCTAAAAAACCCAGCATCATTCACCCGGTTACTTATCACTTGAAGGATGGCTTTCTTCTTGCCCCCATACTCATCTCGGTTGTTCTCGACATACTCGCTAGCCTCGGCCGCTATATCATTGACAAAATCAAACCGGTTATCCTCTGATAGGAGTAGTCTCTCAATATCCATTCCCAAGAGCTGTCCTCCGTCCTTTACCTTCCGAACCTGCTCCTCAAGGAAAGGTACTCTCTCCATCTTGTATCGCAACATGTCATCCTTCTTTGTCTGAAAAATGAAAAATTTGCACCCAATTTGAGTCAATGCCCAATAGTACAACACGAGGAGGTTCTGAATCACAGCTTAATATACTCTCTTGTCATTCAAGAAGCAAACTTTCATTTCCAGATTTTCAACCCACATTTCCTTTTCAGATGGGTAACAGCAAGAGATTGAAAACAGTAAAAGACTTCATGCCTAGTAGCTACAACCGATCTTAGCACTTGCCAGATAGAGATTCAGCTGAAAATGTCACTTTTGCTTACAAAACAATCCTACACTAGAATTCCTCATGAAGTCAAATTCTTAATGGGTTGTTTCTACAATCTGAGATGAGTAACATAAATCATGTTTTGCAGTTACTATATTACCATAGCCTTCTCATGAAAACTCTAAAATTGAGTTCCCAAAATATATTTCTTTTTTTTTGTTTATCGCTTCTTTTAGTGCTCCATGAGATATAATTCACACTACTAAGTTACTAACAAGAAAGACTAGGCGGCAGTCAACTGGAGTTTTTTCTTTCGTACCAATTTCCTTCGCCGCCACACTCGCCGGCCGCTGCCATCTTTTTGCATTCGGGAAATTACCTGCAAAATGTTTATATAACATAATTAAGAAAGATTACTAATTAAAATCAAATTGAGAAGAAAGCTAGAAAAAAACAGCAATTTGTAACCTGCGGCCTAAAGGAGCAATTGGAAAGCATTGAACTTTCCACTCTCAGTTGCACCCTCTGCAGCCAAAAAGATAACAACAACCAGAGTACAAAATAAGATGTGGAATTTCGTACACATTTAGTTTCATTTTTGTCCAATTATTTCAGAGAGATAGAGAGAGAAATATTACATGGGAAGCAGGTGAGAAAGTGAAGCCTAGTGTGGAAGAAGCCATCGCTGTGCGTTGGCCGCTGTGTTGTTATCCTCCACTTTGATCTTAGGTTTAGTGCTTTAGCAGTTCTTGTATAAATGTCCTCACACTAACCTGAATTTACATGTATGCCATCGCCTTTGACGCGACCTTGCAGGGATCAGAATTCAGAACCAACCAAATCAATTCTGGATGGCCTCCACGACGAGGGGTCGAGATCTACTAGTTCGGCTTTAAAATCCGAATTCAACTTGTTCAAGTTATTCTTTTATTATCCACACAAAAAAAGAAAAAATATTTTTATATCTTGGCGTGAGTTGGTAGGAGATAGGATTTCCAATATCATTTTTTAATAACAAAATATACACATGGGACTGGAAAAATATATATATTCATTTAAATTGTAGAAACATTTTGGAAATAATAAATAATAATTTAGAAACATAATGCTCGCTAGAATAAAGGACTTTGTTGCCAACGTTATAATTTTTTATTTCAAAATTAAAAAATCCAACTATGACTGGTAAAAATATAATTAAATAAAAGAAATGGTCATATTCAAAATTTAACGGTATAACTCGAGGGCATGCTAGGGTAGGCATAATAATATGAGAAAATGTTGATTATCTTCTATATATATAAAGTAAAAAAAAACCCTTAGTTAATGCAAACATTAATAATTGAAATTATTAATTAAATGAAGATAATAGGGTAAATTCACACTTTTTCATATTAAATAAAAATAAAAATAAAAATAAGATAATGAATCCTATTTTTATGGAACACAATTACCCATTATCTTTTTTAATTTTAAAATAAATTTAAATTTTTTTAAAAGAATCCTCTCGCAGGCTCGAAAGCGCTTGCAAATAGGCTAGTACTAAATATAAACAATGATTAATAGTTTTAATAAAGATAATTAAGTTCTATCTTGTTGTCATAAACTATGTTCAACGAACATTTATGTGTTGAGATTAATGCACGTCTAATCTAATCAATTCTCATTTATGAAATCAAATGGAATTCAAAGCGAAATTAAAGTGAAAATTGAAATATTATCATTGAAGATAATCATTGGTTACATGAAAATAATTTTTTAAAAAATCATAAGAACACCCAATAAACCAAAACACCATTGCATAAGAAAGTGTTTTAGCATAAGCCTTTAGTTGTAGTTAACTTATGATCCGCTAGTCTTTTTTGCATGGAATATGATTTGATTAGTTTAAAATATGGATATAATAGAATCATGTGATGAGGCTCGAGCTCACTTTTCCATTAAAGAGACATTAGACAACTTAATGAAGAGTTTAAATCAAATGCAAAAGTTGCAAGCAAGGTTTTTCGAATATTTAGCAAAAGCAAGTACACATTTTACATATTAAAAATTGGATAAGCCAATCGGTTAGGGTAATGAGTCCCGACTCTCTCTCTTAAAGGATGTATTTAATTAGAATTCTATAAAATTTTAAAAGACTTTAATAATCTAAATGTATTTAATTTGAATTTTTACGAACTTTGAAAAAGTCTATAAAAATTTGGGTATATTTAATCCATACTTGTTTGAATTTGAATTTTTAGACTCTCACTTATCAAAAAATGTTAAAAGTTCTTAAACAACATGTACTGTATGTATACCGTATATTTTCCATTACCTCACAACTTTTGTAGTACGTTATCCTAATATCAAGGGTCCGTTAATCGTCGTCGTTTAGTCAAATCCATCTGGAAGAGACTATAAAATAAATAAATTATTTATTGTTATTATTACCTCAGAGTTGGGTGGATGTTGGGGAAAGTAAAGTAAACCAGACTGAACTGGTAAACCTGGCAGCTCAGACTCTGCAAATTGGACTCCCTCTCTCCCTAGATTCTCCACATCTTCTCAAGGGTTTTCAAATTTGAACATCTCTCTCACGCTTTCCCACGAAACACACAGAAAAGAAGGAAAGAATTGGAAAACAAAAACCAACAACAACAGAGGAACAAGGACTAAAAATGACCAAGCTCCCCAAGTGTAATCCTTTACTTCTACTCTGGAACAAAGACAATCTGAAGCCCTAGACCTCAAATTCCAACAGCACAATGCTTGATATTGGACACTGACGAAAGGATCTATTTCTTTCTTGACCTGGAGAGTTAAAAACCCTAGCTTTTGACACACTGTTGGAGATGGAGAGGTCTAGATCTAAGAGGTACTACTATGACCAAGACTACGATACAGAGACTGTCGGTAGGACGAGGCCTCGGTACAACCACCACTACGCGACCAACAACCACCGCCACCGTGGAAGCGGCGGAGGCGGTGGCGGCGGTAGTGGTGGTGGGCGACCCTCTAAGCCTCAACAGGACCCATCAATTACGGTGACAACGACATACCGTATTCTCTGCCACGACATGAAAGCCGGAGGCGTGATCGGCAAGTCCGGTAGCATCATTAAGTCGATTCGGCAACACACCGGTGCGTGGATCAACGTGCATGAACTGATCCCCGGCGACGAGGAGCGGATTATTGAGATTTCCGACACGCGCCGGCGGGATCCGGAGGGCCGGATGCCGGCATTCTCTCCGGCACAAGAAGCCCTGTTTTTGATCCATGAGAGGATTCTGGAGAGTGATGTGGCTGGGTTTGGTGGTGGAGAGGAGGAGGATGAGTATGGCGGTGGTGTTAGAGGGGGAGGAGGAGGAGGAGGAGGAGGGGGTGGTGGTGGGACCCGAGTGGCTACGCGGCTGGTCGTGTCGAGAATGCATGTGGGGTCTTTGCTTGGCAAGGGAGGCAAGATAATTGAGCAAATGAGGGTTGAGACCAAGACCCAGATTAGGGTTTTGCCTAGAGATCACAATCTGCCTCGCTGTGTTTCTATGTCTGAGGAGATTGTTCAGGTTTTGGAACTTACAGCTTTAACTGCATCTGATTCCTATGTTGCATGTCACAAATTGCTGAGCTTTTCAGTTCCATTCTATTATTGGTTAGATTGGAATGCCAGAAACTTTGGTTTCCTGTTAAGTTAACTAATAACTGCAAAATGTATATAATATATACTCTGAGGACCCTCATTTTTAAAATTTATCTCCGGACCAAAAATAAGGACAGTTGTTGGCAGCTTATATCACTGTCAGCTGGAGTGGATTTGGCTGAATGCTGGAGTACTATGATGTTTATCGAATTAGTTTAGGTTTTCGTTCTATATTGGTGATAGTGTTTTCTATAAAAAATTTCAGCTTTCAGTTGCATCTTTGTTGGGCACTAATGTGTGGGAGTATTTTGCAGTAAATGTTTCACACGGATCTTTTAAGCTAGTACAATATGGTGTCAATACACCATCTAAAGATTTATGTGAAATTGTCCTTTTCCTTTTCCCCCTCATCAACATTATTTGAAATAAGGGAATTATCATGCTTATGATTTTGCATTTCTGCTGCAGGTAGTAGGTGAAGCGAATTGTGTTAAGAATGCTGTAGCAACTATTTCATCACGCTTGAGGGAGAGTCAGCATCGGGACCGCAGTCATTTCCAGGGACGATTACACTCACCAGAACGGTTCTTTCCTCCTGACGATGATTATATTCCTCATATGAACAATACATCACGTAAGTCACCCATGGATGGGGCTGCTTTTGGGGCACGATTACCTACATCCAATATCAGAAACAACAACTATGCCTCCCGTTCATCTGGTTTTAACATTGAACCTGGGTCTGGTCCCATGACCGATAATGTGCAGCCCTTTTATGGCGAAGACCTTGTGTTTCGAATACTTTGTCCTATTGACAAAGTTGATCTTGTTGTTGGAGATTCTGATGGAATTATTGAATTGCTTCAAAATGAAATTGGTGTGGATGTCAAAGCTACTGACCCTGTGGCTGGTGCAGATGAACAGATAATCATCATCTCTTCAGAGGAGGTATTTTACAATTTTCTGTAGTTAATCTCGGTATATAATAATATAAGTATTTGACTCATAAAGTGTAAATTTGAAGTGATGATACACTCGAATTGCTGATGGCACTGCTAAAATAATGTAGGCATGTGCACGTATGCATCTGGGGAATCGTAAATGTTGTGATGATTGGCTTTTTAAAATGATATGCTTCCCCCTTCTCTCTTTTTCTTGTACAGTTTTGACCATGTTATGTGTGTACGTAGGGTCCCGATGACGAGCTGTTTCCAGCTCAGGAAGCTTTGTTGCATATTCAAACTCGCATTGTCGATCTTATTCCAGACAAAGACAACATTATCACTACTAGGCTACTTATCCCAACTAGTGATATTGGATGCTTAGAGGGAAGAGATGGGTTGTTATCAGATATGAGGCGACTTACTGGTGCAAATATACAAATTCTGTCCAGAGAAGAACTTCCTGTGTGCGTATCAGGGGACGATGTGATTGTACAGGTTTGTTGCTCACCTTTCTTCTCATTATCTGAGAGACTCGCTTGGTAGTTTTATTTTTGGTTGAATGCCTTCTTAGCGGACTTAAAAAATGAAGATGAGTTCTTAAATTTTGAAGCATCACATTATGGCTCCTTTTTAAGTGGAGCTTGTATCCTTAGATTTAGGATGATCATGGACCGTTCTACGTGAACAATCCACTGGAACAGATCAAAGGTCTGCCCATCTAATTATGCATTTTGACTAGAATATCTTGTGAATGCATGCTTCTTTCCCTTGTCTGTGTGTATTTGAATATGCATCTCCGTTTGTCACTGTCATTTATCAGATGAACTGTTTTTAACAAAAAGATAAAAGAAAGGACCAAAAACGTTTGTCACCAAGGTTACAAAGCCCTGGACCACCTGGTGGACAGGATGAGTTATACTTGAGGTAATTCTGAATGGCTCCTACATGTCATCTACAGATCGTAGGGGAAATAAAAGTAGCTCGAGATGCTCTTGTTGAGCTGACATCAAGAATACGGAGTTACTTATATAGGGAGTTGTTTCGAAAGGATACGACACCACCTGTTTCTGCACCAGCTTTGGAGATATCTCCCAATAACACATTTCCACTTCGTGAAGCTCATACTGGAAATAATCCTCCTATGACAACCTATCAGAATTTGCAAACTGGGGCAATCGCACTGGCATCAAAGGTTGTCCTTTCTATCTTTGGCTGGATTAAGAAATGCTCATTTTCTGTCATTTTTACAGTTTCTTCTTTCTCCTCAGATATTTTGTTCTCTTCAATATCCATTAGATGGTTGTATTTGTGTTTATCGTTATTTCATTTATCTGCAATTTGGGGAACTGGAGTGTTCATCCAGTTAAACTTAATCCAGGTGACTAGTTGTGAGAGTTATTTGAGCGAATAAGAAATGTTGTGCCAGAAGGTGGAGAAAGGCATTTTAGAAGTGGCTTTTTCTTGAGAGTTTAGCTGACTATGTTCAGGCTACCTTGATATGATTTTAAACCGGACACGCATTGTTTCACATACATCTTGTTTTTGTGTTATAAGATTTTCACTGTCGTATTGTAGGATACTGGAGGGATTTCCAGTGAATTGGTAAAGCCAAACGAAAGTGAACGGCGTGAAGATGTTCTGAGTGCATTGAATAGGTAGCAAATTTCTTCTTTGTTTTACTATTATGGCCTCATATAAATCAGTCTCATTTTACTCTCTCTCTCTCTCTCTCTCTCTCTCTCTATATATATATATATATATTTCCTACCAATTAATATCCATCGTTTCGATGTTTGCTCTATATATTCTGTTAGAATACCTGTGACACTAGTCACTAGGAGTACACTTGAAGTTGTAATACCAGAGCAGGCAGTTTCAAAGCTCATAACGAAATCAAGAAACAAGCTTGCTCAGATCAGTGAGGTCAGCCTGATGAGCTCTTAGTAATTTCCTTTCTTTATTTTCCAAGTTTAGCTTTCATTAATTGTCTTTTTGAGTGGAACAGTTATCAGGAGCCAATGTGACCCTGGTAGAGGATAGACCAGAGGAAACACAAAAGATCATTCAAATTTCAGGTACTCCAGAGCAGGCTGAGAGAGCTCAAAGCTTGCTCCAGGGCTTTATTTTAAGCAGTAAGTCTCTCTTTTGCTTCCTTCCATGTCTGACTTTATAATTTTCTGGTCTCCCTCCCTATAATTTGACTCTTAATCCTCCTTTACTTTGAATCAGCACAAGAAGATGGCCCTTAAACGAGCAGGAGCAACATCTGTACTAAAATTTTGAGCTGGTCTTGCCGTGATATTGTTGTTCAGATCATTTCTGGATGTATTATCCTGTAAGGCAAGGGAGTTTTTGCTCCATAGTTTAGGCACATCGGTTTATATGAATGCATCCACTACCGCTGTAATTTGTAAATGTAATATCTGAAGGAGTTTTAGCTTTAGTTGTCTGCGAATCTGGGAAGTGCGAACACAATCCAGTGACAATTATTTTTTGTGTATTTTGTGTCGATGATCAATGATCATGTCTCCACTTGTTTCCTTGTGCAGTTATTTGACCCAATTTATTTGGACAAATCTATCTCATTGCCACTGCTGGTGAACTCTCATTGCACTTGAAACACCAAGCACGCCTTGTGAATTAGTCTATTCTGAACATAATTATGTGATTGTGACCACTAACCAAATGCATTCAATATCGCTTGTATAAAAAAGAAAAAACGGAACTGTTGTTATTTGACCAAAATTCTTAATATACACATACCAACTCCTAACCCAAGTCTATATCATACAATATGGTAAACAAAACATTTTTTCCCTAAGCACGGTTTGACATTTTAACTCTTCATTTTTGTACTAGCATTAGAAATTAGGAATTTTATTTATTTTATTCAAACAAATGAATTTCTATATTAAAGTATGCTATAGATCAAATTTCATTTAATATAGCAAGGTATATTATTTAGGAATTTTTGAACCCATTGTGGGCGTGCAAATTTGTTTCAGTTTCAGGGGTGTTTTAGATATTTTGCTTTAAACCCCTGATTCTGAATCCCCTTTCGGCCTTCTTTTCAATTTTCACTCTTCCACTGTGACTTTCAGCCCCGTCACAGAAAACCCTAAACCCCTCTCTCTCTCTCTCTCTTCTCGCCACAGTCGTTATCGCAATAGCTTGCTAATCGACTGTCACAGCTGGTACGTCTTCTTCTTCTTCTTCAGTACAAAAAAGTTGATCGGTTTGTACCTTTTCATCACCATGAAATTAATTACGCATCTGTGTTTGGTTGCTGAGAAACCGAGGAAAGGAAAACAATTTCAGAATGGAAAACCGAAACCACGTTCCGTATATCGTCATCTAGTTTGATTTTGTCATCGATATCTTTTCTGTTTAAATGTTTTGGCGTAGGTTAGAAAAAGCTTTGTGGATGGCTTACTTAAGAAATGGCAGAAATGTCATCCGTCAAATCATTAAAGACACCAACATCCATGGCTCCGACTCGGATCGCATGATAAATCCTCTGCTCTATGCTTGTCAAGGAGTTAGGTACAGAAAGTTGGAGGTCATTCTAACAACGGTGCGCATTTCTCCTCGAACTCAATCATTAGGGTTGGCGTTTAGTTAGTGAATTGATTGATTGATTTTGATTGGTTAACGATATATTTGACGCATTCAGAGCGTAGAAAAGCTTGGCAAAGCTGGCCAGACAGTGAAGGTTGCGCCCGGACATTTTCGCAACCATTTGATGCCCAAGTTGCTTGCTGTCCCAAACATTGATAAGTATGCTTATCTCATCAAACAGCAGCGGAAGGTTCTTTACTTTGTCCTCCATGGATTACGTTATCAATGTTCGTCCATTGCCTATTATTTTGTTAAATTTTGTTATGCTTGTCACAAATATATTTCAGAATTGCCTGCTTCAAGAAGAGGAAGAGGAGGAGGTTAAAGTAGTTACTGTGTCTGAGGAAGCTAAGCAGAGGGAATATCAGAAGGCAGCAAAAATTCTGGACAATGCTCGTCTGGTTCGTAGCCTATCTGTTAAGATTTTAATTGCCGATTGAAGCGTATGTCTTTTGCATTATTTGTTGTACAAGACAGATATAAGCCCATTTATGTTCATAAACCTGGTTAGTTTTTGATGTACTAATAGAATGCTGGGTTAAAAGTGCAATGTCATATATGGATGTTGTTAGAAGTACGAACTGAAATTCCATCAGATTTGAAAGGTGTTGACTAATTGAGTGTTGGTCAGATTGATTTCTTAATCTAGCTCATTCTCTTCCTGGAGAGAAATGTGATGCTAACTTTCAGAAAGCTGATTGAATCTCTGATGCATACAAGAACTAAAATGTTTTGCTTTACATATATGGGGCAGCTGAACTTCATAAACTTTTACAGGTACTGAGGAGGTCTATCAATCTTGAAAAGTTCCGTACACGTGCAACGAAAGAAGACGCTATAGAATTGAAATCCCCTGTGACAACGGAAGATCTTGTGGCTGAGGTATGGTTATGTTCTTCATGGTTTCTAGCTTTATCCTAGTAAATATCAGAAAATGGCCAATCTTTTTCAAGTCAAAATATTTCCATTGATTTGTTTTTCCTTTTTAGCTGATACATTCTCTATGTTGGTTTAGGTAGCAAGGCAGCTTTGTGTGCACATTCTACCCGAAAACGTGCATCTCCCATCTCCTTTGTTAACTGTGGGAGAGTATGAGGTGCCTTTGCGTCTTCCGAAGTCCATCCCTTTGCCGGCGGGGAAGATTCAATGGACTCTTAATGTTAAAATCCGTACTGCATAAACGCTGGTCATTTCAAATGGATTCTCTCATAATGTCGTGAGGTTCACTGTTCCGGTTTTCGTGGTATAATTGTTGTATTGCCTGATATACTTTGGGATTGAAGTCATTCCTATAGTAACCCCTGGTTTAAGTACTTGGTTTCTGGTTTTTGATGACAGAGCCTGGATTTTGCGGGTTTGGGGTGCAATTATTTTGGGTTTGATAGACATTGATTTTAAATCTGCCTGGACAGAGCCTGCATACGCGTTATTATTAGGCAGACTTATGGACCTGCTAAACGTTATTGGGCATACTTTTTCGGGTCTTTTAGACGTTATTGGGCCGATTTATGGGCCTGCTTAGACGTATTGGGGTGTTGTCTGGGACCATTTGCATATTATTGGGCCAACTTATGGGACTGTAGACAAGTTATTGAGTTGATAGAGCCCGCATACGCGTTATTAGGCAGACTGCTAAACGTTATTGGGCGGACTTTTTTGGGTCTTTTAGACGTTATTGGGCCGATTTATGGGCCTGCTTAAACGTATTGGGGTGTTATCTGGGCCCATTTGCATATTTTTGGGCCATCTTATGGGCCTGTATACACTTTATTGGCCTGACGTTTTGGGCCCGGAGGAACAGTTTTGGGCCGTTATCTGGGCATGGGCCTAATACAAGTTATTGGGCCGGATTATGGGCCTGCTCACACGTTATTGGGCCGACATTTGGGCCGACTTATGGGCCTTCATACACGTTATTGAGCCAACTTATGGGTGCTGTATACACGTTTTTGGGCCAAATTATGGCCCTGTATACATGTTTTTGGGCCAACTTATGGGCCTTTATACACGTTATTGGGCCTACTTATGGGCCTGCATAGAAGTTATTGGGACCTTTTGGGCCTATTTCACTTTTTGGGCCGGTTTATGGGACAGCATGGACATTATTGGGCCAACTTTTTGGGCTGCATACGTTTTTATTGGGCCGTTTACTGGGCCCATTTTCACTTTATTGGGCCAACTTATGGGCCTGCATAGGCCTTATTGGGCCGACCTTTTGGACCTGTATACACATATTGGGCCAACTTTTTGGGCTGCATACATATTATGGAGCCTACTTTTTGGGCTAGGTGCAAACTATTGGGCCGTTATTGGGGTCAACTATTGAGCCTACATACACGTTATTGGGCCGTTATATGGGCCATTTCCATGTTATTGGAGCAAATTAATGGGCCTATACGTTATTGGGCCGACCGATTGGGCCTGTTTCACGTTATTGGGCCAACCTTTTGGGCTTGCATACACATTATTGGGCCGATTTATGGGCCTTCTTACACTCTATTGGTTCTTTTTTGGGCCGGATTACACATCATTGGGCCAAGTTTTAGGGCTGCCTACACAATATTGGGCCCCTTTCACCTTACGATGCCACCTTATGGGCCGGTTTACACATTATTAGGCCTGTTATTGGCCTGTTTGACGTTACTATGCGGACTTATGGGCATGCATAGACGTTATGGGGGCTGTTTGACGTTATAATGCCGATTTATGGGCTTATAGGCTATGGGCTGACTTTTGGGCCGGCTTACAAATTACTGGGCTGACTTTCCGGGTTTTTCCCAATTTGGGCTAGTAGTCGTTTGTACGGTAATTTCAACTATAGGTCCAATTGCAGTTTTGTACCCATTGTATGGGATGATGACTTTTGACTACTTATACTGGGTTTGTGCTGAATTTATTTTTGGGAGTTTCACTAAAACACTCAAAATAGAGGTAGAAATTATAAAAAAACCCAACACCCAAAACACTTTATAAACACACCCAAAACTCATCATTACACACACTTAAAACTCACACCCAAAAAGTTGACTTTAGGGTTAATTTTGGATGTGTTTATATATTTAAATAGTGTTTGGGTTTTTTTATAAATACATGTCTAGGATTGGGTTTATTTATAAATTTGTATTTATTTTTACCAAAATTTCAGCACACATTTGGACCAATTAATCAAAGAATAATCATGCATTGGGCATACACGCTCAGAGCTGACATTCGATGGAGGCAGGTAATTCGATAGTGTGAAGGGCAAAAGTCCAAGCATACCTGTAGGATAATTATTCTCTTATTACAGTACATTAAGCGGAATTGCGATTATATATAACCTGTTGCTAATATATATTAAGAATACATAAAAGATAAGTACCCAATAGGAAAAAAAAACATTTAAAACGGATAGTAGAGACTGGAGAGGACACTTTTTTCGAACAGTTCTTGTTTATCAGCACCTAATTAAGGAATAGTTTAAACAAATTCCCCTATCACTGAAAACTTCCCTTGTTTTCTTACTTTATAGGAGGGATTATCAATTACATGAACGCTCAGCAACTATTTACCAATAGAAAAGAAAAAAGCAAAAACATAGAATCTGGACTGGACAGACAACTAAAATCTTTGTCAAACCTATAACATCAAGGATGATAATAACTGTATTTAACAGATGCAGAACAGGAATCACACTGTTAATTAAGAATAAAAACAGGACACTCCACCAGGAAAGAAATGAGCAGATTCCAATTAATTTAGAATAAAATTATGTGAACTTACTTGTTATCCGCTACGACGTGCAACCATATTTGTGAATCCCAACTCCTTGGACATTCAATCTGCATTTTGATTCAGAAAGGCTATCATGAACAAGACCAGTTAATGCAGAACCAGCTGCCTTCATAACCAAAGAGAGTAACATGTCATCCATAATGTTCACGTGTAGGACTGCTGCCCAAGGAGTTTGTTTGGGTCCAAAAACCTATTTATGCCAAACTGTTAACCTAGAGAGTTTGTGCTGGCTGAATCGCAGCCTTAATTACATTCTGTTGGGGGACAAAGATCCCAATGGAACAGAAGAACAAGTTACAGGATATCCAAGGAAATTACACAAAAATCAAAAATCAAAAAACACCTAGAGAAATTAAAAGAATACATCAGCAATTCAAATACAATCTAAATAGAAGAAAAGAGAATGTACAACAGTTGAAAAAATGATGGAACATCTGGGATTGCACTTATATATCAGAGTAGAACATTAGCAAATGATTTAGTGCGGTGACAGATTTACTCGCAAAAGATCCAACTAGAATGATAGGTTCCACAGAGTGGCTGATGACAGCATTTACAATGAGATATAAAATAACAAAAAATTCATAGGAACAAGTTCTTAATTTAAAATACAACATGAGGAAAACTCAAGGGAAGAGCATTTGGTGAGAAAATGACCAACCTAAATGTTTAAGAATGGAAGATATCTCATTATCACATTTTTATATTTAGTAAAAGTACAATCACATTGAAAGGCCAATATAAACATATACTGGTGTTTAACAATGAGATGTAATTGCAGTTATGATGATATGTAATTGCAATTATGATGAGATATCATAACATATTAAGATTTCTGTATGTCTAACATTATTAATATCTGCACTTGACCGCGTCAGCCATTGGCCACTCCACAACTGAAGTTGGCGGTTATGCAACTTTCTAGGATTCCTATGATAATGACCAGTACCTGCATACCCTCCTCTTTGCTTTCAGGTAATCGCTTCTCCACCATGTCAGGAGCAGCAGTAGCCATCTAACAGAGACTGGCTGCAGATCATGATGTTACCATGGTCTCCTGACATAGTGAAGGAGTGATTACCTGAAAGCAGCGGGGAGGGGAGGGGAGCCAGATAGCGTTCATAGGAACCTGAAAGAAAACTAACCATCTGCCCAAAAAAAAAAAAGCATAGAAATCTGAGCAAAACATGCTATCAAACTGTTCAGTCAGAAGAACGATTAAGGGGTGCATGCTATTGAAAATATATCTGATGCAATCCCATGACATTGGCACTCATTAACAAATATGAAGGAACAAACAGGTTATGGAGCTGAGCTTGAAAAAGATGTGGGGTTAAACCTATGCTACCTACCACAGCAATCCATCACACGATTGACACTAGAACAGGACAGTAAAATACTACCACTGAGATTTAAAATGTGGCCATGAGTACAACACAAAAAGAAGGTAGCAAAATAACGGTACTCCTTATACCACAAACAAAAAATAAACTTCCTCCTCAATATCGGAACAAACATTAATCGGAAGTTCATGCGTGGCATGAAAAGTTTTTAAGAATCAAACATATTTTGCAAAAGTACTATGGGGCCATAGAGGTAAACTAACAAAAGGTAAATTTGAGGGAACATAAGCAAATGCATAATAAAAAAGATGACGTCTCTGCAACAAAGCAAATTTACTGCACTATAGTTGTGATGGTAAATAGAAAATTAAGAAGCAAGACCTGATTTATGCATAGCTCCAATAAGAATGCCACCATCTCTTGCAGCTTCAGAAGCGGAAATGAAGCAGCCATACCTAAATGCCATGTAAAGAGGACACGAGGAAATGTCAAAATTAATCTAAGATACACCAAAAATAATTACCCTCACGTCAATGAAAATCGAAGAATTCAAACCCAAGGGTTGGAAGAGTCTGAATTCTTCGATTTGTGGAGACGTCAAAACAAATTTAAGATACACCCTACATTATTACCTTCGAGTCAAAGGAAATCAAAGAATTCAAACCCTAGGATGGAAGGATCGGAATTCATCGAGTTGAAGAAACGTCAGTATCGAAACACCCTAAATAATTACCCTCAAGTCAAATGAAATCGAAGAATAAACCCTAAATTACCTTCAGCTGCCGCCATCAGGATTCAGAACCACCGCTTACTTGCTGCCGTTCCGGTCACGATCTCGCGACGGGACTGAGCCCCCTTGTTAGCAATTAGGGTTGTAAAGTGAGAGTAGATCATCTTTGATCCAATGATCTCACACACCGAAGAAGCATCGTTACTCGATCTCACCGAGGGATAGAGATCTGAAGGGATCTGGGGATTTTCATTTTTAGCGAGAAGAGTGGGAAAAAAGGGAGAGCGCGAATAGATTTTATTTGAAAGGTCTAATTTCTGTTCTTGGCAAATACACGGACATAAAATAAACAAATACTTCGGGGTATAATTGTAAATAACAAATAAAATAACATTTGTAGGGCTAAAGCTTGAACCGACCAGTCACCCGACCCAAACCCGGATCGTTGAGTTAACCCACTCACATAACCGACCGCCATTCTCATTATCTTTACCGCTTTGGCAGCTTGGGCTATCTTTCGGTTTTCACTCTTCTGCAACTCCTCCTCTTACTCCAATGGCAGCTTCCCTTCTTCTCCCTTCTCCCTTTTTCAACAACTACGGGTAATCTCTCTATCCCTCTGTCTTCAGATTCTCAATGTTGTTGTTGCACATACCACATATATAATTTCAGTTTTAATTGTATTGAATTATGATTCTGCTGGTTTTGATTCACCAAGGATGGATTTTAAGAAAATCATTGCCCAATATTTTGAACAGGGATTTTTTATGTAGTTGAATTTGTTGGGTTAGTGCGCTCTCATGATCTTGCTTGAACCATTCAGGATGAGCAAAGTGTGCTTACATCACATCCAGTCGGGCCATTTTCACAAAGGCCTCACTTGCTTCTCTGGCTGTCTCCCAAAAAAGAATTCCAGCATTTTCATGGTTCCTGTTAGAGCCTTTGCCCTCTGCTGCTATGCCTCCAGAACTTTTGCTTCTGTTGGCTCATTAGATACGGATGTGGCAGGCCAAGAAAGTCATGTTTCAAATTCAAATAACTTTCAGAGGTGCAGCTATTTCCTTTTCCTTTCTATTGTTTTTTTGCTAAGTTTCACCATAAAATAATAAGTTACTGACTGCCCAATTTTTATGATTAGCAGGTCTGTTACTTCTTTTCAGCATTCAAGTGACAAATTGGATGGGATGAAAGATTTTGAGAGGGAACTGCAAGAGTTATTTGATGAAGTCAAAATGATGATTATGATGGGGAACCAAAATGATGCCATAGACCTACTTCAAGCCAATTATGAGGCGGTGAAGGAAAGGATGAAAGCCGGTGTTAGAGGCATTGAAGAAGCTGCTACCGTTGACATCATAGCTCTAGGATACATGGCTATTGGTGACTTAAAATTTGTTAATTCCCTACTGGATATGGTAATTTCTTCTTTCCTTCTATAGGGAAGGCGTATATTCTTTTGAAGGGCGTCTATAGTTTTTCTCCCCCATTTCCCTCTGTAAGCTGTTATTCCTCTCCTTTTTGTTGGTGCATTTTAATGGGTGGCCAGTTGAATGAAGTTGTTGACAGTCTAAAGGATGATGAACCACTTCTGGATTCCGTTCTCGTGCATATGGGAAGTATGTATTCAACTTTGGGGAAGTTTGAGAAATCAATGTCTGCATATAGGAGGGCTATTGGTAACATGGAGAACATTTATGGTAAGCTCTCTTTTCAAGTTGGAGCCTTTTCGCTACTCATAAACTAGTTGGCTGTTTCCAGATGGTTTTTATGACTTTTGTGGTGAATGATACTAGATGGCTAAATGACTCGATCTCCTTAACACATCATAATAAAGTCATGATATATGTGATTTTGCATGATGAACTGAAGGATCTCTTTTTTACAGTAATATTCGATAGAACTACAAGTTTAATACAGTATGAATCCATTGTAGCTTCACTTATTGTTGTCTGCGAGATTTGAGGTTTTCCATCTTTATTAAATGGTTATTGCCATCTTGTCTTCAGGGAAAAATAGTGTCTTTCTTATCACACCAATTTTGGGCATGGCAAAAGTTCTCAGCTCCATTGGAAGAACTTCAAAAGCAGTAGAATTCTACCATCGCGCAATAAGTCTTCTAGAATCAAGTAGAGGTGCTGAAAGTGAGGATTTGGTCATACCTTTATTTGGTGTTGGCAGTCTTTTACTCAAAGAAGGAAAGCCTGTTGAGGCAGAAAGTCCTTTTCTAAGGTTTAATTGCTTTCCCCCTTTTTGTAGAACAGCTTACTTTGCTTCCTTGTGCACTGACTGAATCTTAGAAGGTTTAGTTCATTCTTTCTTGTCCTTTTGTAGAATTTTTAACATATACAAGAAGTTATATGGAGAGAATGATGGAAGAGTTGGATTGGCCATGTGTTCTCTGGCACACGTGAAGTGTGCAGTGGGTAATCATACAATATCTCCCTCTCGCTCTCTCTCTCTCTCTCTCTCTCTCTCTCTCTCTCACACACACACACACACACACACACACTGTGAATAGCTTCTCTGTTTCACGTATGGGTTCAGATGCTCTAATTTGCTGCAGGAGATGCAAATGAAGCCATCTCTTTATATAGAAAAGCTCTACAGGTCATCACAACGTCCAACTATATGGCTTTAGATGACAGCAGAATGGAGAAGATGAGGATAGATTTGGCAGAGTTACTTCATGCTGTTGGAAGGTACAGTTCAATTCAATATTATGATTGGAAGTTTGGATGTAATTTCCTATATTTCCAAATTTCATAATAGTGGTGGTTGTTTAGTGATGTTCTTCACTGATTGTACACTTGGTAGATGTTCTTAATTATCGTCTCAGAAGTATCCTTATCTTTCTACTTCTTACATTGTAAGTTTCTGCTGATGTGAAATTAAAAACAAAGCCTACGGCCTACAGTTGCTCCTTTCTCTTTTAGCATATTAATTTGGATGCTTGCAGAGGGAAGGAAGGCCGAGAGCTACTGGAGCAATGTTTGATGATCACTGAGAAATATAAAGGTAAAGAGGACCCAAGCTCAGCAACACATCTTATTAATCTTGCAACGTCCCATTCGAGGTCGAAGAATTATGTGGAGGCTGAGCGCTTGCTGAGGACAAGTTTGGAGATCATGGGAAAGACAGTGGGGCCTGATGATCAATCCATCACATTCCCAATGCTGCACCTTGCCGTTACTCTCTACCATTTAAAGCGGGATGAAGAAGCTGAACAGCTTGCCCTGGAGGCTTTGCACATCCGTGAAAAAGCATTTGAAAAAGATTCCCTTCCTGTTGGTATGTTGTTGTTTTCTTTATGGTCAAGTAAATGACAGGATCATTTGGTCCTCATCTGATGTGCTATGGTGATGTATTTCGCAGCGGAGGCTCTCGACTGTTTGGTGTCAATCCAAACTAGATTGAAGAAGGATGATGAAGAGTTGCTGGAGCAGCTAAAGAGGGTTTTGAGCATCCAAGAGAAAGAGTTTGGCCCCGAGGGTGAGGAGGTTATGATAACCCTGAAAAAAGTTGTATTCTACTTAGACAAACTAGGGAGGAAAAACGAAATTTTCCCTTTGCAGAAAAGATTGTCTGCACTTGGAATGAAATTCAAGCAACGGATTCAACATTAAAAGCAATACTTGTGTTTTGTTCTGCGCTTGATTATTTTTTAAATACAAATTTTTATATTTCAAACGATGTCGTTTTGCGGCAATTATGGCGTGCATCGTTCATTAAAGTCAACGACTATAATTACGGTGTTCATTATGAGTTACGACAATAAGTGGAAGACAGCACCGCAAGGCACCAGACCAGACGACGTAAAGTAAACAACAACACTACTTATTTTAAAATGACATGTCGTATATGGTGGGTTCAAGTTTCAACTTGCGTCCTAAAATACGTACGAGTTACAGTTGCAGAATGATGTGAGATCTTTTGTTTATGTCTATTTCAGAGAAATAAAAAAACTCGGTGGGCTTTGGTTGGCCCCATATTTATAAATTGCCAATTTGCTAAGAAACATTTCAAAGTGACACTTGTCACCCTATCAAACGAATGGGATGGAATGCGATATTGCAATTGCACATCCAATAATGGCAACGAAGGTGTATTTTCGCACCAAAAATAAGGCCCGGTAGACTCTCCACATTGAGGTACAACCTCTTTAGCCCAACGTACTACTTCATTCAGCACATAAAAAAGTGTCACCCAAAGTTCGGATTTTCAACCTTTGCCGGATAGAAACAGAAAAATGTTAACTTCCAATTGGTCTTTTGGATATTTTACACTTCAAATCAAACGGGATATCACCGCTTGCATTATTATAGCAATCAACGGTGATGTAGGAGCCAATAAAGAAGGAGGTCTCTGTGTCTGTATCTGCGTCTTTGGATCTCAAAAACATATGCAAAATCCAGAGTACCCGCCTCCCTTTGAAGGTAGTTTTCTCTTTCTTTTCAGATTTTACAGATTCTGTTCAATACTTTGGGGTGTTAATGCTTGAATCATGATTTTTATTTGAAATGGAATATGCTCATATTTGTTTGTTGGTCAATCAGTGTTTGATGCATGTTATGAGGTGATTGTTTATATGCTATTGAATCTTTCAACCGTAAAAGCTTTTTTTTTATATATTTTTTTAATATTTTTATGGCATCTATTGGGTTCTCACTGGTTGAGATTTTTTCTTGTTTCTCTTTGATTTCTCAATTTCATGGCATGATTTGAGTTGGGTATTGCTTTAATTGTTTCAATATTTCGGTTTTTTCAAAATTTACGTATTTCAGTTATTTGAAGCGCTGTCTGGGCACAATTGTCAGTTTGTAGAACGTGGAACTTGATTTTAGATATTCAACTATTATAGATAGAATATGAACTGACTTGGTATTTATAGATTTTGATTAGCGCTTTTGTGTTTGTATCATACTATCGCAGATTTTACGTTTATAGAGATTTTCTATCAATTACTTGAAGCAGAAGCACAGAGCCCTGTTTTTCACTTTGTAGAATCTGGATTTGATTTTAGACCCAGTTAAAATATTAAATACAAGTGAGTTTAGGTTTTTTTTTTTTTTTTTTTTTTCTGGTTGAGCTTGTAGTTTTACTGGGTTGAGTCTTAAATTTACATCAATAACATCAATTCTTTGTTCCCTGTATCGTCTCTGTGAGGTTGTATATTGTTACTTTTGTTTTACTTCTGATTTTGTATCTTCATTCTTCTTTTAAATGTTCCTGCCTTTCTCGGATCAGAGTTCTGTTAATTTTGTTGAGATTTGGGACTCTTGCCCACATAATGGAATTGCGCTTTAGTACTTGAGTCTCTCTCTGCTTCGGGCAAATTTCTTTTTTCTGGTTAAAAGCTTTCAAATTCCTAATTATGCATTCAGGTTTATGCCTTACCGGTTGTGCCTAACTGTAAACTATAACTGATTAATATTTTGTTATTTGTAAATCTACTGCAGATAGATAAGGCATGGCAGCAGCAGAAGCACGAACTGCATGGCAGTGTAGAGCAAACTGTCGTTTTGTGCAAGAAGATGTGAGGATCGCTCCAAGATTTTCTTCCTTTCCGTCATCATCTTCGTCAAAAGCAGAATCTGATATTGCACCTGAGAATGCTCCAGAAGGGATTGATCACTTCACACCAGGTTGCATGTCTTATAACCCAAGTTCTGAACTGGCACCCAACACTAAGTGGTGGTTGAACCTGGAACCCAACTTTGGGCCTCAGAAGGAATTCACGTATGAACAGCTAAAATTTATTGAGGCTGAACTTGAAGATCTAAACTCTGGATTTGTTAATAAACCTGCCATTATTAGTGACTATTATCAGTGCAACGGGGTAATTAGAAATCAAAATGATATAAAAAATACTGTTGATTCATTTGTGGAGCAGCCATGCAAGGTTTCTGTCACTTGTACAAAAAATGACCAGAGTAAGGGAATGCAAGAACTCAAGGCAGAAACTGGTAATATTCCTCAATTGCCTAAGAAAAGGGACCCGGAGGAGTTTTGGTACTCAGATGATCATCTCATGAACTTGGATTCTTTCAACTGCTTGAGCTCTGAAGAACCCAAGAAACTGTCTTCTGGTTTAGAATCCCAGTGGTTGGGAACTGGGAAAACTGAACCATGGTGGCGCTCTGCAGGTAAAGATGAATTGGCTTCCTTGGTTGCTCAGAAGTCACTTGAACATATTGAGAACTGTGATCTTCCACGGCCCCAGATTAAGCATAGTAGGAAGGGCCCTTCTGCTTTCGACCCTAATTTATCAATTGATCAGATGGCTGAATTGGGTTTCTCCAATATGGACACTTATACGTGGGGAAGCTTTACTTCAGGTCACTCAACACATGAGTCTGACAGTCCATCAAGGTATTTCTATATCATTTACTTTACAACAGCTTTTTCAGTTGCCCACTATCATCTGGTATTCATCGAGCATTCATATTATATGAATCACATAAATTGCAAACCAATTAAAGAACTTTATGGTCTAAGTGTCATGAGGATTGAGGATCAATATCTAAATTGTATATTATTTTCCCTCTTATATGAAAGGAACAATTTATTCTTTGTATCGTTCTTCTTAAATGCTTAGTTTAATTCTGACAAGCTATATAATTTGTTTCATTTCCAGCCAAAACAATGACTACGGTACAATCAGCAAGGATGAGGTTGCAACCCAAAATAACGCAGAAGATGATCGAAGTAAAGCTGAGCTGTTGGAAGCTTTGTGTCATTCTCAAACGCGAGCGAGAAAGCTGAGGAAGCAGCACAGCAAGCCTATACAGAGAAGGAGCACATCATCACTCTGTTTTTGAAACAGGCATCACAACTCTTTGCCTACAAGCAGTGGCTCCAATTGCTGCAACTTGAAAACTTCTGCCTCCAGCGTAATAGTAAAAAAGAACCAATTTCCGGGCTCTTTCCAGCTTGCTTTCCATGGTCCCCATACAAAGGCAGGCACATGAAGAAGGGCCAGCGCAGGGCTGGAAAGAGAAGTGGCAGACCAAGGTATGAGATTAGCAAGGGTGCTGTTGCTTTTGCACTGGGATTGGGTCTTGCCGGTGCCGGTTTGCTCCTTGGGTGGACAATGGGGTGGTTGTTTCCAACTATTTAATCTTGATGCTTGTCAGTTGGTAGCTTGCTTGAATGGTATTTACTCTTCGTGATGTGGCTGGGTTACATAGGATTGATACACGAGATTAGTAACTTTTTTCATTATCTCTATTAGTACGCATCAACTTGTTCAGATTTGTTAATCCTGTAAATACCAGAACTGGTTTTTTGTACAAAAGATGTAATTAATTATGGACATGTATGTAACCATGTAATCATGCGTATGTAACCAATCTTTATTTCATGTGTTCCCTTCTACTTGTAGATTGTCGCCTCTTGTGAATGTTCCAGTTTGAAACTAGTTTTTCAGAATTGTACGAAAGCTACTTGGTGCAGATTCTAAAGGCCGGATCCTGTTCAAGAACCAAGATTGAAACACGCGCACATAATACATAATACAAAATCATAGAACCACATTTGCCATGTGAGATATTATTGTTGGATAGGAACAACGAAGGAAGCTCGACCTTGTCACCATCACCCTAAACCGACCATCCTACGCAGCATCAGCCACCTTATATCTGCCACGATTTTCCTTCCAACCACTCAATATCCGAAGAGAAAACAAAACCACCGACCAAACACTCCTCCTTCGCTTTGTTCCAAAATTGGATTGAAGTTTCAGACTTCTGTTTTTCTGTCAACAACACTTGATAAGGCGCTTTTATGAAAAATGCAAGTGTAGATTGAAAATACACAAGAATTAAGATTACTAGCATCTAATCTAAACACCGTTTAGTTTTCAGTGTTGCCAATTGGTAAAGGTCATTGAGTTGACAAAGGGAATTCAAACTTCTGGAATACGTGCTTTGAAAACCAAAGGCGTCTCTAGTTTGACTCGCATCATTTATTTAATAATGCCCCCAATTACTGTTTGCGTTGGGTCTGATTACATGATTGATTAGCAAGATATACGGGTAAAAAGGACCCATCAAAAAGAAATTCGTCTAAAGAAAGTGACAATGAACCCAGGAATTGTTCTTAAAGTAACATTTTAATATGAGATTAGTTAACAAGTAGATGTGAAACTGTCCCAAATAAAAAAATTAGTATAAATAAACAAAAGCATACATATGCTTCCTAGTGTCTTCCCCCACTTTTTATTGGCTGAGTTTGTTGACTTTGACCGCATCCGGCTTAGCGGACTATTGCACTACATGGCAACAACCGCTCATTTTTTGCCACGTATTCCCGCCGACCTTCTAGACCATATTAGAGGATACGCCCAGACCCAAAGGATAGCCAAATTCTCATGTTCGTTTCCGGCATCTGAACAAAACGCAGAGTGCCTGACCTCCCTGCCTTTCTCTAAAACCTCTTTCACTCGTTCGTTCATCATCAAGACGATGCCGTATTGCGAGGTCGGGTCGCGGCAGAATGCCACTGGCGACGCCAACCTCAACAATGGAATCAAAATTTTCTATAGAACCTACGGTCAGGGACCGACCAAGGTCCTCCTCATCATAGGTCGCCTATCAAGATTCAATATTTTCTTATACAATATTTACTTTTGATATTTTACGAACTGAGTTTTGGTCGGAGTTTTCTGGGTTGTTGATAAATTTGCAATGGATTGTCAGGTTTGGCGGGGACTCACGAATCATGGGGCCCACAAATCCAGGGGCTGACAGGGTCCGTTACGCCCAATGATGATGATGAAAGGAGGGCAGCCGATGACTCTGACAATGAGACTGGTTTTAGTGGCGGTGGCATCGAGGTCTGTGCCTTCGATAACCGTGGTATGGGTCGGAGCTCCGTGCCCACCAAAAAATCCGAATATACGTGAGTTTCATTACTTCATTAATTTGAAAAAGTCAATTTTGTTCTAGCTCTATAAAATCCATATTGAATTTTGAAAAAGAAAAAGATTGCTTTTTCTCAGTATGGAACTGGGTTGGTTTTCTCATCAATGCGCTTTATGAAACCTATTGGCTAGTTCAGTTCTATTTTTTATGGAATTTGATCAAAAAACTGATTTACATTTGTTTTGTATTTGAAGTTTCCCATTAATCAAACGTCTGTCAAGCCTACTTATTTAAGAGAGTTTAGTTGAATTATGGTATCTGGTTGTTTTGTTGCAGAACAAAAACAATGGCAAAGGATGCAATTGCGTTGATGGATCATTTAGGCTGGAGAGAAGCCCATGTTTTCGGGCATTCCATGGGTGAGTCTATGATTCTGAGGTTCCTTGCAAGGTTTTTGAACAGTCTATGATTAAGTTAATCCTGGCTTTTGGCACTGAGTCACTTACTGGATGACAAACAGTGAGCTGAATTTTCTTTGTAGCATTAATTTTTTTTTTCGTTTTCCGCATTTCATTTGAATTCAAGTTCTTTAGTCTGACTTGAATTGTACTACCACAACAGGAGCTATGATAGCCTGCAAATTAGCAGCAATGGTGCCTGATAGAATTTTGTCATTGGCTTTGCTTAATGTGACTGGAGGAGGTTTTGAATGTTTACCAAGGGTTTGTACATATCTTGTCATTGCTGCATTAAAATTTTCTTTTACCAAGCATTCTCCTTGACAAGAGAGTTAATTATGCTCACTACCCATGAAGTTGAAACAGCATTTCAGTTGACATTTTTCTCATTGATATGTTCAATATTTTGCAGCTTGACCGACACACATTATCAATTGCTGTCCGTTTCTTAAAGGCAAAGACTCCTGAGCAAAGGGCAGCTGTTGACTTGGACACCCACTACTCCAAGGTCCAAACTGCTTTGCATTCTATCATTTTGCTGTCTGTTAACTCTGCATCAATAATCAGTGAAAGAAAAAGCGGCTCTCTAACACATTTACTCTATTAATGTGCAGGGATATCTTGAGGAATATGTTGGATCCAACACGAGAAGGGCAATTTTATATCAAGTAAGCCCTTAAAATTTGCAATAAAATTCAAAGAAAAAAACAGCGGTATCATATCTGTGAATGAGAATCACAAATATGTTACAAGGAGTATTCCAGTAACTCATCTAGGGAATCTGTTTGCTATCATTATGGGGAACTTTTTTGTAAAATAAGGGGATTAATTTGGGATATGTAGTTTGGGGTTTTCAGATTTAAAGGAACTAACTTCTTATTGAATTATTTTGATATTTAATTATTGCCGGCAATGGGTTCAGGGTTTAATATAATTGTAGCATAAGATCCATGACCTGATCTAGAACCTGGTTCCAGGAGTATGTAAAAGGCATATCAGCAACTGGGATGCAGTCTAACCATGGTTTCGAGGGTCAAGTCAATGCATGCTGGACGCATAAGATGAAACAAATGGAAATAGAATTGATCCGCTCTGCAGGATTTCGTGTTTCAGTCATTCATGGAAGGTGCAGTCATACATACTATGCAGTGCATTTCAGATGTCATTTCTTTTTCTTCTTCAAGATAGGACTATCAGTTGGGCTGGAATTTGTATGCCTACAAAAAGGCAATGGTTCATATGTACATTTCCGGCTCTCAATAAAAGCTATCATCTCTGTAATGAAGTTTTTAGATGGAACTTGTAAATTTTGATTTTCCATTTCATTGCATCGCAGTTCTTCGAAAAACCAACTTGACATTCATTGAATTTACAGGCATGATGTCATTGCTCAAATATATTATGCAAGGCGACTGGCAGAGAAGCTGCACCCTGTTGCTAGAATGGTAGATCTTCCTGGAGGGCATCTAGTGAGTCATGAGAGGACGGAAGAGGTGTGTTTTTCTTCTGGTAGATTTGAATAACAAAGTAGGTCATTATTTACAAGATTATATTGTAATCAGTGATATGATTCATTTATGCTTGACAGTGGAAATGATTTGCAACTTTAATTTATTTCACATATCAGGTCAACAAAGCTCTTATTGAGTTGATCAAGGCATCAGAAGCAAAGACAGAGCCACATGATTGGACAAATTTGCCTGAAAAAAGTTTGGGTAAGCAATTTAACTTAAAAGGAACTGTTCTCTCGCTATTCTGTATGATAGCATGAATTAATGGACAGCATGCCTGCTGTATTTTGTGAATTTATGCTAATATATGCTATCGTTTACAGGGTGGATGGCCTACAAGAATGTCACTAATCAGAAAAAGAACTGATGAAGGCAACTGTGTATCTTTCATGTGCAATATGTTCGAAAAGCTACATCTTTACCTCTTATACCTCTTTGGCCTCTTTGCATTGGCATTTGAGAATGCAAGGAGAACCTTCAGAAGTATAAAACCAGCTAGAATTGGACATTCCATCACATAGGCTGAGACAAGATAGCCACTAGACCCACATGTTTTACTGGTAAATTATACTGTATTTTTCCTTCAAGAGCTCATTTATTAGACCAAGTGAAGCACAACAATTGACATAGTTGTTTCTTTCAACAGGGGTTTATCAAATTTTCATTCTGTTGGCAATTTGGCACTGCCGAATGTATTTAAGCAGTTGGCGCTCTCAAGTAAATGCTGTGAAGAGTTCCCAACACGAGTGTAAGCCAGAATTATTTACAAAATGAGGCCCTTTATAGGCAATACAGACATGTTGCAGATGGAGGCAGGAATGGAGAGAGATCACAAGGGCCAATATTTAGGCGGATCCCAATCCTCGTTCACTTGCAACATACGATGCTAATTCATCCATTTATTATTTGTACCACAACGAGTCCTTACAAATGACACGTTTTACAGATTAAGCGTCCAGAATGAGAGGGAAAAATAATAGGGGGTTTTCTATTTGTATCCATCTTTCTGCTATCATATATCAACTTTCCCTGCAGAAAGGTTCCTATTTTACATCTATATTATAATTTCAATTTTTTTAATTTTCAACTACATTCATCCCACCTCTAAAGACTTTGAATTGAGCAAAATTTTGGGTTTCGAACCTCGAAACTCAAGATCTTTGCATATGATATGGATTAAGGTATCAAACTTTATACAGCCAATTAGCAGCATCACTAGTTTACCTCAAACAAAGACATGTATTGAGACAAGGAACAGATATCATGCATGCCTAGTAAATTCTTATGTTCATCATACATGCCTTTGTTCAAAAGAAAGCAGAGCATCAAAGTGAATATCATTTTAAGACATGTCGTATGTACTTACGTTCATAAAGAAACAGTAAATTTTAAGGAAAGCAGAGCGCAAATTTTTATGTATAGACCGCACAACAGAATTTCATGGCCAATTCTCAAACCTGGAATTATTATACGGTAGAAACATATAAACTATAAGAAAAAAAGAAGCAAAACCCAAGTTTATACATAAGAGATAGAGAGAGAATACGTGCCTGGCACTTGCATGTGTCTGAGAGATATATCAGAGCGTTGTATGTGCTCTTTGCTTTGTTGAGAAGGTAACCAAAATAAAAGAAAGAAAGAAAGGTTTGGATGGCGAGGGAGATGCTTTGTTGTGCTGGAAAAGATACCATCTTCTCAACTCTGAACAGCACTGAGAGTTATATAACATGGCAGATATACCACCCGAATATACCAATATGCCCAGCGAAGTTGCGAGTAAACCTCAACAATCCAATTTCTGTAGTTTTCTCCCACTACTAAGGGTAGTTGTGTCATTCGAATACCTAACCCAATTCGTTAAAATTAGGGATCAAGCACGTGACAGAATTACCAGCACAGTTTTCATTTTACTTCCAAACCTCCAAACGCAGCGTTCTGTTCATCTTGAACCCGATAAACCCCCGACATTTTGCTCATCTTTTCCAACTTCTCAGCTCCACAGGACTATGGCTGCTGTAGCTTCTGACAAGGCAGATGGCCAAACCCAGTGGGAATTTAGCTGGTTATACTCTCTCACTTTCCTCTCTTATATTTCAATATGTAATTTTGTTCTGGTTCTGTCTTTTGGCGTCTCTTTGCTTTTTGTAATTTAAGTCAACAGTTCAACTGGGTTTTTCTGGGTTTTGATTATCTTCCTCTTTCAATCCCATAGGGACCAAAAATTAAATATTTTTTTAATGATTTAATGATTTTCCATTATGGGTCAGTTTGTTCCTATCACGTATCTGTTAAAAACATTAGTTATGGTGATGTAGTTCAAGCTGAATTTGTTTTTTTCTCATAAAGTTGCCTTCTTGAGTATCTGTTTCGATGAATTTGTGTAGTCTCTCAGTTAACTTCCAAGTTTTTCCATAATTTTTCTTCTGCTTTTATGTATGTGTGGCTTGTATGCTTGGTTTTATGGTCTTTTCATCTCATCCCACTGAGCTTCTCTGTTACGTGTTCCCCGTTTTTGTAATTTTAATATAATATTTGTAGGCTGTAGCTTTTTCTTCCTTGTTATATCCGAACTCATGTTGTTCCTTACAGTTTTACAATATGCACAGTAACCGGTCATAATGAGATTCATCATTGAAAGACATACTAAATTTCTTGGAGAAGTTGAATTGGTCCTATATTTTCAACATTTCGCTTCAGTTTTAGATTTTTCTAATTTATGATTGGAGCTAACTTGGGGATTCATAGGTGCTAATATGTGGTCTTCAGCATTGTTAGGGAGGAGTTCTAGAGCTCCTAATTAGGTAGGTAGATCAAGATATGCTGAGGTTTACCCTCTTTAAGAAAATTGGGTGAGGTTTCTGAGATTGCTCTAGATATTTTTGAGAATAAACTTTAAATTCTTTTCAAAAAAAGAATAAACTTTAAATGAGAAAACTGTCATTTGAAAATTTCAAACCAGTAGTCTCTCTTTTTGTACCAAATTTGCATCGAGGACTACAGGAGTATGAACAATTGAGTGACCTGGTAAAGTTTTCCAATGGTTGTGCTTCTATGGGAAGTGGAGATCATTTATCCAACTTCCATCATTTACAATCTGTCTTTGAGAATTCTTTAACCCACAGAGGAACATTGTTATCTTAGATTGAAATTTTGTCTGCAGTGACTTGGAGGTAGATTATGAGTCTGAGGAAAGCGCTTCTATTGTCTATTCTGTATTAGCTGTTGATAAGGAGGTGATTTTTCATATGCTTAATCTATGTCTTGCTTACTTCAATAGTGATTCAGTTAGCATCTTATCTGATTCCATTTATAATTGCAGTTGCAACCAGATAAGGTGAAGAGGCAGATGTCAGTTTCTAATGGAAAGCTTTCAGTGTAAGCAAATTTCTTTCTTCGTGAACCTTAATTGTTCAAACTTTTATCGAAGAATGATTTTGATAGTAATGATTCTGATGCAAGAAAGTGCTATATCGGGGAGGAGGAGAAACAAATTTTTCTTTCTGCCTATTTACTTTCTACTGAATCTGCGGTTGTTGTTTTTATCCTATGTACAGGCACTTTGAGGCTGTTGAGGCAAGATTTCTTCGAGCATCATATAGTGCATTTGTAGATGTATTGACACTTGCCACAAAAACAATTGAAGAATTCGGAAAAGGAATGGAATTGTGACCACTAGCTTAGCTAGTTTTTTCATGAAATGAGCTGTAATGTAACGCAATGAGTCAAAAGTCGGTGTTTGTGGAACTTTTCAAAGCATGAATTGTAGTTTGAATTTTTAGCGTCGGACCTATAAGATATCTGGAAAGAAGGCTGTCGTTCTACAGTATACTAGTGATTCAGTGTTCGCCTTTAAGAGCACTTCTATTCATTTGCCAGTGCAAAAGGCAAAGGGAGGCAAGGGTAGTTACTGTTCATATGAATGGTGACTACCTCAGCAATTTTTTTTATACATTCCCACTCATTGCCATGACAATTCAAGAGCAATCACTATTCACATGAAATATGAGGAGAAGAATTTGTATGGAGTCTTGGTGTGGGAAGTGAAGAATATGGTTACATATTTAGAGAAAAAAAATTCTGAAAATTCTGGGTTTTTTTCCCCCCTCTTTTTTCAAATTTTTTTTTTTGGTATTTAAATTGACTGCTAATGTCACAACGATGTTAGCGTGAGGTCAGCTTGTCCAGATAATAGCCAAAGCAAGTCTTGTCTTTGGGCTTATCCAAGCTGGTGGAGCCCAGCGCTTGACCTGGCAAGCCTTGGCCTGCTAGAAACGGGATTGTGGTCTGGGAGCCTCTTGCATGGGTAGCCCCTCCCGCTGGAAATGCTCTAACTGAGCGTTTAAATGGGATTTCTGAGGTGACTTCAACTGGGTTTGCAGCGAGCAATGAAGTTCATTTGTTCACGTTTGCAGCAGCATTGAGCAATGCTGCCGACAGATTAGGAAGTGGCAACTAAACGACAACGTAGTTCCTCCCAACATAACATAGTGGTGTTCAAACTTGTTGCACGCTAATGTCGTCTAATCTTATGCACTGAACTTTTGTGATGCTGCCGACAGGCCATTTAAGGTCTAAACGACAACGAAGCATAGTGGTACAGAGAAGCATTTTTAATGTCGTCTAATGATTGATAAAATATCAACCGCACAGGAACTTTTGTGATGCTGCCGACAGATTAGGCCATTTAAGGTGGCAACTAAACGACAACGTAGTTCCTCCCAACATAACATAGTGGTACAGAGAAGCTTTTCTCTTTCCTTCAAACTTGTTGCAGCTAATGTCGTCAATGATTGACGCTAAAATGCATTACCCAGCAAACTTCTGAAATGATATATAACATTTGATATATAATGTTTATAAGATTTCAAAACGTACATAGCTTTATAAAAATAAAAGGTAATCAAACATGGTAAAGCTGAAAGAAAAACTATGCAGTAATTTTCTGCTTCCAATGTCCATTCTCAGTATTCGTCCAAGTAAGTGTATAGCATGTCGTCTTTCTTTGACTTGCGCCGGCTAAGCAACGCTTTGAGGAGGCGTTTACTTTTGCTGGGGTATTGTTCAACCTCTCTTCCATTTTCCCTTTCAGCATGTAATCGCATTGAAGCTGATTTACGAGGCTCCGAAGGGTACTGGCATATGCATAAACATTTTACTTTTTAAGTACCTCTATAGAAGGGAATGGTGGCAAGTATATGAACTAGTGAAAATGCAGGTAAAGTCAATCCAATTCCAACACTCACCCGTCGTCTTGCATTAGAAGGATTCGGAGTGGTAGGCCTACTTGAGTTTGGGGTAGTTGACTGACTTTTGTTCGGGGTCGTTGGCCTACTTGCAAGAGATCCAGACCGTAAAAGTGGAAACCGATGAGGTGAAACTGTTCGCTTCTCTGATTCAATAGTAAACAGCCTCATAGTCAGATTCTAAATGGCCAATTCATTATAAAGGTGTCAATATCACGATGTCTAACATGCATACGCACCTAATTCCTTTTTGGGCATGGTAGATGTAAAAGAAAAAACTCCAGGCCGCTGGGATGGTTGTGGAGAAGGAGATGGAGAACGCCCTTTGCTGCACAAAACAGGACCAAGATTAACCTGGGTTACAAGCTTGGTTCAAACAAGTGCTGCAACAACATTTACCTGACTGTAGGTGGAGGGGTTTCTCTAATGGTAGCACGAACAGCTTTTAGGAATCCGATCAGATTACAACAAGAACAAAGTTATGTTAAACAATTGCTTACTTATATGCATTGAAACAAAATGGAAGATAAAGCATGGTACCATTCCGAAATTGATGCCATTCATCTTCATCATCCAGGTTGCAACCTTCGTATTTGGATTTAGTTTTGTTGGCACCGCGCATGGTCTCACCAACTGAACGTGAATTTAAGTTCAAAGAATTATCTCTTAAAGCCGGACAAAAATTACAAAATGGAGAGAGTGCTTAAAGTAACAAAAAATATATAGAGAGGAAGCTGAGTATTTGCCTGGCAAGATGTAACGCTTGTGATATTTCGGAGTATCTATCACTGATGACTGTTGGGAAAGACCTTCATGATCAATATATTCTTGGCATGTCCTTAGCCTCTAACGAACCACGAAAAAGAAAAGAAAATTGTCAGCGTCTCTTAAGTATTGGTTTCTTGTGATTGAAAAACATAACTAGAAATTAACGGAGTTGAGTATGGTCTATGGTGCAGTAATTCACACAATGTTGTCGAACCGACTTAGGCTCTCCTAAAAGGAATTACTACTCCTTGCTGTGTAGCATAAGAGTTTCATTGAAATTAAAATACCCACCAAACAATAAAATGTGATCTGGGAAATATTTGTCATGCAAAACTTTTGACTAATAAACTATGAACCTGTAGAAGAAGTTGGCTTTTTAGCAGACCAACAATTGAAGCAGGTATATCATGTGAGCCAATCTACATGGAAACTTAATTATCTTCTACCAAACCCAAAAAAGCCAGTTTCCACTGATCTTTTAAATAGAAACAGACATCAGACAAGCTTGTTCAAGATTTCTTTTATATCGATAGCCCTGAATCAGAAGTGTCTACCGGATGACTGACAAAGGCATTACTTTAACAGTTTAACCTTACCTGTTCAATGCAAGATACCCGAAATTCTGTGCCGGAAACTTCATCCACTTTTTCATCAAAGAAATCATTAACCTTATATGTCACAGAACCCAAATGGTCCACCGTATTCACGAGAGCTTTAATGGCATAATCTTTCAATGTTTCTACCACTCTGCATAACAGGAGGGAATTTTTTTTCTTCTTGTTAAAATAATGACAGAAAAGAAATATTTATGAAAAACCCAAACTTCCACGAGTCAAAATAACTCACATATGTTTCTGGTCATCATTTGTGTATGATAGTTCAAAGTACTCTGCCGCTGAATATAATTGTGTTCTCAAATTCTTCAAATCCTGAAAAAGTAATGCAATGCGCAAGCAAATCATAGAACTTCAGTTGTAAGGGTCTCTGACTGAAAAAATTATAAAACTCTACAAAGAGATATTTCCACCATCACAAACTAACTGCCCTCGGATTCCGATATTTTTGATTGAGGTACACAGAAAACCAAAGATTTGATTTTTCCAGATGATTAATTTAAAACCCCAGTACATTTCATTGAACTCGCAAAACTAAGAACCAACTAACGATAATCTTTAAGCAGAAGAGTAGTACCTTGAGACTATCAGAGAAGAGCAGGCTCTGATGCATAGAAACCTCATCAAAATTAGATGCTACTCGAGGGACGGGCATACTTGTAGTCATTGTTCCCATGAGCATAAACGTGGAAAGTGAACTAAGATTTCCTTATGCTGCAAACAATCAAGATAAGAACTTAAAAGACTAGGCCAAGTAGGGGGTCAAAAAACCCAACAGCAAGAACATATGAGGTTATAGTAAGGTAATGCACAACTCAGCATCCAAAACCCATGAAAAATCTGAAATCACCTCCCCACGAAAAGAAAAAAAGAAAACAACGTGTGTAGGAGAGAAAGCGAGAAACGGAGGAAGAGTGAGGTTATGCACCAATAAAAATCCCATTTCAATTTTTTATTTTTAAACTGATTAAGCAACACCAAGTGTGTGTGTCTGCGCAAGAAAGAGAGGAGAGCGTCTCATTTAACAATTAATTAATAAAATACCAGAAGCTACTATTTTAATTAGACAACAGCCGTGCCAGAGAAAAAAGAATATACGGGAATAAGAAAATGAACAGTATAAAGATAGTGCTTTGCCACATTTCCGCAACCATATCAGACAGGAAAATCAACAGAACAATATACTAAACACTTGAAAACACTTAAAACTCATTTTATCTGCATTTCACCAACAATAAAAGCTGTCAAATTTCAGTATCCTCTCTTTTATTGTTGAGATAATCGTTGGTTTTCATGCTTTTCTTGTTCAAATAGGTAATGCTGGAAAGGAAAAGGAATAGTGAATTACATAAAGAGGGTAACAAACATCAAAATCTGCAAAATTTCACAACTTTTTCTTTTTACAGGAGGAAATCCTGGAAATGAAAAGCAATTGAATGCATTATGCCTTTTCAAAGATAAGCTCACCTCAACCAACCATGAGCAGTTGCATTAGCTCAGTTGAAAGTTGTTCTTTTCTCCGGTCATTTTGTTCTCTCTCAAACAGCGTAACAAAAGTCTAAAGGGGTATATTTGAAAGCAAGCTAACCACTAACCTTAGTGAATGCTCTTCTGGAGCTGAAAGCGCAACTACCGAGAAGTCCAAAACCCAGTAACCGCCTTCCCAATTCGAAGCAGGAGTATGTGAAACCTAAATGGTGAAGAAGAAGGGCAAAGTAGAAAATAAATAGAGAGGCCACTTGTTGACAGTGACCAATATGGTTTGGTATAAGATTTGACTAAAGCACAGAAAACGACAACTCTAGTTTGGGAGATTCAAATACCATGAGGACTAGAAAAAAAGCACAGGACTTGCGAAGAGAGAGAGAGAGGGAGAGAGAGGCATGGAGGGACATCCATCAAGGCGAGCACGTCTGTGTGTAGACAAGGAATCTGAGGCACTTCGATTTCAGAAGATTTTTAAAGAGAGCAAAAGTCTCTGCTTTTGGTAGCAAGAAGAACAGGTGATTAATTTAGGCCTCCCTTTCCCTCATCATTAGCCACTTAGTGGGTCCTACTTCCTTGGTGTTTTTTTAAAATTTCTTGGTATCATTGGGTCCCACTGTCTCTAAACACAAACAGTGACCACACCCAAAAATTGGAAATTGCAATGTTGTTTTTTTCCAGTTCGTGTTGTTGAGCCTCTTTGTGTGTCTCCCTCCCTCCCGCTTGTTTTTGTTGTGGTGGTGTGTTGGTACCGTGGTAGAGAAGGAGCGGGTTCATGGGTTCCACTTTCTTATCAGAAATGGTTTGAATCGTTGAAAGCTTATGGCTTTGTGGAAGTTCCCATCAAAAGCTCTAGCCTTTTTTCTGTTTCTTGGCCAACCCATGAAAAGCTTTACCCTACCTTCCTTGAATTGTCATTTTCGTAAAAATCTGGTCTGAGTGTCTCTACAGAGAACTTCATCCCATTAATAAATGTGTCTAAAGCTCTGCTTTAAAAAAAAGGATCTAAATTGAATTCAAATGTGGCTGGCAATACCCAAGGGGTTTGGTCTATCGGAAACACTGGGGCTAGTTCCTGCAAGTTGGGTGAATGTTAGTTGGATACCCTTTGAGGTCCAGCATTCGAAACTCAGCGGGTGAAAAACACCCCTTGGGGAGAGCTTTACTGTAAACAATCCCGGCTCGGAGTGGTTGCACACTTTGCCACCATTTTCATCCAAAAAAATATGGCTGGCAATAAAAAAGAATGAAGAATCTTCCATCAAAACGTACCTATTGTATTGTTACTATTGGTAATTTAATTAATTTACGCAAGAAGCATGTGAATTAAGATCCCAACTGAAGAATGAAAAAGATTCTAGTAGTAGTAGCTCCCATCCCGATTCTCCATCTTGTACCTGACTGATAGGTTTGATCTCAACCTTCCATTTTAATGACCGAATTATCAGGAACTTCTTCGTTGGGAGAGGATGGATGGGTCATGGTTGGTTGCTAGGAGGCCCATGCCCTTTGTAATTAAATTTGTAAGGCACGGAAAGCAGCTGGTAGATAGATAGAGTCACACAGTGGATATTTTCTGAGTCCCCACATACATTATACAGAATACATACATGATAAAACATTGGAGTGGAATTGGATAAGAGAAGATGTTGTGTTGTGCTTGTGGGCAATGGCTGCTCTGCTGAATTCGCTGCACAATTGCTTTTCAATCTAGTGGGTTGAAAAGCACATGTCAAAAGACCACGCCATAGATAGATGGGTGGAGTGGGCATTACATAATATAAATCAAAGGCGTGACCTTGGAGGCACTCATGCTGCCTGGATTGAACGTGCAATCTAACATTAAACAAACTCATCAACAACGACATGTATGTAGATAGAAACAGAGAGGAAGAAGAAGAACCCCGCCGCCACATAACATCATTTCGGACTTGTGAGAGTCTCCTCCGGTTCCAAATTTCCAATGCACCAAATCTCAATTGATCAACGGTTGATGATGAGACTTCAAAAATCATATCATATGGGTCCACCGTGGGGAACCACTACCGTGGAAAACATGAAATGAAAGGTGTTGATTGATTTAGTGCAGCTAGCTAATGAGCAGAAAAACTTGTGTGAAACAAATGGACATAATACTATTTTATTATCTTCAATTCAATTATAAACTATTACGTGAAAAAAAATTATCACAAATGACATATCATGATTTATCGGAAATAGCATAACAATACTATTTTCATTTCACGCAATTGTTTCTCACTGATGAGAGTAATGGATCCCACTGATTTTCTTTTCCTTTTTCTTTTTCAAAACAAAAGCTGTTTTTGGGGTTTGGAGTTGTTTCCGTGATTTTAGCGTAACTGGTTCCCAATAATTTATAGTGTGATCAGTGGCGTGATTGGTGGCAATTGTCATGTAGATTCGTAAAAAGAAGACCAACACAATATGATTTACCTTTTTGTTTTTGTTTTTTTTATTGCAGGAACCTTTTTCAGAGTCTAGGAATACGCACACACCCCTACCCCCCCAAGTGAATCCCAGCAGAGCAGAGGTGAGGTTGGCCCCAATTTTGATTGAAAGAAGCCCATCTGCCCTCAAAATTGAAGCCCAAACCAATGATAGAAGTTTTGGCTTGGCTTGCTTGTAGATAAACAATAGCCAAATCCATATACAAAGACTCCGATCTTCTTAATTATTGGCTTAGCTATGTACTGGTTCCCTTCCCTTTCTCCTATTATTATTGTCAATCAGACTCTCTCACTCTGATTTTTATTGATTCATGATCGTTTCTCAACTCTCGAGTTGTTAACTTATATTACAAAAAGACTTGCGGACAAAAAGAATCGTCTCGATCGTCAATGCTAAAACGCCATATTCGTATTACTTTTCTTTTCATTTTTATTGACCAAAATATATATATATTAGTTTTCTTTTAATTTTTGGCCTGCACGATAATTAAGAGATTAAACAGAACCTTGTGTATGCATAAAATGCGCTGCGGGTACAATTTGGATTCAGTTGTGTTGTGTCTTAAATTTGGCAGCCACTCACTCGAATGCTCCTTGTTCCTTTCTCTCTCTCTGCTCCGCCCTGTAAACTCAAAACCCTCTAAACTAGCAGTCAATTGAGTTATTATGGGTAGCATCACAGTAGCTGCAGTTCCGGGCGGACCTGACAGACAAAACAGATGGGTTCTTCTTAATTTACATTAGAATTCAAACTTCTTCTTCTTCTTCTTCTTCTTCTTCGTATAGAAAAGTGTTTGCTGTATCAACTAACTATCAAGCTTATAGGACTTGTATCTGCAAGTGGCTTTGGCTGTCACTTGTAACTATGAATAATGCATGCCGAACCTTAACTCATATCATATATATGAATCTGATGCATTTTCATTGTTTATGCTTTTAATATTTCAACCCTAGTATTCAATTGATTTAAGAAAAGCCGCCCTATATTTTGAGCTTCTTCATTCTGAGTCTGATGGGTGCAATTTGTTATTTGTTTTTCCAGTCGAGTTAAAACGGGGATGTATGCCATAATGAAGAAAATATGTCATCCACAGGGGCAATACCGTCATATATGGAATAAGATATTTGTAACGTCATGTGTGTTTGGTGTCTCACTGGACCCTTTGTTCTTTTATATTCTAATCATCGATCAACAAAACAAGTGCCTTCAAGCCAGCCTTCTCAAATTCAAATTTCCCATTCTCACCCAAATACCACCTTCCCCTTACCTCTCCCTTACATGACTTTTCCTTAATACATCAATTAATCATATTAAAATGCATCTGGCAAATTAATTAGAAAACATCTTCAGGAAAAGAAAACATCTTCAATAAATGAAAATGAAACATTCTCATTGTCTTCTGGTTTTGGGCCATCAAACGTGTTTTTGCCTCACTTTTGTTCTTTGAAAATGAAAACAACCTCTTAATGTTAAATTCAGAGAGATTGCCCACTATTAACAACATCGATATTGTCAACTTAACCACCTACAAACCCAGTAGGTGTGGGGTTTTATCACAAAAGGCCTTGGTGTTATTAGTAGTAGAACCATTTGTTATATTTTGTATTTTATTTAGTCAAGTTTTCAATGTGGGACTTATATTCTTCAACACTTAAAACGTTACCGAACGGACCCTTATTTGTAGAAAAACTTGTTTGCAATCTTTATTTCTATCACTAGCTTCCTACTGATTTTATATGTCATGGGAACTGCGCAGGTTTGTATTGAAGTCTCTCTACTACTATTGATTTTCAATCATTTTCCTTTAGCTTATTAATTAATTGTTTGTGGTGAGATAGAATAATTGTTTGTCGTTTATTCAAGTAATAACGAACGTCTCACGACGCTTACGTCGATGTCGTCTACCCCACCCCCGGCTACAGAAGTGGGTTGTAACGGTGAGAGCTTGTCAACTACAACACCAATCATCATGCCATCCAAACGATGAGTTTTAAGGCTACTTTTCCCACATCGGGGCTCTATGGGATTCTAAAATTTTCTAATGATGTAATTTGATTTGTGCTAATTTGATTTATTTATTTATGGTTAACTTATTTGAATTTGTCGTAGCTAAGAGGGGAAGGAATAATTACTGTTTATATTACTACGTAGGGAGAGGACAGAACAGAACCAATTAGCTGCATGGTAACTAGCTAGTTGTATTAATTTGTCTAAATACAATATTAGTATAAATAGAGCTTCTTGGTTCAGTGGGCAATGGGTCTTTTTAATGTTTCTTTTCTTCATTCTTCTGACTATTCTGACGATGGGTGAAATTCAATTTGGTATTTGTTTTTCCAGTCCAGTTAAAATGAAAATTAAATCGGACGTATGCCACAAAAATAATGTCGAAGAAAATATGTAATCCAGAGGGGCAATACCGTCATATATGGAATAAGATACATTTGTGACATCATGTGTGTTTGCTGTCTCACTGGACCCTTTGTTCTTTTGCATTCTAATCATCGATCAGCAAAACAAGTGCCTTCAAGTGGACACAGTGTTGCAGACTGTTGCTCTTCTTTTACGATCACTCACACGGACATCATATTCATATATGAAATCTGTGACGGTGTCAAAACTCAAATTTTAATGCAGCCGAAAGTGTTAACAAAATACCAATTTAAAATGCACGTCTGACATGAGGTTCCCTTATTATTATTGTCAATCCGACTCTCAGTCTTTTTTATTGGCATACTTTGGGCTTGTTAACACCAAATATATTACAAAAATACTTGGGGAGGAGAAGAAAATCATAAAAATATTTTGACATGCAACCCTGTCTGGACAATAATGGAAACATTAATTAATGTCAAAGCTTATGTATACACGAAATGCAGACCTAGCTACTGCATATTAATAGCTGGGTTGAACTACTTGAATTTCAATTTTGGCATAACGATGAGTACTACTAGTGTGGAGGATCTGGATTCTGGAGGACCAGCGAATTCAACTAAGGTCGAATCAAATTTATCTTTTCCTATTTTTGCATATGTCAGTTTTTGAAATAGTATATATCTTTTATTTGTGTTCATTTCTTGTTAATTAATCTAGTAATTTGAATTTGTTTTCTTCTTTTTTTCTTTTTAATATCTTCCAGCGTTCAGCGAGGTTATTCAGCCAACGCTAGCACAGGGAGTTTCCAACGAAGGCCAAACTCAGTTCATCCCCAGTCCAACTGGGCAAGTGCACCACAATATCCTACTTCACAACGAAACAAGAAGAAAACGACCCGTCAAAAACTTCTTCTTCTTTTGAAACCATCGTGGAATACCATATTTGTCACTGCATTTGTGCTTGCAGTTTCATTAGATCCCTTGTTCTTTTACATACCAATCATCGATGAGAAAAACAAGTGCCTTGACATGGACGTCAAGTTGAAGAACGTAGCACTTGTTCTGCGGTCCCTCTTTGATGTCGCCTTCATAGTGCATATTGTATATCAAATTCGTGAAGCCATTAAAGCTGTGGCCGAGGAGTTAGATCCCAATGAAGAAGAACAAGCAGCAGCAAAGTCGACCGATTGGGTTTCGAGATTTTTCGATTCATTTGAACACGTTGATGCAATATGGGAAAAGCTGAGATGGCGCTCTTTCATAACTGACATTCTTGCTGTTCTTCCCGTCCCACAAGTAAGACAAAGTTCAAGTGTTTATTTTATATTTTTTAAATTTGTGATATATAATAATTAATCATTGCATTGGTGTGTGAGCTACTAACTTAGTTGAATTGTTGTTTATTTTGTCTAGGTACTGCTTGTAATCATCTTTTTCAAAATGGGAGGCCCTGGATATTTGGAAAATAGGAAGATTTTGAATTTCTTTCTTCTCCTTCAGTACGTGGCAAGGATTTATCGAATATACCTATCGTCTAAGGTTACAAAAAGATCTGGAATATGGGTTAAATGTCTATTCAATTTTTTTATCTACATTCTTGCAAGCCATGTAAGTTTCGTGTAGTTTTCTTTTTCAATTGACTTAATACTACTATTCTTTGTTAACATAAACTGTGTTTTATTAATTAGGTGTTAGGAGCATTTTGGTATTTCTTCGCTATTCAACGAGAAACGTCGTGCTGGCATCAGAAATGTGGTCCAGATTGTCCAAGCGATTATACATTTTACTGCAACAGGGATAACGGTACAGCCACAGCTATGCAGTCATTTATAAATGGTCTAAATACAAGTTGCGCTCCAGGTGGAGACTTTGGCTTTGGAATATTTCAAGCTGCCCTTGAGTCTCGTAACACCGAATCCAAAAAACTGGCAGAGAAACTATTTTTCTGTTTCTGGTGGGGCCTGCGAAACTTAAGGTTTGCATTATTGCATATATGTTCCCTTGCAATAAGTTCCATCTTTTACCATTTCACATCACAGATTTTTTTATTTTGCAGTAATTTTGGCACGAACCTAGACGGAACAAGTAACGATCCATGGGAAATCAGCTTTGCAATTCTTGTTTTGGTCTGTGGTTTGATAATATTTTTTTATTTGATCGGAATTAATGTGCAGGTTGGCAATTAAAGAATCTCTCTGTTATTTTCTTTTTCAATCATGCATAATCTTCCCTGAGCTTCACTTGTAGCTATAAGATTTTCGGAACTGATCGATGGAGCTTATTTTTTGTGGTGGTGAAACAGATGTATATGCAGATGCAAACTGCAAAAGCGGCAAAAGCGGAGGAGATAAAAAGGCAGAAGATGATCGCGACAGAGAGATATTTTCAATCGTGGATGACCGGAAAACGTGTCCCTCAGAAGTTGCAGGAAGTTATCATAAAATACATAAAACAAAAATTGTTGGAAGATAACAAAGATGCTAATCTGGAGAATCTGTTCGCCGTTCTTCCCCGGGATATTAAAAAAGCTCTAAAGCGTCATCTCTGTCTGGATGCGCTCAAAGAAGTATATTGCTCAACCTCTCTGTCCCTCTCTCAACATAAACATTTATTCATCTTTACATATCCATGATTAATGTAAGGTATATATAAATATATATGTGTGTGAGTGTGTGTACAGTTACCAGGGCTTAGAGGCATGGATGAAAAAGTGTTGAAAATGATTTGCGACTATCTGAAGCCAGTGTCGTACACCGAGAGCTACATGTTTGCTGAAGCGGGTAATCCAGCTGATCGCATGATCTTCATTGCAGAAGGCACTATGTGGATTCTCAAGACTGGCGATGACAGTCAGGCTGGAAAAGCTTTGCCTTCGGTAATGATCCTAAAGGACCTTGAGAATGATGACTTTTATGGACATGAACAACTTCTGAGTTGGGCTGCACCCGGTAAACTTCTCCTTTTTAAGAACCTTCCATACTGGACTGAAAATGTCAAATGCCATACAAACGTAGAAGGGTTTGTGCTCTCGGCCAAGGACCTTCAATCTGTGGTCCACAAATGCAGAAACTTGTGGAAGTACAATAACTTCTCATTCGGTGGAGGAGAGAAGCCTTGATCATGGCCCGCTAGGTCAGAACCCTGTGTAATATATGTACGTAGTATATAGGTTGATCATGTGTTGTGTTTTGTTTTAGTAACTGTAACTGATCACCCCCTGATTCGATCAGATAGGCGTAGTTTGTATTAATTTCCAATTCAAATAAAGGCCTTGTGCCTTCTCCAATTCAATCCAATTTATCTACTGATTAATCCGGGTTTTGTTTTGTTTAATCTCTTCATTTGGCTCATTACTTGGCCTCGGCTATTCGTCCTTTTGATTAAATATTAATGTTCTTTTGTTTTGATTTTATGAGGCCTGTAATTAATCAATGGGGATTTTAGTAATAAGTGCCACCCATCGATTCTCTCTTACAAAACGACCCAGATATAACCTTTTTTCGTTTTCTTTTGCTGAATATTTCTCAGTTATCTATGTCACCATGGTTTGATTTAATTTTTCCATTTTCTTTCGCAGAATTTGGCTTTGGTTACTTGTATAAACAATCATCGATTTGTTTCTTTCCCTCTCCCATTGTTTTAGTAGGAACCAAATACATTTAATTAGAAAAGGAATGTGATCTTAGAGCTTAAAAAGATACTAATTGTATAATATAATATTGTGGGAAGAAGGAGGTTTGGGTGATTTGGGGGAGGAGTGTGTGGCGATTTCTATAATTGGCTTGCTGCTATTCTTGTATCTCATTGGGAATTTGCAGGTTGGTCTTCAAATCTTCATATGAATTTTGTTTCTAACATTAATTATCTGCCCATGTATACTATAAATTCGAGGATTTAATCATGAACTGAACAATAGCAACTCTTGTTCTGGAATATCTATATATACAGACGGATTTGCAGTTTGCAACTACAAGATCAGAAAAGCTTAGACGGAAGCTGAAAACGAAAGATCTAGAGATAGATTTGTGGCTATCTAGAAAGGGCCTTCCTAAGAATTTGAAGGAAGTGATCATGCAAGTCGTTCAACAAAAACTTGCACAAAATAAAGATGTTCAGGTAGAGAACATCCTCTCTGTTCTTCCATTGGAACATAGCAACTTTATCAGGCGTTATCTTCGTTTGGCTACACTTAAGAATGTAAGTAAATATTCCTTTCTGTATATATATATGTTATATACATATTCATTGGATTTAATTAGTCATAACTCTGATATATTAAATGTATCTATATAGGTTCGAATTCTTAAAGCTATGGATGAAAAACTGTTGAAAGCAATCTGTGAACATCTCATACCAATCAACTACAATGAGAACAAGGATATTATTGGAGAGGGGGACCAACTTGATAGGATGCTTTTCATCAGGCAAGGCATTGCACGGACGTACAGAACAAATGGCAAAGATGGAAAGATTGGCACTTCTCAGCTTCTGGAAAGGGTGATTTGTATGGAGGAGAGCTTCTAAATTGGGCATCAAATCTAATTACGTCTCATACTGTCTTACCCATCTCGACCAGAAATCTCAAGTCTGTAAGCAAAGTTGAGGCCTTTACACCCATGCCCAGGGACTTGGAGTTGGTAATCACTAAATTCTGGTGGCATTTCACCAAAGACAAGGAGCTCAACCAATTTAGCGAGCCTGAGTTGGAGCAGCTGAAGAACCACGCAATTTCTTCAATAGAAAGATAAGTCCATCGCATTAATCAAGCGAACATGGATAAGCAGCAGCATACACCCCAATTAGCTGGTCAAGGTAGTAATGGTAGTATCACCTGTCATTTCGGGGTTTTTTAAATTAAAAATAGGTCCGGCTATACTGTTTTGACAGACGGCGAAGCGCTCCAGGCGAGGCGGTTAAATAGTATAGCAGGCGCGCGGCTACAAATACTTAGCGGGGCGGGTATAGCCGGTCGGCTATACTACGGTTTTTACTATAAAAATAGTGTAGCCGCAGGCTACAGGCGAGTCTTTTTTCTCGCGGTTTTTTGTAATACGTGGCCAAGCAGCTCTAGGCTCCGGGGGGGTCCCTCGTTTTTATATAAATAGTATAGCTGCCCGGCTATACCCGAGTTTTTTATATATGAATAGTATATTAAAAAACACAGAATGCGCCTAAGATAAATAGTATAGCCGCGCGGCTTTACTGGGGCCATTTGTTTATAAATATTTGTTTCCTTACAGATACTGTGATCCTTTTTGGTTAATTGTTTTTTGCCAATTTTTTGTTTATTAATAAGGGTAGTTTAGAGCATTATTCTTTACTTAGGCCATTATATGAGTTTCTATTGTCCCCTTTGAGTTTTTACTTTTCCAAAGCTATTACCTGTATAAATAATTTAGTATTTTCACATTTTATACTCGTATTGTATATATACGTATTTATTTTTCATGTTTAATACACTTGGTTTTTACAAAATTTTCAATTATACACACAAAATTCACTTGTTATACACATAATTTTCACATGTTATTAAATAAAAATATTATATATTACAAATTTAAATAAATTATATTAAAATATTGTATAGTGACCGAGCTTATCAGTTGTAATTTGCCAAAATATTGCCGAATAAAAGATGTACGTATTTTATTCATAATGAAAGAATGTGAGAGGCTAAGATTATTTTTTATTTTTGTAACAACAATTTCAAACAAAAATTTATAGATATTCCCTTTTCGTATTTTACTAACGAAAATGTGAGATATTGCGTCCTAACACTTAACGGGACAAAACCAATCAGCTGATGATTAACGTTGATTGATACTACTGTTACTGTAGAAACTTTGATTAAACAATTGCAACCAATATATTATATACTAATTAATTAATGAATACTCTTGGGGAAGAACTGAAGTCGAAGATCCTGCGTGCCCATCTCCCTCTTTCTCATCAATTATTTCTTGATTAGTAAAAATTAACTGGTCTTAAATTTGGGCTTCATATATATATCATTCCAGAATAATATTAATAATGAATGAGTTAAAAATTTGTAAGACAGGTGGGGTTATGGGAGTGATTGACTTTAACTCCCCAACAAAGAGAAAAAGGAAAAGATCAACTACCACAAGTTTTTATACACTGACGCACGCGACGAAGTTAATTGACTAAGATCTTAGCCAATCAGCAACTTGCAAGTTTGATGATGCGGAATACAGTATTATTCAATTCCCACTATACTAGTACTGGAATACAGTTTTTATTTTCCAGTTGCTGATTTGTCAGCTGTCACCTTGAAAAAAATTAGCAACTAGCAAAAGCTATGACGTCTCTCCCAATATCGCTTGTGTAAAAAGAAAAAATAAAAACTACAGAGGCAATTGGGAAAAGACTAAGAACGGACAAGTCTGTGGTTGGCAAAGAATTAACTAAGGAAGAAAATATTAAGAAAAGACTACGTACATAGTTATCCTAATTATAAAGGCAAGTCTGTGATTTTATTTCCTAATTATATTATTTCATGTTGAGTTGAGCTGATGCGTGCAGGTAAGTCTATAAAACTGAATCTAACAATGTTCTGTTCCATATTGGCTTAAAGCACAGTTTAATTTGGTTTTCAAATATTTGGAATATGTTTCGGTAATCGGACTTGTATAAACATAACGATGTCTCTTTTTCCCTCTCCCATTGTTTTATAGGAACTACATTTAATTAGAAAAAGAAGTGATCTTGGCTTAAAAAGATACTAATTGATCATAATATTGGAGGACCAGCGAATTCAACCGAGCAAAAAATAAGTGCACCAATGATTGTCAAGAAGAAGAAGAAGAAGAAGAAGAAGAGAATATATTGTAAGCGCTTTTAGTAAAGTAGCAACTTGCAAGATTAAGTTTGACTCCCTCCTTATTAATCAAGAAGAGCAATTTGAACCTAAATTATGCATTAATTCCTCCATCGGTTGTTGCATTTGTCACCTTTGTCCACTATACCTAGCAACTGGCAAATTAAAAGCTAGGTTAATTGCAATTTGTATGGCATGGATGGACAACTCTTTCTTGAGGAAGGAAGGAAGGAAGGAAGGACTTGGACAAGTTCTTCGTCAACGACTACTACAAACAAAACTCCACTGGTTTTTTTTTATTCCACCCCATCTCCTTTATTTTAAAATTCCAAATTAATTATTCTAATATCGAATATCGCAAGTCTTTATAATTGAACACTCTTCTCTTCCATATTGCAAATCACTTGCTTTCAATTCGATATTTTCACTTCTTGTTCAGAAGCTAAATAGTTTGATACATATCCTCTCAAACATAAAGAGGTTTAAATTATGAGTAACTTGTATGTTCAGCCCACCATTCAAGTAAGGTTAGTTTCTCCGCCGATCGGGTCTCAATACATTTATGACACAAATTTGTTATGTTATGTTTTTGTTCCCCTTTCTGATTTGCATTTTCGTTTCAGCTTAACACCTTACACTTTGGGCAATATTCAACTTGGAGGAGCTTCAGAAAGGTCAAGATTTGATAAACTTGTTGCAAATATTCCATTATGGAACCAAATATTTGTAATTTCATGTGTGATTGCAGTGTCATTGGACCCTTTGTTCTTCTACATTCCATTCATCGATGAAGATAACAAGTGCCTTGGAAAGGACAAAAAATTGAGGGTTGTGGCACTTGTTTTGCGGTCCCTCTCGGATATCACTTTCATAGTGCATATTATATGTCAAATTCGACAAGCCTTCAAAACGGTGAACTCCAAGCTACAAACAACCCGAAACTCCGGTTGGGAATCGAAAGCTAAGGCAGTTGCTCGGAATCTTTCATGGCGCTCTGTTGTTACTGACGTTCTTGCTCTTCTTCCCATCCCACAAGTAAGACGATTAAAAGTCAACTTTTAACTATAGTTTTTTGGTGTAAATTTATATCTGGTTAGCTAGGTTTAACTAGGTTTATATGTTTTGTATATTCAGGTTCTTTTAGTGAATGTTTTTTTCAAAATGAGAGGCTCTGGATATTTGGATAATAGAAAGATTCTAAGTTTCCTTCTTCTTGCCCAATATCTTCCAAGAATTTATCGTATTCACCTCTCCTCTAAGAAACTTACACAAACCGGACTATGGGCCAAAGGTGCATTCAACTTTTTTTTATACATTCTCGCTAGTCATGTAAGTTTTTCTTCTCCATAGTCAATTTGCATAAGATTTAATTTTAAAGTAAGTAATTAATTAATATGTTGTCTATTAGGTGCTCGGAGCTTATTGGTACTTTTTTTCTATTCAACGGGAGACATCATGCTGGCATCGGGCATGTGAGGATCCCAAGCGTAGAATAGAATCATGCATGGATAATTTTTACTGTGACGACGACCCTACCACAACCCCCAGAAATACCTTGTTTCGAAAAGAGTTTTGTCCTATAAATTTTCCACCAAATGCTACACCGCCATTTGATTTTGGAATGTTTCTTGATTCACTTCAATCTGGAAACACGGCGACATTGGATTTTCCAATGAAGTTCTTTTACTCGTTTTGGTGGGGACTACGAAACTTAAGGTGTGCACAATGAGCAGTAGAAATTATATATATCTTGTTTTTGTCGAGCAATAATTAAGCTGAAAACGTTGTTTTGTTTATAACCTTCTTGTTCTTGATCATCCTTGAATTGATTTTTTGCAGTAACTTTGGTACAAATCTCACAACGAGTACGTATGTGTGGGAAAACTTTTTTGCAATTCTTATTTCAATCATTGGCTTGCTGCTATTTTTATATCTCATAGGAAATGTGCAGGTTGGTATAATTATATATGAATCTCTCAATTATACATAAATATATGTGCCTTGTCGCTAGGATTTGAGGAGTTGGTCGATGAAGCTAGCTAACCTAATTGTTTGTTTGTTTGTTTGTTTGTTTGTTTGTTTGTTGTGAAACGTAGACATTTATGCAGTTGGTCACTACAAAATCGGAGGAGACAAGACAGAAGATTATTAAGAAAGAGCAAGCGATAGAAGAGTGGATGGTCAAAAATGATCTCCCTGAAGATATGAAGAATGAAATCAAGTATAACATAAGACAACAATGGGAAGAAAACATAGATGCTGCTGATCTGGAGAACCTGTTCTCTATTCTTCCTTGGAATACCAGGAAATCTCTAAAGCGTTTTCTCTGCATGAGTACGCTAAGGAAAGTATGTTCCTCACTCAGTACCCCTCTCTCGCCTATATATGGATGAACTAAGTGATGTAATTAAGGTATAACTAATAAAGCTAATATGCACAATAGGTACCAATGCTTAAAGGCATGGATGAAAAGGTGTTGAAAATGATTTGCGACTATCTGAAGCCAGTTATGTACGCCGAGAACAGCGTAGTTGTTCGAATGGGAGAACCACTTAATCTGATGCTCTTCATTACAGAAGGTTCGATATGGACGTATATGCCGGGTGGAATGCAGACCAATTCGGTTAAGACAAAAGGTGAGTTTTATGGAGAAGAACTTCTCAAGTGGGCATCATCTTCATCACCAAAACTTCCCATCTCCACCCAAAATGTGCAATGCCATACCAAGGTGGAAGGCTTTGTACTCATGTCTAAGGACTTGACTAGTGTCGTCTCCAAATGCCATCTCTGGTGGAATACAAATGATTCTCATCAGGGACAGGGACAGGGACAACCCGCTACAGCAGCGGGTGGTGCTGAGAACTCCACTCCGAGAATCAGGTATATCATGCATCCTCACTAGTTCCCTTGGAGATCGATCTTATTTTGGCATCCGCTTCTCTTTGGTACACAGTTTTTTTTTTACTTACGAACAACAGTTCACTTTTGCTGTGGTATAGTAGACAAGTCATCTTGTAACCAAAATGTGCTCTTTCACTTTTTGTTCAGTACTGTACGACATTAACCAAAGGTTTTTCTGTGGCCTGTGAACAATGAAGACCACCCTTTGATGGCCTACTGGGCCTGGCCTAGCTTATTTGTTGGCCCACTGGGCCTGTAAACAAATTACGAACACAATGAAAGAGAAAGGAAAGAAGGAAAAAGAAAATAGCTATGATAGATCAATAACTTAACGACTGATTCATAATTATTCCATCACCACCTGAGCAGATTAACAATAACACATAATGTCAAAGGGATATTCATATAAGGTCATCCACAAATAATTATTGGAGGACGTTGAAATCCGACCAAATGCGCCTCTAACAGCAGAGAGTTCATGAACCCCCATCTCATCTACACTTAAAAATAAAAAAGTAATAATTAACCTATCTTCTATTTCTTCCATGTGCTACTACTCACTTTGACTATCAGGCAAATGAAGCAACGGGTGCTGCTACTAATAACTACTCCTCAGCCGATTCATCTTGGCAGGGTTGAGGTTGAAGAATGGCATAGAGCGCTCACCTCCCTCCTCAAGAAAGGGGGCAAGGCAAAGGCAGCTGAGTGCATCTGCCAAACGGACAACACTGTTATTTTGCTTTACAATAATTTTGAAACATTCAGATTTAGCAAAATATGGCTGAGAATCTTGCATATCTAAGCAACACCAAAAGATGAAATTAGATAGCAGCAATATACCAGAATTCTGTTTAAGATGAAATTAGAAAAGATGGCTCCTACCTCGGAGTTATAGAACCTAAGCTCTCTCTTATGTTTGAGAGCTCCTTCCAACTTCTCAATGGAATTGACTGGATTTTTGAAATCAACAGGAGGCCCCTCCGTTGAGCACAACAGAAAGCCTATCACACCACTGCATGACAAGCAATCTCAGGAGTAAGAAAATGATTTCAAGATATAAAGGCAGAGAGTAGATTAACACGAGAAACAAAAAGAACAGTGTTACCTTGGATACGTAGGAACACTTGCCCATGCATAATTGACAGATCCCTTGAATGTTTCACGACAAACAGAGATCATATCTTGAATAAGATGCGTATGGAGCCACATACTCTCCGCCATGTTACAGAGAACACCACCAGGCCTTAATGCTCTAGCTATTGTCTCAAAAAATGGTTTCTCTACAAGCTCTTGAGCAGGACCTGCATCAAAAGGAAACCGTACATTTAAAGAATAGTATCTAAAACCTTAAGATCATAAAAGTTTCATAATCCATATTGAGATCAAGACTAAGCGAGGAAGAGAGGGGGACACGCGGACAGTAAGCAGAAAGAAACATGCCTTCCAGAACGTACCTACAGGGTCTGACGAATCAACAATTACAGCATCATACTTCCCTTTATGTGCATGCCTCAGGAATTCAGTAGCTGTCATGTAATAATAACAAGATATGATTGAGACAGCCAGGCAGCCAAATACAACGTCAATTTGACTTAACCTTTTGATAAAACATAGAGAAGCAAATAGTAAGTATTAAACCTACCATCACCAATATGAAGGTGGACACGAGGGTCCTGAAATCCAACAGCTAACTGAGGGAAAAACTTCTTAGACACCTAGAATAGAAAGAAACAACAAACAAACAAACATAATCAGCCAGTCAGCACAGATTTCTTTACAACTAAAAACCCAGAGGGATACATTACACCACTTACATCTACAACCATCTTATCTATCTCGCATATGTCAATATGCTCAACAGAAGGATGGCGAGAAACCTCCCTAAGAACCCCACCATCACCACCACCAACAACCAGAACCTGCATCAACAAAGTTATAAAACTTAGCATTGTAATTGCAATAAGAAATCAATAACAACACAAATTACTGATGGCATGAAAGCTGCCCAATTCTATCAATATATTCCTAAGCCACAAAAAGTATACTAAAGAGCCATCACCAGGTTGTAACCAAGTCAAATTATTATAACTATGTGCCCCTTGAATTTCATAGTATCATTAATGCAAACAATTGGATTTCGATCCAAGTGTAGTAACCATGTGTTTTCATGGTCACTGGTTCTAATCAAGAGATTCAAGACTCTACACACACAAAAATCACAAACATGATGGACGGATAATGTAAAATTACTGTCTTTGGGGAAGGAATTGAACAAAGAGGTAGATGAGCTATCATCTCCTGGTATGCACATTCATCTTTCTCACTCAGCTGGATAATGCCATCAAGAACAAGCACTTTTCCATATGTTGAGGACTGCATAAAATGGAATCACGTCATTGATAAGAAAATTAAGATTAAAAGAGGGAACGCAAGTGATATAAACAACCAAATGTAACCATCCAAGACAAGAATCCCAAACCTCAAAAACCAAAATCTCTTGGAACTCTGATTTTCCCTTGTACAGAATCTTTTCTACTTTCAGTGAATGAGCTTCACCTATAAAAAAAAAAAAATTAAATGAACATCAAACACAAAATAGATGCACAGAAACTATTTCAAGTTAGAGATGAAGTTTTTTTTCAAAAACAAGTTCCATTAATAGGAAACATTGTAAACGAAGCAAAATACTATGAATAGTGAGGAAAGGGCGAGAAAAAATTATTGCCAAAGCTTCAGCAAGTTACCAGGGAAAATTTCAGAGCATGGAGTTGTCAATACAAGATATCACTTAAGCAAAAAAGGTTTCTCAGTTCCATTTTCTTTCCTGATTACAGGAAAACAGTGTAAATTTCACAATGGGTGCCTCTAATGTGCAAGTTTTCCTAAATTTATACCGACAATGAAAAAAATCACAAAATGAGCAAGAGGTCGTGACCCTCAGTAAAGCACATCACAAAAGGGAACTTGAATCTCAATTCACTAGTGGAAAACTGGAACATGTGTGTGTCTAAGTATATAAAGACTACAAATGAGAACATGAAATATGTAGTGTAGATGCATGCAAGTTGCCTACCAGGCCACATTGGGTTGTTGAAATAAACCTTCTTACTATCCTTCTCTGCAATTAAAAAGAAAACAAAACAAAGGGGGTCAATGATCTCAACCTGCCTGGACCAACTAACACGACTATGTACTAGTTTGCTGTTTAGGAAACAGAAGAGTTAAAAAGGTGAAAAAAATTATAGATAATGACCAGAGCGAGACTGGGATTCTGAGAACCACCCAGAAACAACAGTAGAATAACATTTCGCATCGGCCTCGGGGGCAGAAGCCCTAGCCTTCAAGCAACAAGAAGGGATGGCCTTCTCTGAACCATTCCCGTTACTCGCCTTCCCATCCATAGTCTTCTGGCATTCCAAACCTCTTCCTGCGCCGCCCTCCATATATTATCTTTTTCTTCTCCGTCTCCAGTCTCTAACAATCAATAGATATTCATAAGGGAAAAGAAAATATCCACACACACAAAAAAAACCATCTTTGAGAATCAAAAACGACTGTTCACACAAGCATAAACGCACTCATGTTGCACCAGCTTAAAGCATCTATGTTATACAATAAGATTAATCCAGACAATGAGACCATAGTTTTGTTCTACAACAAAGGGGGGGAAAAGCGACATACCACAAGAACATTCACAGAAACGATTCCAAGCAAAGGAGTTTAATTTAAATCCACATTCATAATTAAAAGTGGAAAGTTGAAATCTTTTTGCTAAAGTAAGCTTGATTTGCAAATGAATCTTAACTGAGAATACGCTAGGCTTAAAACCATAATCAATGCAAGATCTTTACCATTTCAGTATCTAAATTGAACAAAATCATATCAAACCAAAAAGGCCATTTTATCTGCCACTAAGATCATGAGTTAAAACACGTCAATCACACAAGAAAACAAAGATTGCACCTCCATCACAAGAAAGAAAGAATCATCTGATATCTATTTAATTCATTAAAGGGCATGGGTCCCAAATAGCATTTTTATAAACGGAACTAAATTTCTGGTTTATACAATTTCCAGCATTACCTCAGCAACAAAGAAAAATATATTATTTTTAAAATTTCCAGTCAAACACCGCAGAGTAAAGTACTGACCACCGTCAGGACAAATAAAAACAGTTAACCACCGAGAAAAACCCCACAAACAGTAAACCTTATCATTCAAATCCTCTGTACCGACAAGTACCAAAAACAAGAAACGGCATTCAAAGAAAAGGAAATTGATATATAAGTCCACTTATTCATCGCACGAATCCCATCTGAAATTTTGTTTGGCTGCCGATCAACCGTTCGAAAAAAGAAGCATACGTTTCGACTTTTCAACAATTAACACATAGTGAAGTTTTCGTAACACTTCGCGATAAAGGAATGGAACATACTCGATTTTCTTGGCCACGATTTTCCCGGGAAACAAACGGTAGGACTAGGGTTTTAAGTCATTAACAAAAGAGGGTCCCAAGAGAGCGACTCTGTTTCGACAAATTAGGAAAATTAATTTTTAAAATTAAAAATCTAAAAAGAGAGAATAAAACCCACATTATTTTCGTAAGAACTTGCAGAGGGGAAAAGATTACAAAGAAATAAAGAAGGGAAACGTACAGCAGATACATGTACAGAGAGAAGCAGAAACACAGAGAGAGAAAAAAGAGAAGGATTGATCTTGCCTGAGGTTGATGACAAATTGGGTTTTCGTGAGGCCTCAAGTGAGCGGGAAACGAGAAACAGTATAAACTGTATAAATAGATGCACAGTCTCACACTCTCCGTCTATGAAGTCTCTCGATATATCTTTCCTCTGCCTCTCTCTGGTTTTTCCTTCGCTGCCTTATTCGGTTTGGACGAGAACGCCAGTACAGACCAAATATATATAAATACTACTTTTCTATTTTTTCCTTAAAAAAGAAAAAGAAAATGTAATTACTTTTTACATCCTGAAGAAAAGTCACCATGATGCAATTAAAAGGAAAATTTAGGTCTTCTAATTTCAGCTATTATCGCATATGATATATTAGAAAAATAACATTTAACCCATTAACGTGTCCAATGGATGGCTGACATTAAATCAAGCAAATATTTCTCTTTCGAATGCTGAAAGAGTAAACATATTTCTCTTTTTTCAATGGAGGAATAGATCCCAAATTCAAATCATTCTTCATGTTAAAAAATAAAAAAATGGCAGCTCAATTGGGTTAGCCTAAAACATGTGATGTCAGGCGTATGCTTGTGTGAAATAATTTTTTAATAACTTCCTTGCCAAGCCACTTTACACAACATTTTCGAATAAAATTTTCTTGTGTGCTTTTGTTTATGTTTCTTGATTTTATTTTCTGTGAGAAATTTTTATAGTTTAGTCACGACATCATTTCCATTCTATGTACATTCAACTTAGTCATTGAAAACGAGGCAAAATAGGTTGAAATTAGATAATGATTGCAATTTTTGAACTTTTTGGGATTATCCCTCCTGGTTGGAGTTTTTCTACATTAAATCATTAATATGGTGTGTTACATGTTTAAGCCAACTTTATGCCTTTTTTTTACCCCCGGAAAATGGTATCATCATGTGTCAAGTTTGTCTTCCCCACACCACACACGTTTTTATGATAATCATGAAACTATACTTTTTAGGGTAAAAGATGGTGGTGACATGGTATCATATCATCTATGAATCCTTTGCTCTTTTATAGTTGGTTGTACAGTTTGGTTTTGTTTTTTTCCAATTGAGACCACGAGAGCTCAGCTGAGCCACAAGTTCACCGATCGTGTGTGTATTTTGGGTAACAAGAAAAATCTTTGATGATCCACTCTTCTTTAGGTAAAAGGATTTCTAAAAGTACAAACCCGATATGTATATGTATTTACCTGCAATGCAAGCTGTTAGTACGAAATTTGTATTGTCATTTCCTAGACTTGTTTACTGGATGTTTTGGCACAACTCATTCAACCCCATACATCCGAGGCATGACTTGACCGATATGAGAAACTTGACTTCAGGTAAATCATGACATAATCATGCATTCATTATAGGATTCCTAGTTGGAGTTTTTTTCACTCAAAGTATTTTTATCTTAATCTTATTTTTAATAGGATTAGATTTTATCTCTTGAGATTACTTTCCTAGTTGGACTCTATTTTGATTTAAGTTAAAATACTATTTTTCATCCTTGACTTGAAAAGGACATTTCATTGATACCTATTTGATCTCTTTGATAAAGATTGTTATCTTGAATAACAATCCTTGCATAAGTTGACGAATTATATAGTATTAGTGGTCTCAATGGTTTTTGACGTTATTCATTTTGTGCCCATATTGATTCACAACAAATAGTCATAGTTGAATAGCTTAATTGGGTGTTCATATTGCATCAGGTTAGAAGTCTTAGTTGAATGGGTCTTATAGTTGCATTGGAAGTGTAGTGACGTGGGGTTTCTCTCCAGGTAGAGAAACGGCTTTGAATAAAAAGGATTGTTGTTCCTTTTCATCATGAGCTTTTTTCAACGCATGAGTTTTTGAATATATTGAATCTGTTTTTGTGAAAGTTGTAGTTCTTATTTTTCTTAGATAAATCATCAAGTGTTCCTTGTCTACTTTGTGATTTATCAAATCCTTTCATCATTCATATTGCATTCATATGCACGTCGGTGACTCATACGGTTGAGGGCACCAAGACCGTGGTGGCGGTTTTCCTCCGGTGAGCTTGAAGCAATCGTGGCCGTATTGCGTTCAACATAAGGAGTGTCGAAGATCATCCCGTGACGAAGTTGAGTTACGAAGAAGTCGGCATTTTGAGTCATCCTGCAGGTATTTTCAATTGGCATCAGAGCAGGTTGCTGGACATACTCAGCAAGATCTAACATACCTTAAGATGGATCGTGCCTCGGGCTCAATTGCACATCCACCATATTTCGATGGCAACAACTATGGCGCTTGGAAGGCCAAAATGAAGTCGTTTCTTTGGTCCTTAGATGAAGCGTGTATGGAGCACAGTGGTTCATGGATTTCCTAAACCCACAAAGACGATCGGAAGGAGATGAAGAAACCACAGTCCTCAAAACTAGAGAGAGTGGACCACTGCGAAGTCACACACAGCACTAATAATCAAAGGGGTTAAATGCTTTATTTACTGCTGTCTCTTCCGATCAATTTGAATATATATGTGCTTGTGATACTTCTAAGGAAGCTTGGGATATTTTGCGGGTTACTCATGAAGGAACAGAATCATCAAGGAGCCAAGCTTCAAATGCACACTTTGATTTGAGACACTTATGATGGATGAGAATGAAACTTTTTCTGAATTTTATGCTAAACTTTGTGTAATTGTGAATACTTGTTCAGGTTTAGGTGAAAAAATTCCAGAAGATAGAGTTGTGAAAAGATTTTGAGATCCTTGCCTCAACGGTTTCAACCAAAGATCACGGCTATTGAAGAGATCCGTGACTTGAACACCTTGAAAGTTCAAGAACTCATAGGGTCCATACAAACCTATGAGATGAAACATCTACCTCTTAAAAGAGCAAAAATGTTGCGTTCAAGGTTGTGAATGAAGAAGATGATGAGCATTCAAATGAAGATTGCAGTGATGAGGAATTAACGATTCTCACAAGACGATTCATGAACTTTCTCAAGAATCGAGGATCCACAGTCGAGATTCAAAAGGTATAAATTCTAAAAATAGGTTTGTTAACTATCTGATGGTGGATCTAAATTTATGCAGGTTAAATGAGCGAAAGAATCCAAGAGAAAAGGTCAAATGTTTCGAATGTGAAGGCTATGGACACATATCTTCGGAATGTGCCAACACCTTAAAGAAACAAAAGGATGGCAAGAATAAGGCAATGCATACTACTTGGAGTGATAGTGAATCGGAATGCGAGAATGATGAAAAGGCGGTTGCACTTATAACCACAGTTAGCTTGGATGAATCACGTGAGGATGATGATTGTAAAGGTATAAATATTGAGTTTATCATGAACAAATATGATGATTTGTTGGCTGCATCTCAGAAGCTCAGTAAACAAAATAGTGAGCTCGTCAAAGAAGTTCTTTGTCTTTGAAGCTGGAAAATTGCGGGATTGCAAACGAGTTTCAATCCCTGATGCAGATTCGAAAAGGTAAGTGCAGGTATGAACGAAAAATTGATGTTTTTGCAGAAAAAATTGACTGATCATAATAAATTAATTGCTTCTCTAACTTCTGACAACAAAGCCCTTGAACTTGAACTTAAAAATTCAAAAGAAAGGATTGTTTCTTTAACCATTGGTGCAGAAAAAATTGACAAGATGATTAGCATGGGACGAAGAGATGGTGACAAACGAGGCTTGGGATTTGAACCAAGTAATAAGTCTTCCGCTGTGTCTAAAACAAAGTTTGTCAAATCCACTTCACCTATTGAACCTTCTGCCTCTCATGAAGTCAAGAAATTTATTCCAATTTGTCACTTTTGTGGAACTCGTGGGCACATAAGACCGAGATGCAATAAGCTTCGAAACGAATTTGTTCGTTCAAATTCTCATGGCATGGGTGGAAAAGTAAGTATCCAACATAAGATTTCAAATCTTATGAAAGAGTAAACCGCTTATCCAAACTATCTTCTTTTCATTGTTTTTGTCAACTAAGACAAAGTTAGTTTGGAGGAAAAGGAAAATCATAATTGTATGTCTTCCTCCACTAATGTTGTGCATGAACCGTTGCTTTAGAAAGTTTGGATCTTAAATGTATTGCTGCAAAACCCTTGGATAATCTTCGATTTGACACTCTTAGAAAGTCTTTAGGTATATGTGCTCTAGATTAATTTGGAGTCTATTGCATGCCAAAGCCTCTTTCATGTTTTATGATATTTCAATTAATTTCTGTGTTTATAAATCTGTCCATTTCGTGCAAGGATTGTTAAGGTGTATCAATCACATGCTATCTGAAACGTATTTGTTGATCTTAGATTGGGCTCGACATTGCACTATATTAAGAACTTACACTCTCAGCTTCACACAAAGGTTTCCATTGTCTTGGTGCATTATAAACTGCATTAAATGATCTATCCATCTATTTATTTTTATTTTGCACACCACACTCTTTTCCTTGAAGTCCTTTGAATATCTCTTATCATGCACTTGTCTCTCTTTGGATTGCCATAACACTACTGTGCGTAAGTTCTTGATCTGTTTATAAAAATAAAAATAAAATAATAATTTAAAAAAAAAAAAAAAAAGGTGTCAACCACTCATTGCTCGATGTAACCGGGCCTCTTGTCTAACCAACGTCGAGGTTCGAGTCAACAGGTTGTGATGGTTTGCTATCCTTGCTTATCTTTGGAGCCTTCATGATTCGGATCAGTATTTCCCCAGGGGTGCTTCATCACCCAGTTGCCTCCAGTCATCTGGCGTAAGCACACTGATTGACCATCCGTTACATGGATCATGTCGAAAGCTAGATAAAGTGAGCCACTAAATTCGTATTAAAAAATATATATATAAATTGATCTTCTTATACTTACTATGCACTTAGTGTTTGTGCAATCTTTGGTGGGATTCGTCTTGTGTGGACATATTTTTTGTGCTTAATTGAAAAAGAGTTCATTTAACACATTTGCTCCTTGATGGTAGACTCATTTGATGCCTTTTTATCTTTCACCATGACTGTGGTATGCCTCTACTGTTCTCTGTGAGTTTGTGAGTCTCGTGTCTGTCGTGTGTTTGTCCCTGACATGCTTTGCTTCACATGCGTTCAAGACAACAAAGGGTTTGTTGCTTCTTTCATTCTTTACTCACAAACTTGGCATGTTTATGAATGGAAAATAATTATATTTTCAAGAGAACTTTGGGTCTGCATCTACAGTATGTTTTATGTCTTGATTGTTTTGAGCTTTCTGTCTTGAGTGTATTGCTTTTGTTTTTGTATGTTTTGGTTCTTAACAACTTCTCATTATTCTTTTTAGTTCTCTATTTTCCTGTCGCTTATCCCAAAAAAAAAAAAAAAAAAAAAAAAAAAAAAAAAAAAAAATTTCTGTTTGTTTTCAAGATAAAGCCTCTTACATGCTTTATTGGTTATTCTCTATGTCTTTATATGTTGGGAATGCAATCTGATTTTTTTTCCTTTCCCTCTTATATTTGCTCCGTTATGTTCATTCTTTGCCCTTTGGATTTCCTGACAAAAAGGGGGAGAGATTGTGTTATGAAATTAAGGGGGAGTTGTGTTGTAATTCTGCTTTGAATTACATTTCTTCTCCACATGCTTCATGGTTTTGTTGTTTCATCATGTGCAAGGATTCAGGCTTCAAGCTTAGAATAAGAATTCATTTGTTAAATCCCATGTAATTTCTTTTGAGTTGTAATAGGTGTTTTGTCTAGGAAATGCCAAAGGGGGAGATTGTTAGTACTGAAATTTGTATTGTCATTTCCTAGACTTGTTTCTTGGATGTTTTGGCACAACTCATTCAACCCCATACATCAGAGGCATGACTTGACCGATATGAGAAACTTGACGGGTAAATCATGACATAATCATGCATTCATTATAGGATTCCTAGTTGGAGTTTTTTTCACTCAAAGTATTTTTATCTTAATCTTATTTTTAATAGGATTAGATTTTATCTCTTGAGATTACTTTCCTAGTTGGACTCTATTTTGATTTAAGTTAAAATACTATTTTTCATCCTTGACTTGAAAAGGACATTTCATTGATACCTATTTGATCTCTTTGATAAAGATTGTTATCTTGAATAACAATCCTTGCATAAGTTGACGAATTATATAGTATTAGTGGTCTCAATGGTTTTTGACGTTATTCATTTTGTGCCCATATTGATTCACAACAAATAGTCATAGTTGAATAGCTTAATTGGGTGTTCATATTGCATCAGGTTAGAAGTCTTAGTTGAATGGGTCTTATAGTTGCATTGGAAGTGTAGTGACGTGGGGTTTCTCTCCAGGTAGAGAAACTGGCTTTGAATAAAAAGGATTGTTGTTCCTTTTCATCATGAGCTTTTTTCAACGCATGAGTTTTTGAATATATTGAATCTGTTTTTGTGAAAGCTGTAGTTCTTATTTTTCTTAGATAAATCATCAAGTGTTCCTTGTCTACTTTGTGATTTATCAAATCCTTTCATCATTCATATTGCATTCATATGCACGTCGGTGACTCATACGGTTGAGGCACCAAGACCGTGGTGGCGGTTTTCCTCGGTGAGCAAAGCAATCGTGGCGTATTGCGTTCAACGTAAAGTGTCGAAGATCATCCCGTGTGAAGTTGAGTTACGAAGAAGTCGGCATTTTGAGTCATCCTGCAGGTATTTTCACAAGCTACATGTCAAGTAAATTTGCATATTTTTGCATCTCTGCAAGGGAGAGAAACTTCAAACTAAATATGTTTCGTCTACATCAATCTATAACTGTGATCACATTTATGTGTCGGCAATCAGGATTCTAGCTTTTATTCATGCACATGCAAGCTTGTCTCACTGTTTGGCTGTTTGCTTCTATGTATATATATATATATATGTAATGCTTTCATTTTCATGACTTGGATGATCATCAATTTCGGGGCCCCCTCTTTTGCATTATAGCAGCATGTCCACTCATCATTTGTTTTGGCCATTGTTGAGTTTCCATCAATTGAGTTTTCGCCAAGTAAAACATCACTTTCATATACATATTTAGCAATTGTGGAGCAGTGCTTGAGTCCTCGAATACATATTTAAAGACCTGTGAAGCGGGTGCGCGGTGGATGGTTATTTTGCTGTTCATCCTAGTATTGTATTTTGCCACGTGTTTTGTGATTGTTAACAGCTCTTGAATTGATAACCCAACGTTTGGATGTCAAATGTTCAGTGGTCTCTTTCACGGATCAATTCCAAGTTCGTTACACGTTTTTCTTTTTCAAAATTGTCCTCGCCTTTTTGGATTTGTATTGTATCCATTCAGAAAGCACAATTTGGTTTGTTAGGTTATGCCATCCATCAAATGTATTCGACCATAGCTTCAATTATAAGACGCAACCAATTACCAACTTAATTGCTTTTCATTGCCTGACCGAGCAAAACATGAACACGTGTCCTAAGAAAAAGCCCTAGCAAACCACCGAATGATAAAAGCTGTCTTGCCAATTTGGCAAACTACGTCACCAACCAAACGTTGAAAATAATAACAATGGCTACTCACAATTTCACGACGCGTGTCCTAGTATCAATTGCAGACTCAAAGACTTTAGTTTGCTTCAACCATTACAAAGTTAGAAAGTTATTCCAACCTGTATGCTTTTTGTATAATTCTGTTTATTTTAATTAGTGATGTGACAAATCTTAATAGAATCGGGAATTTTATTAGATAATGATGCCGGGAAATCCAAATTATCCGCATATATAACTACTTGTTGAAACAGAGAACAAGGAAAAAGTATTCAAATAACACGTGGCACAATATTTCAAGGAGTGAAGAATATTATTTTTATTTAAACAGAGTACTGAAATGTGATGGAGATGCGATGCATCATGCATGCATGTAGAATATAAAAGGGTTGTTTGGCACTTGTTCTCAATCAATCAGTATAATAAGTATGTTCAAGTATTAATGTTACAATTCAATGAGGTGCAGTCTTATATAAATGTTCGAGTCTTGTTGTTAGCAGTCATCATTGATGTACGATCTATAATCCCTTACATAAAAATTTATCTTGGTGGCAGGCAGTTGGATGCCATGTATAAATTTTTTCAGCTCGAGTATGCCCTAACGCTTGTAATGAGAATAACCATTCTCCTCCTAAAGTTTTGCTCATGGAAAAAATAAAAATAAAAAAAGAAGAAGAAGCAGTATTAATGTTATAAAGCTAACTTTTCAAGTTCATAACATAAAAGAAGGAAATCATAATATTATATTATTCCCTAATCTCAAAATGCATCTGTGCTTCCTTCGGGCCGGCCCATTGTTTTTAAGAAAAATGCAAAATTCATCTCTACACTTATAGGGGAACTGATCTTCTGAATAGAAAATTCACATTTGGTTTCTCAAATTCAATAATGTCCTAACAAAAACACTTATTTGCAATGAGAATAACACTGTTTTACTATACCCGATCAATTACACTATGTCACATGTGATAACTTTTTTACTTGATATAGTGTTGTTGATCGGGAATAGCAAACCAAGTGTTAGGCCTTCTCTTCTTTTCTTTTTTTTTCTAATTTCTTTTTTTCTATATATATATATATTATATAAGGGAGATCCATATAGCAGACAGCACAGCAATCAAGAAATAATTATAACTTTAAAAAAAAAGAGAGTAAGTATTTTGAAGATATTATACATTCCATCGAAAATAATGAAGCATATATATAGCTAACAACACAGTCCACACAGGAAAAAGTGCTCACATTTCCAATTAAAACGAATAATAAAGGGGTAAAGAATATGAGCTTATGAAGTATATACATATAGCCTCTATTTGCTATAAAATAAAAAAGTAGCGCTAGCTCGTTTTTGATAGGGCGACAACAATCACACTGATGTTATCTTTGCTTCCCCGAGCCATAGCCAGATCAGCCAAGACAGCTGCTGCCTCAGACGTACTGCGACTTCGGACATGATCATGATGATGATCCTCCCCATGTATGGAAATTCTCCTTATTCTTCCATCAAGGCACTTGTTCACAACCTTACACGCCACCTCGTTCGATATAACATCCCACAGCCCATCACTGGCGAGGATGAGGAATTCATCCTCCTCAGTTCGTTTCGTCACCGTCACCTCTGGTTTTGATATCACATATGGCCTCATGTATTTGTCACCTGCACCATTTCAATATATCACCAAATCAGTGAAAGGTTACAAATTAATTTCAAATAGGTACCCAATTATATATACATACTTACCAATGGATCTGGAAGTGGCAAGCACCCCGAGAACACGGTTTCCATTCCAATTGATGATTTTTCCACCCGCAGCTTCAATTCTCTTCAACTCATCCACTCTGTCAGGCTACACATATATTATATATAAATTTTCAGTAATTAATTACTAATTACTTGATATATAATACGGAGGAAAAAGTTAATCCTCTTGCGCGCTCATCTATATATATATATATATATATATGACACTCCTCAAGTATATTCTTGCTAGCTAGCTGCATTGTCACATAGGGAGATTAAAAAAATTCTTCAACATATATCTTTTATATTCGCCTTGTGAATTTCTGTGTGTGTCAATATACAATATTTCCCTTCATCAACCAGCTAGCTTAATTAGTAATTAAAAACTGCAAATCAATTGAGATGAGCTGGAGAATCATATCGTGGTAAGAGAGATTACGTCAGGTATAAATTCCGTTCGTGCGTTAATGAAGATTCAATCTAATATATTAATATGAACAAATTACTTTTGTCAAAAAGAACAAATTACAAAGATAGAAACTAAACTACTACAAAATGACGGAGGGAGTAACGGTTACCTTATGGTCACTAGACAAGGCCAAGGCAACACCACCTCTCGACAAAACAGCCCTACAATCACCGCAATTTCCCACCACCACCTGATCCTCCGTCACCACCGCCACAACCGCCGTAGCCCCAACCGTCCTGGCCGCCGCGATCCCACTCACCTCCTCATCCATTTTACCAAAACACACCTCCATCACCCTCTCCCAATCCCAATCCACCTGATCTTTCTTATTATTTTTAATCCGTTCCAGTTCCACTGCCTCCGCCACCACCTCATGCATCCTATCTCTGCAAGCCCTCGCCACGTCAGCCCCACCGTGCCCGTCATACACCCCAAAGAAGTCAAACTTCCCACGTGATCCGTTCACCGGAAACCCTACCTCCGCTCTGACTGCATCTTCCATCACCTTCCTCCTCCCCTGCACCGAAACGACGCCGTACGTACCCCTTCCCAACGTTTCCAAACTCTCACCACCACTCGTTTTCCGTCTCTCGTCCGATCCGGAACCGGAACTACTCGACAAGACGATGTCGTTTTCTGTAGACGAAAATGACACAGACAAAACCTTAACCGGAACACCAACATCTTTCTCTTTTCTCTTCAACTCCGAAGAACCATATTCCTTGTGGCCGCCGGTGATCTCCACCTCGACCTTCGTTTGACACGTGTACTTCAGTCGCCGTACTTTGAGTCGCTTTCTGCGGCCGTTCTTGGTTTCGATAACGAAGCTCTGTTGTCTCATCTCGCCGCCCGACTCTAACATCAAGTGAAGGCTTCTTCTTCTTCAATCTCCCTCCAGCCTCCCTGCCTCAGATATGCACCGAAAAGCTGAGCGACAAGCGACTTTCTAGTAATGAAGGAGACGTAAGCAAGCTTCGCATCTCAGCCGTTGAAATGTTTTTTGCCGTTGGATGCGCGCCAGACGTGGTTACACAGACCACTGACTTGGATTTTGATAGAGAGGGACGTGGACGGTGAAGATGCGGTCCCGGACACGTGGAGCGAAGTATATATGGGTATTGATTCGGATTGGTGGAAGATTTTTATGCAGGTGGGGGCTCAGTTGTGGTCTCCTCTAGATATGAGTACGTGGCGGTTCGTCAGGCAATGCGGTGGTGAATTGCTGTTTTACTTTTCCACAGTATGTTTCGGTTCTCTGACAAGAATGTTGACTTGTGAAAAATGTGGCGACACGTGTCGGAGTTGGACCTCGTACCTTGTGTTGTTGCCGATTATCGTGTCGGGCTTGGAGAGTTAAATATTTAGTAAGGGATAAAAACTAGGGAGTTTCACTAAAACACCCAAAATGGAGGTTGAAATTATAAAAAAATCCAACACCCAAAACATTTTATAAACATATCCAAAATCCATCATTACACACACTCAAAACCCATTTATAAACACACCCAAAAAAGTTGACTTTGAGGTTAATTTTGGGTGTGTTTCTATGTTTAAATAGTGCTTGAGTTTTTTTATAAATACATGTCTAGGATTGGGTTTATTTATAAATTTGTATAAAAACTATTATTAATTCCCGTGTAGCGAGGGGTTGGAAGAAAAAAATATCTTAGCTTTGCCGGGGGGGAGACACAACACATGGTCATTGGTCACCAAATAATTGTTGTGTTGTTTAATAAAGTAGGGCAATCTTTTAAGATTAGAAGCTGTAAGCAAATATCTTTTTCACATTTAATAAATTAAATAACTTTTTACAAATAGGCCCATTCTTACATGATATTTTATAAAAAAGTCATTGAAGTTCGATACTTTACAAAAACTTCATGCTGTATTTTCAAGTGAAGAGAATTATAACATACGAAAAAGTAATGAGAAAATAACAAGTAGCTAGTTGACGACTGTTTTCTCCAAATAAGTTCTTTAAAGACTTTTATATAAATTGTCATTGTTAGAATGATTCCTTATATCTTGGTTTGTGGTAGTTGATCGCTATCAATAATTGTTAGCAAAAAAAAAATATCATGCATTCATCAATCACGTGTCACGTACGGAAGGTCAGCTTTTCAAGACAAAAATTGGCCATGCTGAATGAGTGCTTGTGTCCTGTTCAAGGAATCTCAATCTAGTGACGAATCGATCGACTTTCCTCTCGATTTTGTCTTGACAATTATAGGTCGATGCGTGTAAAACAAATGTAACCCTAGGCCCATCTATTTTGGGCTTTTGGGCTGTGGAATTCGGATCAAAACAAGTCCATGTTTTAGAAAGAGAAACCTCATTCTCAATCTTATGAAAGAAAATAAGAAAACAAACTAGTTGCCCTTGCCTTGACATACACTCACTCAATTGTCAATTTGCACCTGCAATCAAATTGATTGCCGTAGATTCTGATGCAGGTGCATTACTTGAAGTGCCCTCCCCAACATTCTCTAATGGCGTTTCTTGTGGATATAAGAAGGGTTTTGGAGGCTCTCAATTTCCCCTTCAAGCATCTCTACCACTTTATCCATTGAAGGACGTTCGCTAGGCTTCATTTGTATGCACCACAATGCCACTATGATCATCTTCCTTATGATTTTATTTTCCTCCTCAGTGGCGTCTCCCATGTTTATGTCATTTCCTTCACTCAATTGGTCATAAACCCACGTCGGAAAGTAGATTTGACTCGAATGCTCTATGCTTGCATTTAAATTCTTCCTTCTTCCAGCCGTTTCCATCAATAACATTCCAAAACTATATACATCGGCCTTGTATGAAACACCTCCAATGTTTTTATAGAATAACTCAGGAGCTATGTATCCTATGGTTCCTCTTGCTGCAGTTAAAGACACAATGCTATTGTCTAATGGGCATAGCCTTGCTAACCCAAAATCAGAAACTTTGGGAGTAAAATTCTCATCCAGAAGAATGTTATGAGGCTTGATGTCAAAGTGCAAAATTTGCATGTCACATCCTCGATGGAGATATTCAATACCACGAGCCACTCCGAGCGCAATTTGAAACATTTTCTCATAACTTAAGGAGATAAGTACTCCTGATCTTGATTGAGAAAATATATATTTTTCAAGTGATCCATTGGGCATGAAATCATATATAAGAGCACGTTTTGAACCGTCAACAGAAAAGCCAATAAGTTGTACCACGTTAACATGGTGAATTCTTCCGATTGTAGCAACTTCGTTGATAAATTCTTGGCCATTAGCTTTGGACTTACCCAACATCTTGACGGCTACAAAATGACCGCTACGGAGTTTTGCCTTGTATACAGTGCCATAGCCTTCTTCACCCAATTTTTCCTTGAAACCTCTGGTCATTTTTTTGATGTCCGAGTAAGAATACCTCACTGGCATGAGATTACAATTGCTCTGCAGAAACTCTTCTATATTGTCGTACATGGACAAGTGTCTCCTTCGCCATTTGTATATCAGTAACGCAGCCAGACAGGGATAGCCAAATAAAAACTTTGCTGCTTGGTAAAGTCCTGTTTGGCCATATGGTCATGTTTGTAAAATCGAATATTTCAAAATCGGCTTATATATGATGACTTTGTGTTTCAACGATCAACAAGACAAACAATGTACATATATGTAAATATATAAATAGTCTCTTACTGAGGTAACTGATTAAACAGAGCACAAACCGAGATGGATAAATTTCCCAATAATTCGTAAAGTCACGCGGCTTAAGGTTGAAGAAAGAATATAGAGGGGCGATAAGTCTTTCTGCAACACAAGTCATGTAGAAATATTCGATCTAATTCAGGTTTTATGATAACGGAAACTGGTTTATCTGGGAGGAAGGAGAGACACTTACCTAATTGAAAGAGTATGAACAGTATGACCTTCTTGTACCAAACTTCTACATCATTGCAAAGGAGTACAAACAACAATATTAGCATATTGAATAGAAGAAAAAAAAAAGTTGATTGATCTTACTGCAGGCTCCTTCTATTTATTTGTTTGTCAGAAAGAAAATAGAATATAGGTGTACTTTGGTGTCTCCCATGCCGCCCCAAGCAGTCGTTGATGTCACCCACGCATATTGTGCAATTTGGTAAGCACCATCGTTCTTCAACCCATGAGAGTTGGAAGCCCTGCGCTATTAGATTATATATGGCTTCACATGAGCTCAAATAGTCGTCTGAATCTGATCTTGAAGTTGAGGCCATAACCATTTGTGTTATTTTGCAGGTCTCCCCAAGAGCCAATGAACTTATGAAGCCATTCAAGCCAACCATGAAATAAGAATACATGCTTATTAAATTACTAGTATTGGAAATATTGGAAGAAGAGGAGCATTGGAGCTGTTTCCATTGGTTTTGCTACAGTTGAGAGAAACTATAGGCACTATGAATTCTTCATCTTCTCGCTTGTAGTAGTTACCTTCTAAAGTGGTATAAGGATCTCCATAACTAAAGTTGAAGCTGGTTAAAGAGTGAGTTGGGTTGGAGAAGTAGTACTTGTTGTCTTTCTTTTTCTTCTTCTGATCAACAACACCAGCATCCACAAGTCGGATGGTGAAGTTGTTGTAATGGATAGCCCGCACGTGATACTTTCCTGAATACAAGTATAATATTGTCATACATGTACTAGTAGTATTTGTCTCACAAGATAGCTCATACGTTTGGTTACCACAGTGTGGAGGATCTCCTTTTATTCGAAATGGAGAGCTTATGTTGATATTACCACAAGAAAGGGTGCAATCAGAATTCGTTTGTGAATGAATTAATGGAGGAAGAAGGAGGACGAAGAGGAGGAGCAGGAGACGGAGACTTCGGTTAGACATATTGGTGAGGGAATGGTAGTGGGGAGCCTGCCATGGCCAATTTAATATAAGCTCTTTCAAAGAAAAAATATATATATTTATGGAATAAAGCTGCATGAGATGAGACAATAACTAGGTCCTGCCATATCGTGATCATGCATGATTAACAATTAATTAACACAGGGAAGCCATTTTCAATCGGTAAGTTCGTGGAAGCAGCAGTACTATTACGTACTGATCCATGGATCTTACTGGTATATACGTATTATAATTTATTAAAGCAATTTACATCTTTATTTATAATCCAATGATCATGGCAGATGACAAGACAACTCCCGTATGCAATTATCAGTTTTTTTTCTTCTTCTCATAATTACTAGAAAGAAATGGTTTTGATAAAATATTTCGTATGCTGGTTGCTCATACTCATAGTATCAGAAGTAGATCATCATGTTCTGGTACATGGTGCCGGCGCAGTAGTAGGCCTTGGAGATTGCGCAGAAACAAGATGTAAACACGACGGACCAGACATCCGATTCCCATTCCGACTCAAAGGTAGGCAGCCAATCCATTGTGGTTACAAGGGCTTTGATCTATCATGCACCAATGACAACCAAACTGTGCTTGCGATGATGATCATGCCGTCATCGTCCTCAGCTAATCATGATAAGAAGCATGTCTTGGTTAAAAAGATTAACTACACAACTCAGGAAATTGAAATACATTACCAAATTGGTTGCCCGCCGGGGCAGATTTTTAACCTCAATTTATCTTTTTCTCCCTTTGAATTCAAAGACTTTAATTATACGTATACCTTATTCAGTTGTCCATCATCTGTACCATATATATCGACCGGAACTTCTTATGATTGTCTGACGAAACTGAGCCCTTGCCTTGGAAATATTAATAACCAGACTAATTATTATGCTATGCTTGGTGGATGTTCCATTAGTAGAATGCCCCTGGTGTCTTGTACCAAGGTGCTTGACTACACATCAGTTCCAGATCTGTTTACCATCAAACATGCCAATATTCTGAAGCTGCTCTGGTTCATACCTGATTGTCGAAGTTGCGAAGATTTGGGCAAGGCATGTAGATTCAAGGATGAATTTTATTTCACACAAAAAAATCACACTGAAACTCAATGTTACGTGCTCAAAGGTATGCATATGATCTAGCTAAGCTAACATGAAAAAAAAAAATTCAGGATTGATCAATCAACATATATAAGTACTAATTCTTTCGATGGTAAACAACTTTCACGGGTCCTAAACGTCTGAGGGCAACGTTAAGGATATTAGGTGAGTTATGTGTAAGCTTTTTGCTTTTTCTGTCTTGCTTCTTTTTTATTTTTTAATTTTTTGGAGATTGCTGGGGGATGTGTGCTCTGAAGGAGACAATTAAGACACTAATTAATTATTTTTTCTCTCTTAATTTTTTGCAGGTATTTGTGCACTTTCAGTGGTTGCTATAGTAACAGGGATTGTAATCTCTTATGTCTATAGCTCTACCAAAAAAGAGAAGGAAAGCAAGCTGAGAATCGAAAGATTTCTGGATGATTACAGAGCTCTCAAGCCAAGCAGATACTCTTATGCTGATATTAAGAGGATGACAAACAAATTTAAGGACAAGTTGGGCCAAGGGTCCTATGGAACAGTGTTCAAAGGAAAGCTTTCCTCTGAATTGCTTGTTGCTGTGAAAATCCTGAGCAACTCAAATGAAAAAGCAGGGGAGGATTTCATCAATGAAGTTAGAACAATGGGTCGAATCCACCATGTCAATGTGGTCCGCTTGGTTGGCTTCTGCGCCGACGGATTTATACGAGCTCTTGTCTATGATTTCTTACCAAATGGTTCACTGCAAAATTTCATATCATCATCATCAGCAGCAGCAGATCATAGGAGCAGAAATGATAACTCTAATTTCCTTGGTTGGGATAAGTTGCAAGATATTGCTTTAGGTATAGCCAAAGGAATTGAATATCTTCACCAAGGGTGTGACCAGCAAATTCTCCATTTTGATATCAAGCCCCATAATGTCTTGCTGGATCATAATTTTACCCCAAAAGTTTGTGATTTCGGTCTAGCCAAGTTGTGCTCTAAGGATCAAAGTACAATATCCATGACCACAGCAAGGGGGACCATGGGCTACATTGCGCCCGAAGTCTTCTCTAGAAACTTTGGAAATGTGTCACATAAGTCGGATGTCTATAGTTTTGGAACGTTGTTGATTGAAATGGTCAGGGGAAGAAAGAATTTTAAAGCTGCAGAGGACGACGAATCGAGTACGAGTCAAGTCTACTTCCCAAAATGGATCTATAACCTTTTAGAACAAGATCAGGAGGACCTACGGATCCATATTGAGGAGGAAGGAGATGTTAAAATTGCAAGGAAGCTTGCAATTGCGGGTCTTTGGTGCATCCAATGGCACCCACTAGACCGTCCTTCCATGAAAATTGTTGTTCAAATGTTGGAAAGACAAGATGACAAGTTAATCATGCCTCCCAATCCTTTTGCCTCTACTTCGAATTAAATGAGAATTATTGTATATGTTATGTTGTTGGAACACTCTTTAACTTTTTTGTTCAGTTTTGGAATAAGATGATTGTAAATAAACTTCAGTCCTTCTTGAGCTCAGCGCATGGATGAAATCGAAACGAAAGGATATATTAATAAATAAAAAAGGGGAGGCTACAAAGGATACAAACAAGGGGAACAGAACAGACGACGAACAATAGACCACGCAGGTCTGGTGAATTATTGATGATTAAGTATTCATCTTATCCTAATCTTTGTTTTTGATGTCTCTGTTAAGGAAAAAGATAATTGTTGACTTGAAAATTTCTTATGGTCAAAGATAATTGTTTTTGATGTCTCTTTATTTTGTATATTTGAAAATTATTAAAGATAAATAAAAACGAAGTTACAGTCAATATTAATTTAAAAAAGAGTTGGTGCTCCTTTTATTTTTATTTGATTACTTTCATAATCTCTTTATATATATATATATATTTATGGGGTTTTGTTTATTTCATCTTTTAACTGTGGTTTTTGTTCATCAATTTAAGAAGAAACTTTAATCTTGCAATCACACACACAAAACAAAAAAACAAAAAAAAAATATGTACAATTTTGGGGAAAAAGAAAAGGGCACAAGATTTGGCAGAAAAATGCTATGTAACATCCATTGTGAGGTTGGTGTCATGGTGGAGAATTCCTACAAATAGGGCAGGTGGCATTCATTTGAAGCCATTCATCAATGCAATCAGCATGGAAGCAATGTTGGCATTTGGGTATGGTTTCAATGTCTCCTTGGGCCGGTACTCCGACAAGCATATCGGGCACGTGTTATCGTCGGGCTTTGGTAGTCGCCGGCTTTCGCCAAGGATGATTTTCGGGTAAGCCTCGAGCCTGGGCCTATCGAGGCCCATAACGACAGTGGGCTGTGGAGTCACTGTGGAATTAAATTCCGGCAGAGTTCTGCGTCCCCTTGTGAAAGACTTGACCTTGCTACATACACAACATAAAAGCCCCAAAATGCACAAGATTGCTGGCACTCCAACACCCACAGTAATGGCATACCGGGCGCTCCTTGGAATTCCTGAATTAGCAATTCGGATTTACATTAGATTAGAAAGTGAAAACAGAGTTTAGCGCATGCAAGTTGAACCGATATTTAAGCCCAAATTAAGTACTTGGTGGAAAGATTAAACCATGATTGACATCTGTGGTAAAGTGTGTTGACCCAAAAAAAGTCAACCACAACGAAAGCCATATGATGGAACATGATTGCAGTGTGGAAAGCGTTGAGCACACTTCAACAGAGGAAGAACTGAAAGCTTTAAGAGCATTCACAATGAGCTTCTTAAATCATTTATTTAGACAAATTTTAGGGAGGAATTAAAAAAATACAACTCCAACAATGCTCATTATCCATCTCTTAAAATAGAAGGACGATCTCCTACATATGAGGAGAGAGAAAGAAGTTAAAGAACTCATAGTGGCTCCCTATAATTCAATGATGCTTTATTTTATGACTATTAAAACCTTTAATTAATGCTAACATATATATATATATATATATAATAAAGATTGACTTTTTAAAAAAGAGTTATATATGGCATTTATGACTCCTTAAACTAGAGAGTACGATTGGAGTTAAAATTTTATCGAGAGCTCCTAAAATAATTTTTAAACATTTTTAGCTAAATTTTAACTAAAAAATAGATAGCATGATTGTAGATGCTCTAATTACTCTAGAAATCAACCTTGGGCGCATTTGGTTTGCTTAGTAAATTAAAACCAGATTAATATTGTTGACTAGTCCCATTAAATTAGTACATAAATATCACCTAAATGTCAGTTCAGAGAAATTTGTATGCTTACTTACAAACATTATATTCTTTCCATTCAACTCTTTTATCATTTTACTACTGTTCCATGATTCCATCAAACAACATGTGAATCAATCTCAACATGAAATTTCATAAGATTCACAAAAGCAAAGACTCCACTCTAACTGTAGATGTTGGGAATAAATCTTTTACCACAAAAATTATAACTCGAAACACCAAACATGAACTGGACAACTTATTCATGAGATTAGGAGATTAGGAGCGTGTAATACTGAAGTTATGATATTAATATTACCTCGTTGAGGAAGGTTTGAGCAAACAACTTGGTGACTTGAATTGGTCTTGAACCCACACTGGCCACCACGCGCCGCGCACCTGCCGCACCCAGGCATGTCCCACGTCAGCCGGAGATGGTCAGTCAGGTCCGACGACATAACCTCGTCGTACAACGGAACGTCAACCGGAACAACAAAGGTACCAGTTCGATTGCATGTGGGCGAAGACGACAAATAATCGATCACCTTGGTAGAAGTGGTAGCAAAAACTGTGTACGTAGAGCCGCTCAGGCAAGCAATTGGGTTGAGTTTGTACTTCAAATAATCCAGCGAGCAATTGAAGAACGTGAAGGTTTCGTTTGTCACGCCGTGAAATGGAGAGCCCGAGAGGTTGAGCGTCAGAATTCGCTGCGGGAGGCAGTTGTTTGGATCGTTGATCCATATTTCTTGTTCCGCATAGTCTATGCCTTGGATAGTGAAATCTCCGGAATATGGGAAGTTGAGGATTGTTTGGTTGGTGATGTCGCAGGATAGTTCAAACCCCGGATAAGTACATGACTGTGGCTGGCTTTTTGTTATCCCGAACGGGAATTTAATGTTTGGCTCGCCTTTGAAGCAAACATCCTCCTGCAAGCAATTTTCTGAGGAGCTGCTGCTGCTGGTTGCAAGGTATGAGAATGACAAGAAGAAGAGAAAGGAGGAGAAGATGGCTATGAAAATATTCATTTTTTTGCTACTTGGAATAGCAGGCACAATTGCTACACTTCCAATTCCAATGTATATATCTCATCTCGCATGAGTTTGCATTTGACTTTATAGAATAAAGGCCAAGTCTTCATTCACTTTTTTTTTACTAAACTATATAAATATGGAAGGCCAATCAGTGCATCAAGGGGAAAGGCAGAGATGTATTTGATTGTGAGTGGAATTTGTGGGCATTATCTATGTAACTGCAGCAATCTTGCTAGCAAGACCAGTTCAAAATGTTTGCATGTGGTGGTCAATTCATGTGGAAATTACAAGATGGCTTCTAATTTCAAACCAAAAAACAAAAACTTATATTGTTGTTTTTTTGTCACATATATTAAAGATAAGATAAGAGAGAGAGAGAGAGAGTTAGGCCGATAATGGCTGCCCGGATTATGATATTTGACATTTCAACTTTGCATACTAATACTATACTCAATTTAAAACCAATTAAGCCTTGAATTATTGATTTTCACAACATATATTAATATTCTGGTAGATAATGGCTGCTTCCATTTGTGATATGTGACATTTGGAATTGACTTGCTCCCACTACTACCAGAGAGAGAATAACGATTCAATGCTATTGCATGGAGCACCCAAGCACAACTTACTGTGCCATCCCATCAGATGCAAATCGATATTTTTTATTTTTCCCAACACCTTAGTTATATACAACGAGTAACGCTAAAATTTATTTTATTTATATGACGAGAAAAATAACAATAGAAAGTAGGCTGTTATGCACAGTTGAGAGAGATGTTGTCATAGCCTTGAATTGAATAGCTGACCTTATCAATCTACAACCTATTTTGCACAGATTGATAGGGTCAGCTATTCAATTCAAAGTTTTATATTAGTAGAGAATGGAGATAGCCAGGGGCCAGATTGCACTGATGAACATATACGGCAACCCACAATCCGTTTGCTTGGTTTATGTCAAAATTGATTGATCATTCAACGGTTGTTGTTTGTCCAAAAATACGGGGCCCACTTGTGTGAAATTTGGGCAATTGGCTAACGGTCTCTCTGTAGCAATCCGAGGTTGGTAAGACCTGTTCAAAGTAGTCAGTTGTAGCTGCAGGTGGTCAATAATCAATACTCAATTCATGATGACGAAAACACCCAAAAAAGATATTTAATTATAGATTAATCATGAATATGAATGATTGTTTAATATAAACCGATGGAAGAGGGATTGCTGCCCTGCTGAATTATGAATTAGTTGAGCTGAAAATACTAAAATTGAAATGATTATCGGTTGCATGTCAACATTACACTTTTTCCGTAAGAAAAATATGAAAATTAAAAACTAAAATTGAAATGATTATCAAACGGTTGCATGTCAACATTACAATTGAACTTTTCCTTTCTTACGGAAAATGTCCGCATTTCCCATTGCTTTCTGTGGTGTGGGGTTGATATTGATTGATTCTCATTCTCAGTCTCCAAACCAATTGCTTTGCTTCTGACCAAATGAATTCATTTGCTTTTGCTTCTAAAAAAATAACATAACTTAAAAGGAGGCAGTCCAGTTTCAGGCTCACGATACATGGCCCAAAGCCCCAACCGTGTATAGCCCAACTCAGGGAACGTCGAAACGTCGTTTCACTTCACAAGTTTCTTCTTCTGGGTTTCATTTTGGGTGTGGTTTCGTGCCGTAGCAAAACAAAACCCAGCGAATCAAAGCGAATAACCAAAGATTACGATTACGAATACGAATAATAATTTTATTTCAAACTTAAAAACAACCACTTCACTTCGCACAATTTCACTAATCCATCCATAAAAGTAACAAAATTTGCATAACATATTGCAATTATTATTTCATCAAATCTGGACCCCCAAAAGAAACTCAAAAATCAGAGCACCGACCGTTTCGCTCCCAATCGCCGAATCGGGTGGGCTCCGGCCCTTTGGGCCCGCCGATCTCACCCGTCTCTTTATTCATATACCCATCGTCTTCTTCTTCATCATCATCAGCTTGATTTTGAGTGCTTTCAAGTTTTTCGTCGGTGGGCTCTCTTTGTTCCTTGCTGGGGTTTTGGTGCTGGGATTGAGACTCCGTAGCCGATGAACACAAGAGTCGACTCACTGAGTTGATGGCGGCGCGAGTTAGAGGCTCGGCTCTACTAGGGGTTGAGAGAACGGTCGTTGATGAGAATAGACGGCCTAGATTGATCGCCATTTTTTCTTTCGTTCGTTCTTGTTTTTTCTTCTTCCTTCTTCTCTGCAAGAAAAAAGAAAAATACGAGAGAGAGAAGAGAAGGTAGGGAGGGAATGCTATTGTTGTGGCAACCAAACGGCGTCGTGTCGTGGAGTTATGAAGCCACGTGGTGGTTGTCTAAATTAGATTGGGCCACCCAAATGGGCTTCTTCTAATGGCAGGTGGTCGAGTAACCCAAAAAGATCGTCCGAAGATAATTAAATTTATCAATAATAAATGAAGACCAACCAAGAAATTCCAACATGTGGTGTTTTGACGAGAATTGCACGCATTAAATTACCACAAACAATGTGGTATGTATCACTTTCTATGCATACTTGTTTCAGTGTGACATGTCTTCTCACTATGTTTTTCATGTTCATACATATACAAACAATTTTACCTTATAATGTCATCTGAATCCATGGATTTTGGGATCCGTCCATTCAAATAGAACCTTAGCATGGCATTAATAGTAAGGATCTGTTGTGCTAACTTTTGGTTGTGTTGTGTTTCTTTTCATTGGCATTATGATAAATTGTTGATAATGTGTGTGTGTGTGTATTTAGGTTCTACGTGTTCACAAGCACAGCATGAAACTGAAAGTATAGAGTCAGATGTCCCAACACCACCCAGAAACGCTGCAGCGGGAGGGAAAGCTTCTCTTCAGGCAGAACGTACACCTGGGCTTGGCCAAGGAAATAGGAGCCATTCTAGTGATAGCAAAATTTTATACATATATATAGACCAGAGACACAGAGGTTAGTATTTGAGAAATCGAAAAGTTGGGTTATGTTGATTTTGTTTGTTTATTTTGCAGTTGGGTGGATGCATTTGAATTTGAATTTGAATTTGATGATGGAGGAGAAAGTGGAGAAACACCGTGTTTCAAAACGACAACTTGGGAGTTGAGTAGGGTTGCAGAGAAAGATGATGTCTTCTCCTTGTCTTGTCATTAAGATACGCACAAAAAAACTTGTTGGCCTTGATGCTCTATTTCGTATTCATTCGTAAGGAAATAAATCCACATGCTAAACTTATTCGATTGATGTTCTGAGAGCCCCAGTTTGGTTGATTTTCTGCTCTTAAAACATAATAATAATTCCCCATCATATATATAATCTTAAATAATTGGTGAAGAACCAAAACTGTACATTATTCCTTTAAAACAACCACGCAAAAAAGACCCGGGTAAAACTATAAACAAAGAAATATTCTAAAACCTATACCCAGGCTCCGCTGAAAAAACTACTTTCATTATGCGAGAATAGAAAGGCTTTGTTGCCCCCAAAGTGAAGCCACCTCCCTCCTGCTTCTGCTGTCCCTTCTGGCCTCAGCTCCATCGCATCACGAAAGAAGTGGTTCACCCATGAGGCTAATCAATCTTGAAACTTCCTTCCAAAATCAAAGCAAGCCATATGTTTCCGTGTCGCTGTCACTGTATTTGCTTGCTGCTGTCTTGGTTCTTTAGTAAAAATCTTGATGATCATGTCATCTATGTCATCACTGTGTGTTTGCTACTACCTGTGTTCCTCTTGCTAAGATCTTGATGCCTCTTCAAAATATTTTCATGGCTCCCATTGCTAATGGTGTGGTCTTCTTCTTCCTCAATGGAGAGGTATTTGTCAACTTGCGCCGCAGCTTGCCGACCCTCTGAGATTGCCCACACCACCAGGGATTGACCGCGCCGGCAGTCCCCAGCTGCAAATACCCCATCCACATTGGTTGAGAACCGACCATACTCCGCCTTGTAGTTTGAGCGATTGTCACGCTCCAACCCCAACTTCTCTGCTACCGTCTGCCAAACCAAACACAAAGTAACCAGTAAGAAGAAGAAGAAGAAACATGATAAATATTTTACAAATGTATTTGAACTTTTAAGCAACTTGAACCAGTGGAATAGCAATTGAAGATACTAACCGCCTCAGGTCCAAGGAAACCCATTGCTAGTAGGACTAGGTCAACCTCGATGATCTCCTCAGAGCCCTCCATTTCCTTGAATTGGAACTTCCCAGTAGCATCCTTCTCCCATTTGACACGAACCAGCTCAAGTCCTTTCACAGCCCCATTCTCATCTCCCACAAATCTCTTAGTAAGCACCTCATAAGATCTTGGATCTTTGCCAAACTTAGCTGCAACTTCTTGGTGCCCGTAATCTACCCGGAATACACGAGGCCACTGCAAACCCAAAAGAAAGAAAATAAATAGGCGAGACATCTAAGGAAACACATGACAAAACTCAATGGCATTTCTTCTATTTAAAGCAAGCAATCCAACTTCATGACATTTCATAACCTAACGTGCATGCAGAGAACCACAAACAATGAAATTGACAAGCCAAGGAAATCACAAATGGATCCCAAGAACAACCAGACAAAAATTCACAAAAATCCAACCTGCGGCCAAGGGTTTCCTGGAGCCCTTGTTTGTGGTGGCTGAGGGAGAAGCTCCAAATTTATGATGCTACTACAGCCATGTCTAACGGATGTTCCTATGCAATCAGTGCCAGTGTCACCTCCACCAATTACCACAACTTTCTTGCCCTTAGCAGAAATATAGTTACCATCCTGAAGATTGCTATCTAGTAAGCTTTTGGTGTTTGCGTGAAGGAACTCCATAGCAAAATGAACACCTGACAACTCTCGCCCTGGTACAGGAAGGTCCCTGCACCCAAAAAAAATTAAAAATTAAAAATTTCACTGCTGTTAACCATATTCAAATAATACCTTAGAGACAACAACATTACACAATTATAAGTTACCTTGGTTTTGTTGCTCCTACTGCTAAAATAATGGCATTATTCTCCTCTCGAAGGCGATCAAGCGAGTACAAAGGATCATTTCCAACACTAGCATTAACCACAAAGTTGACACCTTCCTCAGCCATAAGGTTAACCCGCCGTTGAACTATATCCACTTTGTCAGCCTTCATATTAGGAACTCCATACATCATGAGCCCTCCAACTCTATCAGCACGCTCATACACAGTCACCGTATGGCCTAATCTGTTTAGTTGATCAGCAGCAGCTAGACCAGCTGGTCCGCTTCCAACAATGGCAACCCTTTTCCTGTAATTATAAACATATCAAACTGATGATTCATGCATAGAGAATCTACAAAATGAAAAATAATTCAACATATTCTGACAAGACAATCCTAGATAGCATCGCTCTTAGGCTGAGAAGAAAAGTATACCCAGTTCTCTTGAGAGGAGGTCGTGGAACCATCCAACCTTCCTCAAAAGCCTTGTCTATGATGGCACATTCAATGCTTTTGATAGATACAGGATTCTCAATAATACCCAGAACACAGGAACCTTCACAAGGTGCCGGGCAAACTCGACCAGTAAACTCAGGGAAGTTATTTGTCTCTAGAAGTCTCTCTAATGCTTCATGCCACCTATTCTGGTACACCAACTCATTGAACTCGGGTATTTTGTTACCCAGAGGACATCCAGAGTTCTCCTGCAATTTTATTTGAAATATCAGAATTAGTAGAGGCAGTGTATCCGTAACTAGATAATGCTTGATAACTGGCAAAATGGGTCAAAAAAAGATACAAGTTCTTACCTGATGGCAGAAAGGAGTGCCACAGTCCATGCAACGGGCTGACTGAGTCTTTAATAGTGGTCCAGGTTTAGTTTCCTCCATAACTTCCTTCCAGTCATTCATCCGAACATTAGGATCCCTATATTGAACGCCCTCACGCTCATAAGAAATAAAACCGCGATGTTTGACAGCATCGCTGACCTGAGAAGGCCTCTTAAATATTTCAGAATCCTCTACCGTCTGCAAATATAACTCTCATGTTAGAACCTTTTTAGATTATGCAATCCATAGTGGTTACCAGAAAGTAAAATCCAAATAATCAAATCAATATTTCTGTGTACAAATGTGACCCAAGTGGGCTTGTAATGATATGAAGACTTTCTTCAATTGTGCCAACAGGAAACCGTGTCAATACTATACAAAGATCAGAGAATTGAGGTTCTGCGTATTAATGACAGTAGTAGCATAGTGAGTGAAAGGGGGGGAAGGCTGAACTCAAATTTAAGAGTAAAAAGTTCAATTACCTGATTGGATTTCCCATTTAATGATGATGCAGCTGCCAACTTCTTAAGTTCTTCAAAAGCATCTTTTTCAATTAACTCTGGTTCGTCTTGCTCAGCTTCATCAACAGCATCCTGTTTGGAGGCTTTGTCTTTCATATTTGCAAGAACACGCTTGTACTCTCTTGGGATAACCTTGATAAACTTAGGCAAAAGATTGCCAAAATCAGCCAGGACTTGACTGGCCAGCAAGCTGTTTGTGTGCCGTTGATGCTGTTGTATCATCATTTTAAGGGTCATCACATCTTCTTCTTCAAGTTTATCAAGATCTACAAGCTCGAGATTGCATCGGGACCGAAATTGTCCATCCACATCAAGAATGTAGGCAATACCACCACTCATACCAGCAGCAAAGTTCCTGCCAGTTTTCCCAAGCACCACAACAGTGCCACCCGTCATGTATTCACAACCATGATCCCCAACTCCTTCGACAACTGCCCTAGCCCCAGAATTGCGAACACAGAATCTTTCTGCTGCCATTCCATTGAAGTATGCCTCTCCACTAGTTGCACCATAAAGAGCAACATTACCGATCACAATATTTTCTTTTGGATCAAACTTGCTTTTCTTGGGAGGATAAACTACAATCTTTCCACCGACAATCCTTTTCCAACATAATCATTGCTGTCACCTTCAAGCTCAAGCATGATACCCGGGCACAGGAATGCTCCGAGACTTTGTCCTGCACTTCCATTGAATTTGATATGGATAGTGTCAGCAGGAAGCCCTTCCCTGTTGTAACGTTTGGTCACCTCATGGCTAAGCATTGTCCCAACAGCACGATTCACATTGCAAATGGTTGTTTCAAAGTATACAGGAAGAGACTTTTCAATAGCAGCCTTGGACAGAGAAATTAGTTTGTGGTCAAGAGCCATGTCCAAACCATGATCCTGTTTCTGGACACAATATTGTGCAGCATCAGGCCGAAGGTCTGCTGCAGGTCTAAGTAATAAGGATAGATCAATGTTATCAAGCTTTTCATTGTTTCTAGTCACTTCTTTATCGACTTCAAGCATATCTGAACGACCAACCATCTCATTTAATGTACGGAAACCAAGCTGTGACATTATTTCTCTCAATTCTTCTGCTACCATAAAGAAAAAATTAATGACATGTTCTGGTTCTCCTGCAAACTTCTCACGAAGTACTGGATCTTGGGTTGCAATGCCAACAGGACAGGTATTCTTATGGCACTTCCGCATCATAATGCAGCCAAGAGTTATGAGGGGTGCTGTGCTGAAACCAAACTCTTCTGCACCCAGAAGTGCGGCTATGGCAACATCTCTTCCAGTTTTTAGTTGGCCATCTGTCTGAAGAGTTGTGCGACCGCGAAGATCATTAGCAACCAAGGTTTGATGCGTCTCAGCCAAACCAAGTTCCCACGGAAGCCCAGCATTCTTAATACCCGTCCATCTAGAGGCCCCTGTGCCTCCATCATGTCCAGAGATTAACACATGGTCAGCATGCCCCTTCACAACTCCACTAGCAACTACTCCCACACCTACTTCAGATACTAACTTTACGCTAATTCGAGCTGTCGGGTTAGCATTCTGCAGATCAATGAAATAGAATTATGATCCAAATAAAACATGCATTTAGTAGTAGTAGTGAAACAGGGAAGTGGGAGCACGGAAATAGCGATTACAATAAGGGAACATACCTTAAGATCATGAATTAATTGAGCAAGGTCTTCAATCGAGTAGATATCATGATGGGGAGGTGGACTGATAAGACCCACACCAGCAGTAGAATTCCTTGTAACAGCAATGTCTCCAATAACCTTGTGCCCAGGAAGCTCACCTCCTTCACCAGGCTTGGCCCCCTGTGCAACAAATAAATTCAGTTAAAATTCAGTTAGGTATCAATTAACAGGAATAGTGCACCAGACATTAGCATTTAGATTTGTATCACAACTATATATACCTGAGCCATTTTTATCTGCAGTTCATCAGCATTCGTAAGATAGTAACTTGAAACTCCAAATCTGCCACTAGCAACCTGCTTAATTGCACTCCTCTTTGGGTTTCTTGAACCATCTGGAAGTGGCTCCATACGAGACGGCTGCTCACCTCCCTCACCTTTAGGAAAAAGCAATATAATTCAGTAGCAGTTAATATAATACTGCAACAGTGTGAGATGATAGAAAAAAAACAACGCTAACAAAGATTTAAGAAGCGAACCTGTATTTGACTTTCCTCCAATTCTGTTCATAGCCATGGCCAGTGTAGTGTGTGCCTCCAATGATATTGATCCATAACTCATAGCACCAGTACAGAACCGTTTTACAATCTCACTGGCAGGTTCCACTTCATCCAAGTGAATCTTCCGCTCTGTGCTTTTAAATTTCAGAAGACCTCGGAGATTGCAGGCTTTGTTTAATTCATGAATGAACTTTGAGTATTCTTTATATGCAGCCACACTGTTAGTTCTAGCAGCCTCTTGAAGTTTTGAAATAGCGAAGGGATCATTTAGGTGAACCTCACCACCTTTTCTCCAATGATAATCCCCAGGATTTGGCAGTGCAACTGCTTCTGCACTTCCTGGAGGAAAAGTTCGAGATGGAAATGCCAACTCGTGCAAATGAAGTTCATCGCGAGCAAGCATCTCAAATGTTGCACCCTCAACTCTACTAGGGGTTCCTGCAAAGCACCTCTCAATTACTTCTGATGAAAGACCCAATGCTTCAAAAATCTGTGCACCCTTGTAAGAGGCTAAAGTGGATATCCCCATCTTGGCAAGAACCTTCATCATTCCATAGTTGCTTGCTTTGAAGTACTTTTTAACCAGTTCATCCTTTGAGTATATTACACCATTAGCTTTTGCTGGGATCTTTCCGTCAACCTGCAGTCTCCAAATGGCTTCTATAGCCAAGTATGGGCAGATAGCATCTGCACCAAAACCAACTAGTGTACAGAAATGGTGTACTTCACGTGGCTCAGCAGATTCAATTATCAACCCTACTCTTGTGCGTTCAAGATTTTTAACTAGGTGTTGATGAACAGCACCAACAGCTAAGAGGGAGCTTACAGCAACACGCTTTGGGGAGAAGGCTGCACATTGAAGGAGCGACAATTAAATATGACATAGTTTTCAATTAAGTACTCATTATTTTCAACTTAAGGTAATATAAATGACAAGGACAATACCTCTGTCCGAAAGAACAAGTGTGGTATATCCCTTCTTAATCGCTTCATGTGCTTCAGCACAGATTCTATCCAAGGTCTCCTCCAATCCTTCCCTACCACGTTCCTTGGAATAAGTTATATCAAGAACTTTGCAACGCCAACCTCTATAGTTCATTTTTTTGATTGCTTCCATTTCTTCTATGGTTAAAAGAGAACCTTTGAGTGAGAGACGATGACATTGTTCTTCAGTGGTTTCTGTCAGATCACCCTCCGGACCAATCATGCATTCCATAGAAGTGACTACCTTCTCTCGGATGGGATCAATTGGAGGGTTTGTTACTTGAGCAAACATTTGCTTGAAATACTCAAATGTAAGCTTTTCTCTGTTAGACATAACAGCTAATGGGGTATCGTTTCCCATTGACCCAAGAGCCTCTACACCATCTTTTGCCATGGGAAGCAACAACATTTCCAGGGATTCAAGTGTATAGCTGCACAGAGGGTAAAAATATCAATTATATGACAGTCAAGAAGGCTATAACATAGGTAGGACCATAGGATAAACATCACATACCCAAAAGCTTTCAATGGTGCCAATAAACCATGGATTCCCATGTTTTCCATGTTTTCATCATCAGTAGATGCCTAGAAGCCGCAAATGATATATCAAAGTAAGAATCGAAAACAAAATAATACCAAAAGAAAAACGAAAAAGGCTACTTGGCATAAATGGTTAAGTCAAATTACAGGAATAACTCCCGCTATGGATGGAGGGACCCTGTCAGATTCTTGAACAGAAGCTACTATGTCCTTGAGCTCAATCTTTTGCCTTTCAAGCCACTCCCCGTATGGCCTTGCCAACGAGTATTGCTGCTTCAAAGCTTCATCATCTACAACAATATGATTCTCAAAATCCACCAAAAGCATCATTCCAGGGTTAAGTCTTCCTTTCCTACTGACATCTTCTGGAGGAATGTCTACTACACCAACTTCACTGGCCATAATAACTCGTCCACTGTGGGTGACATAAAATCGACCAGGCCGAAGTCCATTACGATCCAGTGTAGCTCCCAAATAGCGACCATCAGTAACTGCAACAAGTATTTGTTAAGACGAAAGTACACAGCAGAACTAATGCAAATGTATTTCCAAGCTAGTCCAAAAAAAAATTCCAATATATATTACATGATATAAGAGCTGGCCCATCCCATGGCTCCATGAGAGATGAGAAATATTCATACAGCGCTTTCCTATGAGGATCCATGTTCTTGTCATTTTGCCATGCTTCAGGAATCATCATCATCATAGCTTCAGGAAGGCTTCTGCCAGCTTGAACCAGAAACTCAAGGACACCATCAAAAGCTCCTACATAATGAAAAAGTCAAATTTGCCCAAATTAGATACATAACATAAAAATAATAGTAAATTTGGCTTACACCCTTCAAATTCAATTTGCTGTACCTAAAACCCTTCGCTTTTTGTTCCTATAAATAATACCCAATTTGTATAAGTAAAAACCCATGACTAGGATCCAACTCAGCAAGTTACCTAATTAAGCATAAAATCTGATTTATTGTACTTTTCAGATTCCAAAAATACCCCCAACTAAGCCATTATTGCAGTTTGTATATTAATGTAGGAATCAATATGGAAACAGTTTTTAATTAGATTGTATATAATGACAGATGTTGAATTTGGAAAGATCTCCAAATGGTTGTAATGGATGTAGGAATTAATTTTGAAACATTTTTTAAAAAATTTAACAATAAATTCAAATTTAGGTAATCAGTTTGTTTAATAAAATGTTTATGTTATTTTCTTTTTATGAATTATACATGACTAATAATCCACTTTATAATTGTTTATGAATAAAACTGTACATACTAATTATGTTGAAAAAATAATGTACCTATTACTTGTTTGTTTTATGAAAAACATAATTTACCTAGTATGAAAAGTGTACATAATTATCTATTCCAAATAATGTACCTACACACATTTACAGGTATATTGTAAAATAATTTACCTGTGGGTAAATAATGTACCTATATTTTATATAAATTATTGTGTACCTATTTTTAATTATGAAAAATATACGCAATTACAAAGTAACTGACTTTGTTTTTTTTTTTTTGGTAAATAATATACCTATATTTTATATGTATATATTTATATTATATTTTTCATAGGTAAATTATTGGATATGTAATTTACAGATTTTTTTTTTTTTTTTGTAATTTTAAGGGCCGAGATGTGAGAGGGAATGACAGCTAAAAGAAATGGGGTGATTGATATGCTATTAATAGGGAGTATATTAATTACAATTATGACAGTTAATGAAATGCTTGAAATAAATTATAAATAAAATATGAAGTTTGGTGGCAATGATGTAAAAACATAGAAATACTATGACCTCTTATATCCCACTAGTCATTTAAATTTGAAATTGGGTTTTACACATAGATTTATAGAGTGATGGGTATATGTCTAGGAAATAGAAAATGTAGGGATCTATATTGGACAAACCCTAAAAATAATAACAAAAATTATGCTACCAACATCCGGCAAGAAACCATATACTGATTTATCCACGTATTTACAATAATGTAGCAATGGTCTAAATTTACCCGAATCAGAAGAACTGGCATCCACAATTGGTAACAGCTTCTTTAACTCATTTCTTGATAGACCAAGTTCCTTACACTTAAGCAGTCCCTCGCGTGCCTTCATCCTGAGTGTATTTTATAAGAATGTCAGAAACTTTATTTCAGCATTCTTAAACCTGAGGGAGAAGCAAGTGATACTTAACCAGAAACATATCTCGAGTCATCAAACATTGATGAGGCACTCAACTCATCAAATGAATGAGCACGCATGCTTACTTACAAGTTCAGCATGCTATAAAGTCCTCTTAAAATGGTAAAGTCAACAGGCTATTAAATTCAAGCAAAAAAGGTACATATGTTACAAAACCGACTCCTACCACTTACAGATGTCAAAACTATATACTCAAAAACATACCAGTTAACATTTCCTTTAAGGGTATTGATTTCTCCATTGTGGCCAATGACACGCATAGGCTGAGCACGATCCCAGCTGGGAAAAGTATTTGTTGAGAACCGTGAGTGTACCTGCACAAATAATCAAAAGAACAGATATTGTCATATACAACTCCATATTCTTTATTCAGAATATGGAAATCCGATGCTAAAAGCCTAAAACCACACACGAGAAATTGTGTTCAGGCAGCTCCAATCAGAAGTAAACTGCAGTGCAAGTACAAATTGAAATCCTAATCTATACTTCGACCAAACACAATTTCCTTTTCACCACTCGTGTGGAATTTTCATCCTCAACAACTCATCATAGAGAGCACCGCACCAAGTTTCTGCAAACATGATTTACTTGATAATGAGGTTTCTTACCAACTCACCCAATGCATCCAATCCAGCATCCAATTTCAATTAGTAATCAAGGGAGTGGAAGAACTTAAGAGATCATTCAAACCTCAATGCCTCAGAAGTCATTCCTCAACCTTGCATCTCTTCAGTTACTGGTTGTTCCCATGCTGTTTGTGGAGTATTGAGTTAGTGGAGGAAAAAAAAAAGTGAATGGATTATATATTTACCAGGGCCATGTAGCTCGTAAACCTTTCATTGCCAAGATCTGCAAAATAGTAATCCTTCAGCTGAATGGGCTTCAGCTGACCTTTGTAAACAACAGTCCTACATAAAACGAAGTAACAGAAAGAATCAAAATATGATCACATAAATAATAAAACTTGTTGGAAAGAAAAACAAAATATGCTAGATATCTGAAGAACAAACCTTGAGGAAAGGGAACATATATAGAAGTCTTTAGCACCACCATGTTCAAGGCTTAATGCAGCTCGGATGGCAACCATTGAAACCCTTCTGAGTATGTACATCTGGAAGGAAGGAAATGCAAAAAAGTATCATAACCATAGTATTAGGTACATAGGGAATTAAGCTACTCATTTCTCCAGCCATTTATTTCTCTAAAATAACTCCAGATTACAAAAGTGGGGAAATAGGAAACAACTCCATTACTGCAAAAGCATCTTATGACATTTGTGTATTTACATCTGGATTAGAACATATACCTGTCGCTCGAGGTCAAGTTTTGACCTTGGAGTCGGGGTAAGAAACACTTGCTCAATAACAGGTTCTGTCTGCAAAGCAGACTTCCCCAAGTCTGAGTTATCTGTAGGAACAGATCGCCATCCAAGAACAGTATGTCCAAGAGACTCTGCAACCTGCAAACATATGAGCAATATTCCCATGAATTCCACTACCAGACATCAACATCACAAGTAGACATAGCAATTAACACCAAATGATAAGAAAAGAGGTCCACCAAACAACATATAGACATGCAAGATTAAGAGGTTGCTGCAAAAATCTATTTGATTTCAAAAGATCAATCATTGTCTTCTGTTGTGCACCAGAAAACATTTTGGACAGATGTGTTACTGCTCAATAACAAATTCTGATGTGATCCTGTCTTTTTCTTTCTTTTGGGTAAGCAATGAATATGGACATATGAGTTCAACAATGTTGTAATAGCAAACAATGGAATCGTGAAATTACCTTTGTAAATACATTTTTGCTTTCTTCTCTTCGACTGTCAGATGTGGGCAAGAAAAACATTCCAACAGCATATTCCCCTGCCGGTGGAAGCTCAAACCCAACATCCTTGGCAACCTGAGAAACAGCAAACGCAACAGTCAGAAATCCAAGTAGATATTTTCCCAACTATAAGCAAACTATTTTCATCCGGAAAAACAAAATTAAAAACACTGAAATAATAACAGATTTCATATTTAACAAACGTTTTTTTTTTTCCTTATTAGCTTCCAATAAAAAATAAAAAAATTTCACCGAAAACTAGCGAGCACATTTTATATATGGGAACAACAACAAAAATCATTAAAATCCGTCAGAACAAAATAAAATACGAATAACTAAAAAATTCATCAAGAAAAGCAAATTCGAAATAGAAAAATCTATTCATCTTAAAATTAAAGATAATATACCTCCTTGTAGAAGTCGTGAGGAAGACCGACGAGAATCCCAGCTCCATCACCAGTATTCGTTTCACACCCGCAAGCTCCTCTGTGTGCCATACGCACCAACATTTCCAAAGCATCCGTAATCTGCAATACCATACAACCACACACATCAAATCAATCCCCAAAATCTCGCATATTACATGCACGTGCATATTAAAAATTTATACGACGCCTACCGTTTTGCGGCTGCCTTCGCCGGACAATTCAGCGACGAAACCAACCCCACACGAGTCCTTATCGAACGACGGGTCGTATAGGCCGAGGGGTTTCTCGGGAACGGCGGAGAGTAAGGAGCGGACGACGACCCGTAGCTTGGGCGAGCGGCCGGGACCGTCGGATCGCCATAAGTGGAGCTTCTCGGATCCGGCGGGCCGCAATCGGGTCCCGAAGAACTTGTTGGCCAAAGCCTTGGTGGATTTCCTGGTAGCAGAGCATGCGGCGGCTCTGCTTCCGAGCCTCGCTATCGGCGTGGCATTGAGCTGAGATGCGAGGGAAGGTTTGGTTCGGAGTTGAACAACGGAACCAGAGCTCGCCAACATTATTCAGAAAACCAGAAAATCGGATTTGATTCTTCCGATTATGTGTGCGTGTATATAAAATAATATTTAATAATAATAATAATAATGATTTTGTTAAATCTGTAGTGCTTTTTCTTATAGGAGGAATCTGAGTCCTTGAGAGTTTGTTTTGGAGACTGATACGGGATTTAGATCCAGATTAGAGAAGAAACCTCAGGCTTTCAGGCAAAGGTGAGATCTTCAGCGGATGGACGACGACGTTTGGGGGGACACGATTTACGATTGGTGGTAAAATATTGTAGACTGAGTTTTGGGGGAAGAAAATTTTGAAAGTTGAAGGAGAAAAGGTCAACAGATTGGCCGGTATTTCCTATGCCTCGCTAGTTCTTGATCTCGATTTTCCCGGAAAATGAGCGAGAAAGTGAGAGAAAACTGAGGGAGGGAGGTAGGCAGAGGGGGTAGGAGGCGGGGGGCAGAGGAGAGTTGCAGCGCACCAGCAAATATGCGAGTCGGCCCTTCGCTTTTGGGTTCTCTAAGAAGAGGCAGAGCGGTGTTTTATAGGGAAAACAGAGACAGGTTTTTAGAGAGAGAGAGGAGTATGGTGGTGGTGGGTGTTTTAGTCCTAGAGAGAGAAAGGGGTGTGTGGGGACCACAGGGACGCTAAATTTACCAAGTCCGACCTCATGCTCACTGTTTTTAAGTGATAGGACAGCTCAGAATTCGAAATTATGCCACGTGTACAATGCCCTATGCGGCACGCGACAGCCGCTCATGGTGGCCCCCGCTGCAAATACACTCAGATAGAAAGATCACTTAATTAGATAAACACATCCGAAGGGTTTTGTTTTTTTTCTGTTTTTGTTAGGCCGCCTCTTGTTCTTTCCGAGCCTACCCAATGCACTAGGTTCGGCTCCGAGTCTCCGCGGTAATAAAACATTTTCACTTTAGACTTTTTTTTCCCATAAGAAAAGGTAATTCACTTTAGATTGGAACTCTTGTCAATTTGGATAACATTTGGAGTGTCTTTTTTATTGTGCCAAGACAGTTAATTAATCTTAAGGGAACTATGTTTCTTTTAACCGACAAATGTTTTCGGTGTGTTCTCCGTTTGAATGACCAGTTTGCCCTTGTAAATCAAGATGCTGTTTATTTTGTTTTTCTTTTCTGTTTTTTCTCTTCTGGGCATCTTTTATATTGCATTATGATATTATTTGGTGGACTAATCGTTTCAAAAAGCTTTACGTATGCTTTAGATTACTAAAATTCTATGGAAAATACGAAGGTGATTAAAATAAATAAATTAATTGTTTATATTCATATTTAAAATTATTTAAAATTGCACACTGGAAAAACATTATTTTATCATGAGTCATGTTGTAAATAAATCAGTGAAATAATTTTGATTGCAATGAATTTAAGAAATCAAACATCATTTATCTTGAATATGTTGTCCGTATTGCAATTTAAAAATGTGAAAACCAATAAAAACTATTTTTTCTATGTATTGTGATGTATTTATTGTTGAAAATTAATATAGAAGTCAATGCAAATTATAAATAAAGATCAATATTTCCTCTAAAATAATGTCTTATGAGTGAGGTCAAAGTCGTTCTTATTATATCGCCACTGTTTTTAAATTTTAATTGTGTATTAATTATGTAATTACATAGAACATGAATTTTAAAACTAAGGGTATTTCAGTAAAATAACGTAGTTCGTAGTGATGCTATGAGTGACGATACGCGGCCAATGGTATGTGATGGATCGATTATAACTGCCAGCGGATTCTTACGCGGCCAACAGTAACAGTCAGTTGGTTTTATTTCACTGTGCAATGCAAATGCAAATCTAGAAATTTAATTTTGAGATTCTATTAATCTGGTTTTAGTCTATCTGACTTGATGACGATTGATGGGATTAAATATTCAACTGTCTTCTGGACTGTCCATCCACAGCAAAATTATTTTTCCTCATTAATTGCTTGAGTAAATGAAATAATGTACGTTGATACTCGAATTCCGTTTGATTTATGAAACAGATTTTAGTGGAATTCACTTTCCATGTTATTTCCGAAGAAATAGAGAATGGAATATTCATTTCTCATGTTTTGTAATTATGGGAAAATAACTGAGAGATATATCATTTTATTTCTTTTCTCATTTTTGTTTTGAGTATAAATGAAACCAAAGTTTATATGATTTTTCAATTATACTCATATTAAATCAAATAAAAAATATATATTTAATGATATATTGAAATCCATTAATAATGATTTGTATTCACAATATTATTGGAAGTTACCTCAAATATCAAAATAAAAATTACCTTATATATCACTTAAACGAGTAATTTTATTATTATTTATTTTAAAGCTAGGCATTACAATGGGGTAACCTTTTCACAGCAGAGTTACTCTACCATTATAGGACAAAGGTATCGGTGAATTTTTCCTTATGGGGCATATTTCGAATCTCCAAAATACATTTGCAAACAAAAAAAAATGCATCGCGAACTATGAATTGCATGCTTTCCCGTCCATTTGAGATATTTTAGCAAACACTTTATCCTCACCATCGCATAAATAAACTTTACACCTCACCTTGACTACTTTGCCCTGCATTCTTAATGGTAAAACGTAATTAGCTACTTCGTTGTTAATTACCTTTTACCACTTAAGATAAAATTATAATAAAATTTGCTCTACTCTTCATCATACTCAGCCGTCGTGGCATTGCAGTCTTTGCATCTCACGTGTCGTTACCTAATCCCATGTCCTAATCAGCCAAGAAGGATTGTTGTAGGAGAGTCAAGCCAACTGTCCAAGAAGGGGAGTAAATGATGAAATTTTGAATAAACTTTTCGTAAACTAAATTATAAGGACTCCTTTGTATCAAATATGTCGAAAAGTACGGTTGCCCAACTGTTCCTCCCTAAGTGAAACGCAGTCTTCATTTCATGCATTCTGAAATCCCGTAAAACCCTCGCAAATTCCGAAATGTTTAAAAAATTACCGTCAACCAACCAAGGCTGTAACTCGAAAGATTCGTTGCTTTTCCTAATTGACACTTTGGTCCGTATGTCGTTTGTTTGTTTTTTTTTCCGGTACTTTAAGTAAAATTTTATTTTTTTTAAGGAAACAACAAAAACACGAGGTGGGATTCTGTAGTCACCAAACCCCTATGTTGTGTTGGTAGTTTTCAAGAAAAAATGTTTTTAGGTAGATTATTAACTGTTAAAAGTCAAGGTGCAACGTGGACTTTTCTGTCCCCCTAGATATAGTTATGCTACGGCCATTCACTGAATGTGGACTTTTCTTCTTAAGAAGAATTGTTAATTTTACGAACCCTACTGAAATTCTGATTTTAATTGCGTATGTAGTATATACGTGAAATTTAATCTAACACAAACACTTCAAATGCACTTGATTGGTTGTATAAATTATATAAAATACGACATAAAATAATATTTCAACATAAATTATTTGTATCACATAGACTGATCACATCTTTAATACAAGTATGTCTCAAATACATTAGTGAGACCTACCTCTATTAGAGAAGTGGTCAATTAATATAGTATAAAAATATTATTAAAATAAAAAATATAGTTTAATATTGACGTGATAAATATTTAATTAAATAATAATCTTTGTTTTTATCTACAAATTTGTTTGTGTTATATTATTATTATGCTCATGAGTCATATTCCTACTAAAACTTTACTCAAGCAATGACGATGGTATGCTTTGTGGGTTGTTATCAACGAGGAAAGGGAAAAATGAGTAAAACAAAGATATGCTTTGTATGTACATGATGTGTATATCTACTCATTTTATGGTAGTACATTAATTTATAGCACGTCGAGATAAACATGGTGACTCAGATTTGGATAATTTCCTTATTTTCTTCAAAATAAATGGTGTATAAAAATTGAAACTCTGTGGTTAGAAATGGAATACCAAATTAGGAATTTACTAGGACCCTAATATTTAGGGGGGAAAAAAATAATGGAGCAAAAAATATTTTTCTTTTATTTTATTCTTAAAAGAGCGATGGAAATTGATTGGGTAGTGATGGTCCAGTGAACACAGTGCACAGGGGCAGGAGAACACGTGTTAGTGACAGCTACGCTAGCTGAACGTTGACGGATTCGATAATAATGAGTGCTGCTGCCTACTGCCCCATCCAGTTCAATATTTGTTTTGTGACTTGTCATTTCTGTCAGTCAAAGAGTCGGGAGAAAATAAAATTTCATCAGAAAATTCAACCGTACATCTTGTCTTTCCAGTTCACGTTTCTTTTTTATTTACTTTTGTTTATTATTCTTAACAGCAACAGGAACCCAATTAAACTGCTTCAACCAAACAACCAACCAAGCAACCACTCTACCTAATTAGGAGTGTGCTAAGCACAAACCTAAACGATTTTCAGCCAAACTTAGTCTTAAGCTTCATTTCATTTTTCTGGTTTAAAAAGAGTACTAAAAGTGAACATGCATAGAACTTCTATTTTACACGCTCATCACCACTCGTATTTGAATATTCATACTAAATTACGTGATAAAAGATATAAATACGCACAAAAATGCCAAGTTCACGCCAGATTGATGGCTGTAGGCACTACTACTGCTTATTAAACTATGAATATCAAATCTAAGTTGGAAAGGATTTTCCAAATTTTTGGCTTAATTATTACAATCGAACATCGATGGATCTAATAGCATCTCCAATCGATGTGTCAAACATGCCACGTTGATATTTAACAACTAGAAATAACATCTCACATCACTCTAACCGATATGTCAAAGCTGATGGAATGAAGGCTGAAGGTTGAGATGTTATTTTTGACATCCCAAAAGCAAGATGTCAAATGAATATTTTTTTAATATTTTTTTATTTTCTTGTTAATTAAAAATGATTCAACACTAAAATGTAATAAATAATAATTTAATTTGACATATCAGGTGGAGTATAAACAGATAAGATGTCAAATCATTACATCACCATCAAATTTAAATTTAATGTTTGGTATTTGACATTTCTTTTGGAGATTCTCTAAAGCTTTTTAATGTCTAGGACCCTTCACCGTACACAACTCCTAAAAAATGATACAGATCGAGCATGGCAGGTCCACAGCAACACGTGGTTGGGTGATTCTTTGTTGTAGCATTAAATATAGTTTTTGTGAATGGGTCCATTTTGCCAACATCCACAATGACAGTGCCGTGGCATTTTTGAAGGCTCTCTTCTCTACCCAGCGGAATGCCATGCCCCGAATCGAACTTAATAAATTAACACCTGAATTAGTCTTTTTAATACTTGATTAGACATGACTATGACTAATTAATTAAGGTGATACTTTTCTTATAATTTTGTTATCACATATGATATTGGAGATGTAACCAAATTAGGCTTAAACAAATGAGAGAATCTACTTCCATGATCAAGTAAATTAGCCACCCACATGTGTGGGAGATTCTTCCTTTAAATATTAAGATAATTATCAGCCTAAGATTTTGGGTTTGTATAGCATAAGATTCTTTTCCATTGTCTGGAGAAGAATACCAAAAGGAAGAAAGAAAAACACGTGAAGAAAACCTTTTGAGGTAAACGATTAGTCCATGATAAGTACATTAGGGTTTGGGGTAATTGATAGTTTAGTTTTCATAAACGAGGTATATGCTAATGGGGTTTTTATTTGCGTGATTAGTAAGTAAATTATCTCAAAAATCGAAGGAATCTCTTTTTTAGAAAATGAAATAAATAAATGAAGGAACCCACCATCAAAAGTTTAATAAGTCAATTTAAAGAGAGGGAGCATCATGATCGTATACATCATACATTTATTCCATTGCAATTATTTAATCTCTGTTATTCTTTATTATTTAATCCATAATTTATGCTGCTTTCTTCTGATGGCCTCCAGATTTTGTACCATGCACTATGAAAACCTCCCTTGGTTAAAGCCATACTTAATTAGAATATTATCAAATGTCGGGATGTGGTGATGCCCTTGCAGAAACGGTGAAATATAAATCGATATAAAATTTAAATTAATTTGGAAAATTTAAAAATAAATCAGTCTAATAGTGTCTCATATTAATGTTTTTATTTGTAACGAATAATAAATAAATAAAAATAAGGTATTATGTCCATCTGTCGTCATCTTTGATGGTATACACATAAATTTGATTGGGAAAATGGGAACGACAATGATGCCTTACCCTTGTATTGGTTGGTTGGCATAGCTTTAAAACAAAGGGCTACTAGCAATTCATGGAAGGAAGCTAAATAAAACAAAATATTAACAACCACAATTATTTTAAATAAACAACTTATTAGATTAGATCCCAGTCCCGCACAAGTCAAATCGTGGTTTTAAGTCATCACCTAATTCTTTTCAGTAGGGCTTAGTATATTTCAGAGTTCGGCATTAATATTCAACTAAAACTGTTCACTAAAAAGAAAATACAAATTTATAAATAAACTCAATCCTAGACATGTATTTATAAAAAAACCCAAGCACTATTTAAACATAGAAACACACCCAAAATCAACCCCAAAGTCAACTTTTTGGGTGTGTTTATAAATGAGTTTTGAGTGTGTGTAATGATGGGTTTTGGGTGTGTTTATATGTTTAAATAGTGCTTGGGTTTTTTTATAATTTCAACTCCCATTTTTGGTGTTTTAGTGAAACCCCCAAAAGAAAATGCAGTAGGTTTATCTTGTAAAAATGCGTTTAAACACAAGTAGTTTATAACTAATTCAGCCAGGTGCCCAGGTTTTAGGAGGAAAAAAAAAAAAAAACAAGGAAAAAGTCCCACCTACCCCGAAGGAAGAACTTAAAATTTCCTTTTGCTTTGGTCTTATATGAAAGATACCTACTACCTATCAACCAATAAGAGTAGCAAGTCCCTAGTTCCTCTTTTGAAAAAATATATATATAAGAAAATGCATTACGTAGCGTGCTAATGGTAAAAAGAATTCAAATTCGTGCGATGACATTAGCCTTGCATCAATGCTGACGTCAAATTCCTCAGGCAAGAGACCGGACTAATTTTGCCTTGGACCTTATTCAGGTTGGTGGAGCCCACGTCTTGCCCGGGCTGCATTGGGACTAGAAATGCTCTAAGAGTAGCAGTCTCTAGTTCCTTTTTCGTTTTGTTATTTTTTCTTTTCTGATTAAGAAAATGCAGTAAACCCCAAAATGCAATATTTCAATACACAAACCTAATTTATTTAAACGAAAACATGGGTAGATTGAAAACACAATTCAACGTGAGTGAAAGGAAGGGGCCCTGGCCAACGAGTCGCTCTAAGTTTGGCCAATGGTAAAATTAGTTTTACGGAAAATCCGAAGCAAGATAGAGAGCTGAGGAGTGGAGTTTGTTGGAACCAAACCTGGCAGTGCCAAGTTGCCAACCAAGCAAAGGAAATTCGTTACATGTCTTTCATCGACGAATAAACAGACGGAAGAGGAACATAAAAAATAAGGCAAAGTTTCTCTCTCAGCATATTTTGTAAGCTCCGCCTCATTATAAAGTAATCATGTCATCATATTCAAGGAGCAATTAGAACAAGAAAAAGTTGGATCTCTCATTAAACAAATGCAATTGACCAGAGCTCAGCACCAATATTTTAAATCGCTAGGCTCAATAAATCATGGCTGCACCTTAAAAAAAGGTTTCTGAACAGTATTAAAAAAAGGGTATGCCGCATATTTTATCCTAATAATGGCATATTTGCCTAAGATTATGTGATTTCAAAATGTTTAAATAGGATTGTTGGACTTGTTCATTGATGAGGGTAGTTGCTTGTCCGCTAATGGCATGGCTTTGCATGCGAGACAAATCCATGGCACATTGATTAGCAAATGTAATTGTCATATAGCCTCACAAGCATGGCATGGAAATATATATATAATAGTAGCTGGGCAAGTGGTTCCCTCATAAGATATGTCTTTTCCAGTTTCCCTCAATGTCTACTTATATATATATGCGTTTCCTATCACACATTTTCTTCTTCTTTTTTCGACAAGGATATCAAAAATATCATGTCGTTTAAAAAGTTGCATGAAGCATTTCTATATAAATCATAAACCAAACGGAAACGAAACAAACTCGACTTGTTTAAAATGGATATCAATCTTTATATGTGGCCTCAAGGAGATAGAAAGCTACTTGTTCATGTACCACCTAACATTGGAAAAGAGAGGCAATTGGGAGAAAGAAGAAAACATTGCTGATTGAGACAACCTTTTTTTGTTTGCAATAGAGTGATAAGTAAACTTTTGTTTTGACTTATTGATGATTAAGAAGGAGAAGAAGAAGAAGACGAAGGTGGTTATTAATGAAGAGTCTGTATGTGTGTGTCTAATAATTTAATGGGTCCCATAAGGAAACCTGCATTATTGGAGGTCCCATGGATTTTACAATTTTTTTGGTGAAAGTGTTGTTGAGGCAAATATTTGGGTGCATCCGTCGTAGCCTATAGGGAACAAAGCTGAATTCGTTTGGGAACCAACTTACACATGGGCATGCATTTCTCTGAAAAAGAGAAGAAGAAGTTGATGCCAACTCCATTAAAAAAAAGGTTCATTTGGCGATGACGCTCATATGAAGCTAATCAGGGTTCCGTAGGCAACTTGGCATGTTCATGAATTCAGACACTGACTTTAGACTTTAGAGAGTTGCTTGTTTGATTTGGGGACTTTTTAATTGGTTATAATGCACAATTGAATATTAGAGATGCGGCTTCTCGTAGCAGTTGGCGTTGGTTTTGTATTTTACATGAAATCCACAGTTGCACACATCAGAATTAGTTTGCATACGCAGTGTGTGACTGAGTCTGTGTCTGTATGGTTGTATGGTTGGGGTTTCGAACACGAGACTACTCTTACCAGTAAGCTATGAAACTATTAGCACTAAATAAAAGTATTAGACAACTATTTTAGAGTGTTAATAATTTTTATTTTTTTAAAAGAAAGTCTTGAGACGTGTTGCAAATCATACCTATGGAAGTATTTAAAACGAGCATTAATTTGGTCAAAATTTAGAAAAGTAATGAGATTTGGCCGTTTGAGTGGTTTTTTTGTTTTTGTTTTTGTTTGGGGGGGTAAGTGGCCGTTTGAGTAGTTGAGGAGTCTTTTCCTCATGCTCACTACTCCTTCATAGATTCCAAGAGTCAATGCTAACTTTGATGAATCCAACATTCGAAAGAAAAATTGCAACTTCTTGCTCACAGAGCTGTCGCTGTGGTGTCGAGCTTGTGGTTGAGTGAGGTTTTAATCTTCTCATATTAAATACCTACTTCAACAAAAACAAGAAAAACTTAAACACGTAATTTTGTTCAGGGTTTGGAAAACATGCTTTATATTTATTAATATCATAATTCAAATTAGAGTCCGTATGTAACGTTTTTGACACTAGTTTTATTATTTTTGGCCATAATATAATGCTTACCCCAATAAGTGTTTTGCCTAGTGGCTTGAATTATTTAACCAAAAAGAAAACACTGGGCATAAACAAGGAAAAAAAAACCCAAAATTGAAAGAAGAAAAAAATGTGGAGACAATTAAGGAGGTTCCCGCATTCTCTACCCTTAAAATAAAATAATATATTAGATTATTTTGGTCTACAAATTAACCATCAATTTTCTTGATATTTCTTCTACTCATCTTCCTTAAATCTTCTAGGTTAGTTTATGAAATTTGCACTAAAAATTCCTAAAGTTTTAACCTTTCTTTCTCTTCCTCTTTTGTTTAAGCTTTGTGAATTTTTTATTTGCCTCATATTTTTTTTATGTATAAGTTGGGTACTTTAATATTGCGTTTTATGAACTCTTTATTTTTCTATTTCTTTTCTATGTTGGAATATAAATTATTAATTTTTAAGTTTTCAATAGTGTAGATGATGAAATTAGTATTTAACCGATTTAAAATATGAAATTCATGATAATTATGAAAAGAAGACAAGTTTTATAAAGATCCATTCTAATGTGAAATTCTGACTCTGCCACTAATCATTGTTATTGGTACATGAACATCCAATAGCTTTATTTTTATTTTTATTTTTTGGTTGTTGGTCAGATAGCATCCAATAGCTGAAATGAAACTTCAAAGGGAAAAGGACCATTTACTTGCTGCCTGCAGGGCCCGGTATTAATTCTGTAGTGGCATGGCCTGCGTTTTTCTCATGGTCAAATAGTTGGTTGTATTGTATATATAATTGTAATTTGCATTCTAATTAAATGCTTTTTCGAGATTTGCAAAGTGAAGATTGTCCATTAAGAAATGAAAATGCACTCTCTCTCTCTCTCTCTCTTTCTATATGTGATACCGAATCCGAGACAAGCACACTAGTAACCTCAGATTATAATAGCTTTGGGTGCAAGCAAGTTTCAAAAGAAGCTTCTTTAATTAATGATTAACATGCTTGATATATAATTAATCTGTGTACTTTAAACTTGCTTGAGTCTATTAAGAAAGAAGAAAAAAAAAAAAAGCTTCAGTCAAGATCAACTCGTCCACCGAAAAAAGTTGTGAATTCTTTGATTGAGACTAAGCCAAGTAATGCATAAATAATTTGCGACAGCAGCAATAATGAATCCAGCTAGAGCTAGCTACGGTGGTTTTGGTGGTGGCGGCTCTTCTCATGGCTCTCCAATGGGTAGATACTAGATGGTGGTAGGTTTGGGTACTGTGCTAGTTGATGGACCATGCACTATGAGTGGGTAGGTAGATGAAAACTATTTAATTAGGAGGATCTGATGGATTAATGTTCCTTCCTCCTAATCATAATTAATATATAAAATTATAATAAGGTCACCACCATGAATCATGAGGAGGATGACTAACTATTCCCACCAACCCAATTACCCATAATTAATTTAGTAAATTCCCATTTAGCTTATTTAACTTGATGTTTCCCTCTTGCTTTTAGCTTTTGATGGGTCAAAAGCAACTTTTTTCTTTAAAATAAGTGAAATTAATCCTCCCTTTAATGAGCAGAAGAAGGAAGTCTGCAAAAGGAGGTTATTTGGAGTTTTGGGATGATATGTGTTATTAATATTGTGATGTTGAAATCAGATCCTTGTTCTTCACATTTTCATATACCATTAAACATGTACCAACCATCCTGAGCAGTTCAGATTCTCCTGTTTTCTTCTGGGGCTGGAATTAAAAGGAGGCTGGCTGCTAAAAGTAGGGTAACTTTGGACCAACAGAAATCCATTATTGCACAAGGCTTCTTCTAGGCTCACTTCAAAGTTTCTGATAGTCCCCAAAATCATACATAATGAAGAATTTGTTGCTCATCAGAAAGAGGGTAAAAGTTCAAAGTGTTCATTGAGCTCATGTTGCAAGCAAAGCTTAGCCATCCCCTAGTCCACATCTGATGCCAAGATGGGGCTGTTTTTTGTTTCTCTTTTTGTTGCACATTCCAAGACACCGAGAAAAAGAAAATCACATTAATACAGTTTGGTAGATGATGGTAATTCAATTCAAGAAGGCTCCATCGACTGGGGAAATATCAGTTTGGTAGTTAAAACACATTCTTTATGTGGTAGGTAGCTGTTCTTAAGGTCGTTGGGTATGTATTTCACATGGTGTTCAGCTCACATCTGCCATTTATACATTTCAAGCCTTAAATTCTTTGGTTCTAGGAGTGACGGCGCATACCAACTTTGTACATTTTTTCAGAATGCTATGGCTTGGCATTGGCAAGCAAGCAAGTGAAGTGAGATATTCTTTTGTTCGATCTAACAATTAATTGGGCTTCATTAGATTGTCCATTTTATATCTGTTGTCTGCGATGGGACTTATATTTGGGTCGGTCTCTATGAGGCCCTTGTTCTATAAATTTAAAAATTTGCACAACAAAGAGGCATGCAAAATCAACGAGAAAAGAAGTTGAAATTGGAATATGAAACCAAGGAATATACAATTACTTGTTCTCATAAGGTTTAAAACAATCACAAGCCCAATAAACCCAACTCCCGTAACTGTTATGCCAACAGAAAACTGAACAAATAATGGAAAAGAGATCAAACCCGGATCACAAAATTTCAAGACTCTTAACCCTGAACTGTTTATAATTGCATCATCTAAAGCTCAGTGTCGAATAAACGAATCATCAAATTCGAAACAATTCTTCGAGCAAAAGGAATGTAGCTCAAACTGTACCTGAAACAGTTCAGATCATATAAGTTGCCCAAGTAATGTTTAGCTTCCATACCATGAAACAGTTCGAGCAAAAAGGAATGTAGCTCAGATGAACTTTTAGCTTCCATAACATGAAGTACAAATAATATTTTTTCTTAGAATAGTTTGACACTTGACTCGGATGGGGCACAGGGTGCATGCCCTTCTGCATTTTCTCTGAAGTGGCAAATTTAGTGAGATAGGTGAACATGAAAGGGAAACTTACCAAATAAGGGCGCAGACCTCACATATGATTGCAATTATTGTTAAAATCTTGCTATGGATCTGCACGATGAAAAAGGAAATGTCAAGGTTTCAATTCAATATAATAGATCAACATTTATTTGGAAGGAATCAATAATCATGTACACTGATACATTGACATGTAAACTGAACACGAGCCAGAAAGTGGAGGCTGTAAAGACAAGAAGTTGAAAACCAGAAAAAGTTATCGACATGATCACCATGTTCCAATTCTCAGGTATTTAAACTTTTTAACCTTGACAGTATCATTATGATCATACAGAAACACATGCTGATATTTTATACATACAAAGTGTCTAATCAGGACACGTTTGGGCTCACAGATTACTGAGAATCAGACCCCAAGAACTTTCCAAAGTTGCAGCTATATGATCAAACTTTCTTCATAATATATAAGGATTTCATACTAACCCAGAGAGCACAGATGAGTGCTATAACAACACATCCAAGGTAAATAGCTGTTGCATACACTCGGACAGAATCAAACATCATTCTCATTTGTTGTCCAGGGCCAAAGAGGAAGGCTGTGCTGCCAAACAGGAATACAGGTTAGCATCTGAATGACCTTGATGAATTTTGGTTAAACTCAATCAGAGAAACTTGCATGAGAAAAAAAGAGGTATATTCAACAAGTTTGAGGAATTTCAGTAGATATAATGCCATCACACACCAATTTATGTGGCTCAAGTATTTGATGTTGAGAACTCATTTTGGACCTACCTTCCAACTGCCAACAAATTGCCAAAGGTGAACAAAACGGCAAATTTGATGGGTTTAGCAAAGACAATCAATGACTGCCAAGAAGCAAAAGTTATAAGAAAATGCTGCAACGAAATATCAAAAAATTATCTGTACAAATTATCTTGACCAAAAGAACTTTACTTTTCTCATAATTATGTTGCAGTTCTCTGTTATTGACTGAATTCATTTATCCAGTTATGAAATGCAAACAGAAAGTTTCCTTAGGCATAATACATAAAGTTGAAATTAGCTTAGCTGATGAAGGGAAAGCAGAAAAGAGTTTGAAAAGGTAATCTCTCCAATACCTCAAAGTTTAAAATCACATAATTCCTTCGCCATTAACACACCCCTCTTTCCTTGTCAGGAACATTCATGTAAAAGATGAAGATACAATACATGAATGTGCAACAGTGCAAATATCCCTTTTATCTTTCCTTTTTTTCTTGGTTTGCATGTTAAAGGAAGCTAAATACTTTCCATCAGCAAAAGGCCAATATGGTGAATGGACATATACAACTACACATTGCGTCCACCACTCTCAAACTGAATCAATTTCACGGAAAATCATGCGTTTATGTAAAGAAAGATAGCTGCAAACAGAATAATACAAATTGAAATCATAACTCAGTAATCCATAAGAAAAGCATTCGAATAAAAGTTATCTAGAGGGGTAAGAATTCTCATACCAGGAACATACAAACCAGACCAGCCAACAAACAAGCTGCAAACCCGTACATTCTCTGGTAAATTAAAAACCCACACACCCAAAAACTATGTGAAGCTAAAAACAAAGAGAACATAGCAAAAACACATATTTCACAACTAAAAATTGAAACTTCCTTTGCTATAGAACCTGAGTAGCAGAGAGAGCACAAAAGCCGTCAGATTCTTCATCCAAGAAGCCCTCTCCTCCCTCCTCATTACCCTCTAGCATAGATTGGTTGAGCTTCGCCCACATTTTTGACAAATTAACCGATCTCTGTCTCTTGCTCTTACTCTCGCTCTCTTCAATTTTCAACGGCTTTGAGAAATTTACAGCCTACAGTACAGGCCTACATGCTCCGGCAGAAAATGAGAAAAAAATCGCATTTTTATTAAAAAGAAAATCTTTTTTGAATGACCAGGTGGCAGGAAAAACTTAACCAATAGTAAAGAAACACGTCGCCTTAGTATTTTTAACTTCACCGCTTTTTTTTTTCGTCACTATAAAAAAGCATAACACGTTATTCTAGACGGCGTCTTTCACTTCAGAAAGGAAAAAAATTGGTATTTTGGGGTTTTTGCTTCGTCCATACAAAGACAGAGCAAGAGCGCAAAGAGAGAAGCCGTAGCTCCTCCCAAGTGGAAGTTGGCCGGAGATGTCGTCGACGCTACTGGAGGTGACACGTGCCGGTCACGAGGAGGTGGAGCGGCTCGAGCGGCTGATAGTGAAGGACTTCCAGAACGAGCCGCCTTCCAGCAAGGACCGCTTGTATCAGGGCCACCGTGTCCGCCACATGATCGATACCATCTCCTCCACCACCGAAAGACTCGTACGTATTGTTCTCTTACTCCCGCTACTGCAATCTTCTATCTTTGAATGCAAGGAATGTGAATTCTAGGTCTGTTTGTATTTGTGGAAACCCTAGGGTTTATGCTTATGCTTTCGAGTATGAATTGTTTGTTATTGTGTGTTTAATTTCAGATTGAGATCTATGAAGATAAAGATAATGCGAGGAAGGATGAGATTGCCGCTCTTGGAGGCCAGACTGCCACTGGCATCAACGTTTTCAGTGCATTTTATGATAGATTGAAAGAGGTATTTCTTTCTTTCTTTCTGTTTTTTGTTTTTGTTTTTAGAGTTGAAATTCAAAGAAGTTATAGTATGTCGTTTTCTAATTTGAGATTTTTAAATGTTGAAAGTTTATTCATCAAAGCCTCGTGGTTGCTCCGTCATGGTAGAGGCTTTTGTCAAAATCTGTATTTTTGTGTCTGAGTGTGCGCTCTGACTTCTGAAATTCTAAAATATAGTTTGAGAAACCCAAAACGACAAGTTTGAGAAATTATGTAGTTTATCATTTAGTTGGTGATACTGCATGTATTGTAAGATTCTTGATAGAATGTTTGCCCAATGTGCAGATCCGTGAGTATCATCGAAAGCATCCAGCTGCACGTGTTGTTGATGCTAATGAGGAAGAAGAGGCACTGCTTAAGGAGGAACCTCAAATTGAGTTCAGCGGAGAGGTCTCTCTCTCTCTCTCTCTCTCTCTCTCTGTTTGTATGCATGCTTGTGTAAAGAATGCTTGAGGTTACACAGACAACTAAACTTACATTGCTTCAATTATTTTCCCTTACACGCAAGATTTGGCAATATTGATTACCAGTAAAATGCTACTTCATTGTTATTTTGTTTTCTAACACTAATTGCATGCATAGTTAGTCAAATAATTCAGAGCTAGTTATATCTGGGTATTATCTTGATGTTTTGAGGTTATTGCATTTGTCACTTTGTAAACACTACTTAGTTTGTCACATACATTCTTCCTGTCCTATGATTAAATTTTTTAAGTTTTGTCTTGTTTGTAGGAAGCTTTTGGACGGTACCTCGACTTGCATGAATTGTACAACCAGTATATCAATTCTAAATTTGGGGAACCTATTGAATATTCTGCTTACCTTGATGTTTTTTCACAACCACAAAAGATTCCTCGCAAACTCAAACTGAAGTTGTCAAGGTGAAGTGTTGTGTTATTTTCTTTTGCTGCTGCTTTAATTTATTACATGAATTTGGGAATGAGTTTGTTTTAGTTTCTTCAGGCAGTACAGCGAATACATGGAAAATCTACTTGCTTATCTGATGTATTTTTTCCAGCGGACAGAGCCCTTGCAAGATCTTGATAGAATATTTTCAAAGGTTCATTTCAATCCTATCTTCTTTACTTGGATTATTTTCATGTAAGAACTTTATTTTTAGTCCTGTTTCATATACAAAGTGAATCAGAAATATATATTTGTAGTATTTTTTATAGTTTCCGGTTATGACTTTTCTGGGGTTAGAATGCTATAATTCACTAGTGCTATACCTTAAATTTGAAGGAGATAATTATAAGTTGTGCAATTGAATGTTCTTTGCTACCATTTTAATGATTGAAAGGCTTGAATCATAATTGGGTATAGTAGTAAGTCATGCTATGTATGGCCTTTAACAATGTATATGCATATATATTTCAGGAAGATATATAATTTGAGAACCAATTTCTCATGGTTACGTTTGTATTTGTGAACTTCAAGCTCTCTGTCTTGAAAGGGCTATTGCAAATACATCTAGGCATGATTCATTCTCTGGATTCTATCAGGATGAGCCTGAGTATTCTTAGATTTGGAATTTTGAAGTTTGGTGATTTTTTGGCAGGTTGAAACTGAATTTGAAGAGCAATGGGCAGATGGCAAGGTAAAAGAATGGGAAAATGAGAAGCAAGAAAATGGGCATCTTCAAGATCAGCTTACTTTGATCGATCTTGATTTTTATACCACGGTGGAAGAACTGATGGAAGTGGGTCCTGAAAAGCTAAAGGAGGTAAGGGTGATATTTACAACTTAAAGAGAAGTTATTGGCCAAAAATTAGACCTTAAGTTCACACAACTTGAGGTAAAAAGTTATTTTCAAAAATATTGTATAATTGTTCAAAGCCCAAAATTAACTTGTTATTGAATAGGAAGTGGTTTAGTATTAGAGTGGGGGATAGAAATAGAAGGGAATGTGAAAAGTGGAGAGGAAGTTAACTTGTTTGGGAATGGGGATTGCCTTGTTTTTTCGTTTTAGAAATCTCAAAATTGAATAGTTATTGTGCGGTCTTTTGTCTGTATTTCTAAAATGAATTGAAAATCCGTGTCATCAATTAATGTTGTTAGATGCATATGGAATTGAAGAATTTGAGAGAGTTTAATGCCACCCAAAAAATAAAGAGTTTGCTTTGTATAGCAGTATAAGCTGAGTTCAATCTTAAGTTCAATACAAGTCTTAAGTTCACACCCTCTCTCTTTCCCTCTCTCATGTAAAATGAAAAGGAAATTTTTGTTAGCTCATTTCTTTAATTTACTTCCAGGCACTAGCTTCATTAGGACTGAAGACAGGTGGCACTGTTCAGCAGCGTGCAGAGAGGCTTTTCCTTACAAAGGTGATTGTTCTGCAACTTCTGTTTTTATTTATTTTAAAAAGTAGCCTATTTGAAATGTACATGTATGTTCTCTGTGCTCTAGTTTCTTAATCAGTATTCTGGGCAGTATTTGCAATTGGAACTATTTGAAATGTCCTAAAATTGCTTGCTTTTTATTTTTATTTTAATGGGCATAAATAAAACTACTAAATTGGCCAGAAATCAGGATGCCTTGGAAAACTCTTGATACTATACAGTATTTAAGTGTTAGATTTCCATTTCAAATCATTGCATCACAGCCTATACATATGGTGTATTATTAACAAATTTGAATCCTTATTGAAATCTGTCTGATAATGGGATATCCTTTTCACTTTAAAAAATTAAAATTTTCATGCGACATATTACTTAATCTCTTTGTTTATTTACGCAGGACACACCTCTGGAAAAGTTGGACAGGAAACATTTTGCCAAGGGTTCGCGAGGTTCAGTACAGAATGGGGCTGCTGCAGCTTCACAAGAAGTTGACAATTCAAAAGAAATTGCTTTATTGGAGGCCAAAGTGAAAAAACTATGCGATTTACTGAATGAGGTTGGCATATGCTACCTAATTTTCTAGTATCCTATGTTGTTTATGTCTGTCGTCTGCATTTAATTACCGCTTTTCATTGAAATTGTTGAAGTTTGAATACCAGTGAACATTTACAAAAAAATTATCTGCGGAATTTTGCAGGCTATTGAACGAACGAAAGACAACATTGTGAAGAAACAGGCTTTGACATATGAAGAAATTGAAGCAGAACGCGAAGAGGTAATAAATTGAGCCCTCAATAAACATGCTGAAATCATATACTTATATCTGACAAGTCTTCAAGTTTGTAGTGGTTTTTAACAAATGCTTGATTGGGTTTGACTCCAAGCAGGAAGAGACACAGGCCGATACTGAAAGTGATGATGATGAGCAGCAGATTTACAATCCACTCAAATTGCCGATGGGTTGGGATGGGAAACCCATTCCATACTGGCTGTATAAGCTTCATGGTCTTGGTCAGGAATACAAGTGTGAGATATGTGGGAATTACAGTTACTGGGGGCGTAGAGCTTTTGAGAGACATTTCAAGGAATGGCGCCACCAACACGGGATGCGTTGCCTCGGCATACCAAACACCAAGAACTTCAATGAGATCACATCAATTGAGGAAGCAAAAGAACTGTGGAAGAGGATACAAGCACGGCAAGGTGTGAATAAGTGGCGCCCAGATCTTGAAGAAGAGTATGAAGACAGAGAGGGTAACATCTACAATAAGAAGACGTATACTGATCTGCAGCGACAGGGGCTGATTTAAGAACGCAATGCTGCTGAGTGGTGCTGTGACAACCCAAGCAATTGTCTCCGGTCGCAACAGAGTTGAGGTGGGATGAGAGAGATCGTAGGTTTATGGTATTATGTTTTTGTAGCTGCGTGATGAGAAGCACAAGGTCATGGTGTTGTGTAGCTGACAAATTTAATCACATTAAAATTACTCATTCTACCATCCCCGAGCATATAAAGGCTATAAAATTTGGCCTATGGAATTTATTTTTATTTTTTAAAATTATTTATAAAAAGTAGTCTTATACTGCGTTATTTAGGAGTTGGAATTGCTTAATTTTTCACAGGATATTATGAAATCTTATTTTAAAGAAAGAATCACTAGCAATTAGACGAGTGCCTGATAAATACACTTTGGCACATGTGTTATTTACAGCTTTCATCAAAACAAGACCTTGTGAATAAGAGTGCTGAACCATTTACCCCTCGAATTACCAGCAGCCTGGAGTCCACGTATGTTCCACACACAAGCTTTGACAAATCGAACATTTCAGGTGGGACTTGTGTCCGGACTTCTTGAACTACATTTGTTGCACTGTTGATACTTTTACTCAATGGATCACCCAGATTCATCGTTACTTCATCAATGCCACTTGAAAAAGCTTTGCCACCGGAAGGCTCGACGGAGACTCCTTAAATGGCAGTGCTTTCCTCCACTTTCTACCTGACAATTTTTGAGCAAAAGCATCACGAGTGTTTGATGGATTGGAGAGCTTTTCTGTATTCTTTTCTTCTTCCTTAAGATATAACCGTCTCCCAGCCATTAATCTAAATAAAGAGTTTACTTGGAGTTTCCCATCTACACCAGCCTTGTCATGGGGCCAGTCCTGACCAATCATGACCGTGAAGCCGATGTCGGAGGCAAACAAAAGGCTGGTGTTCAACTTGGAAACTCTTGACACAGTTAGGTGCACGTGACCGATGAGGACTTGTTCAGGAGGTTGCCGAAAGGTTAAACCAATGTGCCTCCCAGTACAGTACAACAGACGCCACTTTCCAGGCAGCAATTCCAGCCAATTCTGCATGTTCAAAATATACAAGGAGAAGAATAGAGTGAGCTTCAACAAGCCATTACAAATCATTGCAAGCATACAAACATTACTTAGAATGTCGTCGAGCACTGGCTAAATCCACATTAAAGACCAAATAAAAAAGCATTGCACATGCTAAGATATATTTTTAAACAACAATATTAGAAGTTGGTCATTTTATAAATGGGTATCTAATATCTTAAATGGAATCATATATTAGTTTAAATGAATGCAAGAGAAACATGAAGGATACACAATTCATTACCTTTGGCCTTGAATTCGGATTCAGCATCTCCATTAACTCGATGAAGTGGGATAGCCTACTTCGCTAAAACATAAAATTATAGAAGAAGTCAGTGCATCTCCCAATCACCAAGTTTGTGTATTCATAGACTTCCACATACAAAATGCAGGACCCTTGAGGATACCTGAGGCTGGCCGTAAATGTATTCTTCTGAGATTCGCAATGCAGTTGAGCCAAGACCCCATCTGATGATATCAATGGATGGGACTACCCGCCATCGAGGTCCACATAGAAATGGATGAGTAAGAGCATCTAAGCAACTGCAAAGCATTTAAAAAGGATCGTTTTATACAGAATAAGTTCTCACCATAAAAATAAAAATCCACATTCTAACATCACTTAAAGAGTAGATCCCTGCCTCACACATGAACAATAATATACCTTACTCTTTTAGAAGGTTCTGTTGCTAGCAATAAGGATAAAAGGTTCCACCCTGCACCCCAATTCCTATCAAGTATCTGCAAGAAAGATAGTAAACCAAACAAGCTTCATTAAAATGGGAAGGGTCATGAAATCACAGTAAGTTGCACTGAAGGCCCATTACTTACTTGGAGTCCAGCGTTTCCAGATGAGGAGTTTCTGTGGAGTATTTGCAACAAAAATTCACGCAAGCATGAAGGATCATTTCCCTGAACTTGCACATTATCAATATTGTTGTTAGAATAAACAAATTCTGAAGTTCAAGCCACACTCGTGGAAGCTAAAACTCCTTTTAATCACCTATTGACCATGGAAACAGAGTCTAACAATTAGACATGTATTTACATAATACTTTACATTCAGGAAAACTTATAATAGGGCTTTGGTATTATATGATCAAAAGGCTGAAAACTATTTTGCAGAACTTCACATTTTACCTTTGTGAGAAATGATTTGAACTTTGTGAATATTAAGGGATCCATGAGTTCCCGCAGCACCATTTTTGCCATCATGAATCCAAGACATCTAGGAAACATGTACGAAACAAAATAAACATTCAGAATTTGCAGAGTTATCTACATAAAACTTTAAAAAAGAATATTTTTCATCTCCAAACCATACCTCATGTCAAATGCAATCATCATTTGTCGCCTATCCATGTTATTGTCTGCAGTACCACAATTCGGACTATCGTCATAAAAGTCAGCAGCATTTCCTAATATTCCTACCTGATAAGGTAAAAAAGATCATTGGACATAACTCATGTCAGTATCTGCAAAACATGGATATCCCGGTTGGCATAAATCCAAGTCCTGAAAGTTATATGGTGCCAGGGAATCTGTATGTATCAGACAGGTGCTCTAAAAGTAAGGAATAATTGATGTCTGAAATCTGACCCTGGACAGGAATATCTGGTACTCACTTTAATATGTCTATCCACTGGGCTTATGTGCACATTCTCCAGCCTCAACTCTGTGTGGGCAAGTCCATGGCTGTGCAAGTAATTCACCTGAGTAGAATAAGCATTAGAAATATCATAATCCATCATTTTCTCGATGGAAAATACTAAGCACTTAATACTAAAAGAATCATACGTACTCCAATTAAGAGATCTCTCATTAGTATCCTAATCATTCGCAGTTGCCGAGAAACTGCAGATCCTCCAACTGTGTCATCTCCCACCCTTCTAACAGATTCCTTGTCCAATGCAAGAGTAGCCTCCAAGGTTGGAAGCCAATCCGATTGTTGTAGCCAATGTCTTAAAGAAAAACTACCGTGATACTGCAAATAGAAAGAAATTTTTTTATCAGTTCTCTGGCATTAGGGAAGATCAGATGATAAATGCAGGAACAGTGGGAAGATAATCAGTCCCCACATGTGACTCTCCACCAAAGAAAGTAATTTTGCAGGAAAAAACTATCTATCCATTATAGAAGTAGATCAGATGATCAAATTCTTCAGAGAGTATCATGTATGCCAAGTAGAAACTAAAATTAGTGGCAATAAAGGAATTAACGTTACACAGAAAGGGACCTACCCCGTGGACCAAAGTGAATGAGGAACGACCACTACTTATAGCTGAAGAGATGTAACCATGAACTTGCATTGAATACGAATGGTACATAAGTCTACGCCGAGCTAACTTTTTTAAGACCTGAAAAAATCAACAGTAAAGAATTAGAATGAGATGAAACGGTACATAACAAAGTAGACAAATTTTAACACAGTCCACAGACCTCTATTGCTCGTTTACCCCTACGCTGAGCTCGAACACTAGTAAGACGTCGAAGTACAACTTGTGTATTATACAAAGGACTGCAATTTCATCACACCAGACCAATAATCAAGCTTGACCTCGCAGTAACATGTGAGTATCTCAAAACACAAGTAAACTTACCTATCAGTGTCCTTCACTATAGCTTCAAAAACTACTTCGCCTGCCTACAAAAAAGCTCAGATCAATTAGACCGCCACGAATTCAAGACATCACAAGAACAACAACATTAGGAAATGCAAAAGATAATCTAATCTCTTCATACCCGACCGCCAAGGCCAACACTAACACGGTCGAGAACCTTGAAATCAGACATCTTGAACTTGATGACATGACCTGATTCTTCCTCCACAGGGACAGATATGTCAGTCTGAGCATTGTCGTCCAATTTCAGTGATGAACAACGCACTCCCAAACATGGTCTTCTCTTCCAATCAGATGACTTCCCAATGGCACGCATAAGGCTAGGTCTGATGCGTCTTGTTGACAAATTTCCACCAACACAGGCTACTTCAAAACTTTCAAAACTTGGGCTCAAACCAACCCCACAGAGTGCCATCGATCGGAGGGAGCTTAAAACACCACCCGACAATAGAAGATAGCATTAAATTTCCGAAATTTCTCACTTAAACTTTATTAGCTAAGCATGGAAAGGAATGTAAGACCAAATTAATCAAATTCTAAATGTTCAAACACAATTTCTCAAGCAACCAAGGCAAAAACAGAGAAAACCAAAGATAAAAAATGTTGGTTTGACCAGATTAAGTAAAAGTATTGAATTGGAAACCGAAATTCAAAATTTTGCCACCATTCTCGACAGCTGAACATTCTGGCTAGAAACTCGGGAATAAATGAAAAAAGGAACAAAATTTGCAGAACTTACCGGCAAATAGTGAAAAGGAGGTTGGCCGTTAACGGTTACAGAGAGAAGGAGAAGAAGAGAGTAAGAGTTTGTATATAGACGTGAATATATATAGGGTTAAGGAGGAACGCAGGCGTGCGTGGAAGAGGAGAGTTGCGTGTGTAAGAGACTGGCGGAAGCGTTTTGCCATGGGTTTGTCGCACGTCTACGTCCGCCCCCTCCAAATATCTCCGTCATCATTAGTTCCTCCTCTGTCTTAGATCACGGCCGTCCGTTAATGTGTTCCAATCATGAAGCGACGGTTCTGATTTGATTGAATTTAATCGGTGTTGGATCCTTTCTACTTTTGTGAACGAACACGAAGCTGGACATTCGTTTGCTTATAATTATTCCAGTCATTAATTTGTGCTAAAAGGCGATTACTTTGGGTTAAAATGATTGGATGTTGTTTTAAGAGTTTTGGGGTTGGGTTTTAAGTTAGTTTGTTTCGTAGAAGTTGTTTGACTCTTCTATTTAGTTAATAGTATGTGTGGTATTTTGTTTATTTGGGAAGGTTTTAACGAAGTTGTTGTTAACATACTAATTCTTATCATGTAATGTTCCTTTAGTTTAATGAAATACAATCTTTTCTAAAAAACATGCCATAAATGAAGTTGAGTTAGAGAACACAATACTTTAAGTTCACAAGGAAAAAGAATAAATAATTAATGAATTTATCAAACAGGATCTCGTCCAATGAAAATAATATTAACTTGTAGATTTGAATTCTCATAGTTTCTTGACAGTATGTGTGTGTGAAAACACATCCCTCAATATCGTTTGAATCCAAAAAAAATAATGAATTTATAGTGCCGTTGGTACAAAAAGAAAAGAAAAGGATTTAAAGTATCTTTTTAAAATTACCAACCGGTAATATAATCCTTGAAATTGCCTAAATTCTAAAGTTGGGATCAAATCAATGTGACCCAACAACAAAAGAATGGGTCCACTTTTCATGGGTCCGCTCTATATATATATATATATATATATATTATGATTAATATATATATGGTACAGCATACTTGCTCCTGATATTGGCCCAACAGTAAATGGGTTTGTCTCCGAATCACTAGTGGACATTGCACCCCACTTACCATGGACAGATCAATTCCGTGGCCTTTTGGGTCAAACAAAGTCTTCAACTCTTGATGGAACATAATTCACATAAACGTTTACATTAGGGTTCCTTCCATTCCGTGTGTGAGTGTTTTTTAATTGGACAATATTGGAGGTGATCTCATTCTCATGCACTACAACACATTGATCCATCGCCCTTATGCCAATGCGAATACCCCATGAGGTTGGGGATCTTAAGGAGGATTACATGTCGAAGCACGAAGGAAATGCATTAATAGTTCTTTAATTAGAATTAATCGAGTAGCTACTAACTTAATTGGAGAAGATATTCGAGTTGCTCAAGAAACATAAAAGATTACATTAATTCGAATAACTTCCCGCTTAACCTAATACGGAACACCTCATTTACTTATTATACTGTGAATTGTTACATAAAACCATAAGCATTATTGTCTATATCAATTATGAATTGGCTGCACTGAAATAAAGGACACACTTGCTGGCTACTAAAGTGAATTCGCTTAATGCTACATTCAGAAGGACTCGTTTTCATGGGTTGACAACTTTTCAAGATATTGACACAACTTGAAACTCATAATTGTTTGAGTTAAGAAAGCAGTCAAAATAGTTGCAATTCCATGACCAAAGACGGACTGTAATGTTTCAGTTTTTTCTTCTTCGAGTACTGTTCTGTTCCACCACCGTACATCTTGTCTTCATATGGCTTCAGAAAATCCACAAACAAATCCCTACTCTCCCTGCAAGCACAAAATTTCCATGACCAAGTTAGATATATTTTCATTTATATTTCCTTCATTCTTTCTTTCCCTATTAAGTCGCCCCCCCCTTTTCTTAATATTTATTTTTTTCCTTCCCTCTGGGCATATTGGTTTTTTTTTTCTTTACCTAATTTTTCCTTTTGCCCACACTCATATTTAATATTTGTACTTGCCATTCTTATTTTCAATCATAATTTTTTTATTTTATAAATTTTATCATTTTAGTACATACCTTTGCATCAATAATTTTTTTTGTAAACTCATGCGATTTATGAATTATAGTTTTATCTTAATTTAATAAATTAGAAAAGCAAAATGACACATTTTACTTGTGATCCTAAAGGGGAGTTACTTTGGAGATAAAAAACTCAATTAATCATCTTCTTTTTTATACAAGTGATAATTTATTTTTCGAACTCAGGTGAGTGGGAAGCACATTCCTTCTAACCAATTGGCTAAGCCCTGCCCAGATATGCACTTAACTAATAATTTTTTATTATATTATTATTTTAGTTGTTATCAATACATTTTCTACTTGGAAAGGAAAAGATAAGTACTTATTCATCTATTTATTATTTTTAAGTTGGATTAGAAAAAATTAGAATCAGCCGAATCCTAAAGGGGATCGAAATAAACTAGAAATCCTAAGGGCAATCGTGGCAGATAAAACACAATCTGTCCACCAAGTCGTCTCCGAGTCTCATTAACTCTCCGAATCCGATAAACAAAAAAACAGAAAGCCTTCGCGTCTTTGCTCGCTTTCAGTCTCTCTCTCTCTCTCTCTCTCTCTAACATCACATGTTTTTCCACATTTATCCCCAACCGACGCCAAGAGTCTCTCTTTCTCTAAGACGTAATCTTCACCATCTTCGATCCCAATCTCACACCCATTCATCGTCTACTCCCCGGCGATCCGTAATCTCCGGTTTCGGCCGCCGGCTACTCTACCCTTTCAGTTAGATTTTTCTGCGGCTGGTTCAACCCTCGAAAATTGTATACTTTATTTACAATTAGGGTTTTCAATTTTGGTCATTGGAGTATTCCGTTTCCTTACAATTAGGGTTTCAGTCTCCAATCTGAGCACCGAGTCTATCTCAGCAATTTGAATCTGGGTTTCCTTATTCAGTTTCAGAGTTCAATTTTTTGTTAGGAGAGGGTTTTATTTTAAAATTTTGAATTTTTGAGATTTTGGTACCTTTCGAGGATTCAAGGTTAGGGTTTTGAGTGTTTCGCAGTGATGCCGAGGAGTTCAAGGCACAAATCAAGTAAGCATAGCTCGAGGGATGCCAGGGAGTACTCGGATTCGGAGAAAGATTCGAGCTTAAAGGATCGGAAGAGCAAGGAAGAGAGTGGTGTTGTTAGGGTTTCAAAGGATTCAGGCTCCACTGAGAAGCGGAAGCTTGATTTGAAGGATGGGAAAGACTCGTATGGTGGCTCCGGTAATGGGGACTATTCTGAGGATTTAGTATCGTCTAAGCGGCGCAAGGAGAGGGTTGATTACGGAGGGAGTGATAGATGGAATGGCGGCGAGGATGATCACAGAGGAAGTGGTGAGGGGTCGAAGAAATCATCGAAGACATCGGGGGAGTCCAAGAGTAAGAAAAGAGATGAGAGTGTGGAATTGTATGCAGAGGGCGCTGAGGTGAAGAAGAGTACTAGTAGTAGTGGAAAGGGTGAAGGGAAGCATAGGGATAGAGATAGGGATAGGGATAAGGACTCGATTCGAAAGGAGGGTAAGGAAGGTGGTGGAGCAGAGAAGGAGAGGGAGAGGGAGAGGGAGAAGGAAAAGAAAGGTAAAGATGGGAGAACTGAGAGATTGATCAGTGGCGATGAACAACGAGTTCCCGCAAAGCAGGTCAATGAAAAAACTGGTAAGGTAACTGAATGGGTTTGTTAGTTATTGTGTATTTTGTACGACGTTATAGAATTTTTGCGGGCAATATGTTACTTATCATGAGTAGTTAACTGTATATGGATATATGCTTACGGTTTTGTTCCTTTCCCCTCTCATGTTTATGCATAAGAGAATGTTGCTAGTTTCTAAGATACTGACTTTGCATTCAGTTTAGTTCATTGTAGTTTTTTGTAATTTTGCGATGGATGATAGTATAAATACACCATTATGTTTTAATCCGTCTTTATTTGATTGTAATGCTTTATTTGAACTATAATTGCATTGAAATACTAACCATGGTATAGCTCAGTAATGGGATACTATGTATCTGAGTAACCTTCATATCATCCAATTCAGATTTCAGAATTCACTATCAAGGACCATTTGATATACTACTTAAATAAATAAAAAAATCAAACTCGTGTAATGTGGAATGAGAATGCGAAATGTGATATCTTGGGGGTAGGTTCGTTCAAGTGATAAGGTGTCTTAGGTTTGGGGGTTTTGGCTATAGTTCATATTTGTTTGGAACTTGAATTTGATATAAGATAAGATAAGGAATTCCTTTCAAAAAGCAAAGAAAATTAAGAACATCATTTAGGAGATTGCAAAAAAAATTCATTGGATGTTGAATTCTTCGACAGGGTTAAGGATTAGATGAGAGGAATAAAAATTTGGAGTGTGCCATATTGGATTAGAAAGAGTTTCGAGCACAATTTGAACGAAAAAAAGATCAGTTTTATTGAAGTCAGATTTTTGAATGGGAAGATCCTGTTAAGATTAGATTTTTGATACATTGTAGATCATAAATATGAGTGACTAGAAGCAGAAAGTTTTAACTCTGAATATGTTCTCCTTAAACACATTCACACATGCACCTTTAAAACCTATCACAATCCTTAATGTGTGAAAATTTCTGTGTAATGGTGTTTTTTGTCATTTGTATTTAGATATATTTTGATTTAAGTTGAGTGGATGATCTGAAAGTGCTCGCTACTAGGGCTGCTCGTAATATTTCATATCTAGTGGATGCTGCAATTCAGCTTTGTTGTGGGACCCAGTTTGGTCTTTTATATTGACAATCACATTCCTGGTCATTATTAAGTTATTAGTCACTTAAATACAATAGGCTTTCTATGGAAATTTGTCCTTGACAGTTGTGCTCAGATTTATTTTTGTACGTGCCAAATTTACAGTGGAGACAATTCAATTAATATTTATTTCTTCAGAAACTAACAATGAGGTGCCATGTTGGATTGACCGATGTTGCTTGAGGTTGAGTGTGGTTATCTAACATATGACTTGGCAAATACTCACTTGACGTGGCTGTTTCAACTCTAGATTCGGAAAATAGATGTATTTGATTCGTTAACTCTTATTTCTAAGATATGGATGGTTGCATGGGATAGTTCAGTGGGCGTGTGAATTGAGTCTGTAAAACTAACCTATCTGCTATTACTTTTCAACATTCTTTGAGTTGAGGTGGGATTGAAACATACTCTTGAGCGATTTGGAGGTTTAGCTGTTTTCCTTAATTTCCAATGACTTTGGAGTGAAAATTAAGGAAGACATACTATTGGTTTCTTGTTGATTATTTAAATGGTTGCCCTGCTCTCATGAAGATGGAAAAAATTGATTTGAGTCTGGTTTCCGTTTCTTTTATTCAGATGTTTATGAGTTATAATTGTATTACTTGTCTATCTGAGGTATCATATTTCCTTTATCTGTAATTTCAATATCTTTCCTTAACAAGGTGTATCGATTTAGTTTCTTAACTTCTCTTTCCTCCTCTTTGTGTTATTTGTTTTGAGATGTTGTGACTAGGTTTTCCTCTTTTACTTTGAAGACGTGGATTCCAACTCTTCACTGCATTGCCTGTCTATTAATTGATTTATAATCCCTTTTTCCTTTCAAAATTTCGGGCGATAAACCCTCATTTTGATGACTTGAATGGGTTTAGGAACTTAATGAAGTTGGGAGACTGTTATATGTGTGCAAGGGTTTATCCAGTCAGTCATGTTAACATTAATTTTTGCCCTTAACTGATTCATTTTTATTGAACATTTAATATTTGTTTGGAAATGGAACTATTTTTATGAAGCCACCAATTAGTGGTGTTAATTTCTGGGTAAAATTACTGCTGTTAAATGAAGAGGTAAAGAGGTCAGATCATATAGTTTAGGAAGAGAGGGTTCCATGTTATACCTTTTTCCACATTATCCTACATTTTAATATTTATGTGTTGACAATCTGTACATGAATCTGTTATTAGAATTAGATTTTGTGAATTCAACTTTATTTTGGAGCACAATTTTATGTCTTAATCTTTGTGGTGTTGCAGATTTAAATGCACGAAATGAGTTGGAAAGTCCTGAGTCAGAGAACCAGATGGAGAGACGGATGAGGAAAAGGAGAGATGAATTTGGTGATGGGGATAAGCATCTAGATGATGTTGAAGACATCAATGATGGTCGATTATCTTCTAGGGATGATTTTGGCAGGGATGGCAGGCAGAAAGATGAGAAACGGAAGGATGATAGATACAGAGAAAAATATCGGGAAGATATGGATAGGGACAATAAGCACCGAGATGACAAGCAAAGAGATGAACGCCCTACAAAAGATCAACCTAGCAGCAAGTCTGATGATAAGCATTTAAGGGAAGAAAAAGATATGACAGAAACGCAACCAAAGAGATCCAAGCTTCAGGATGGTGAGCGCAAAGGAGAGCATGACCGCGATCGCGATCGCAATAGGGACCGTGACTCATATCATGTCCGCGATCGTGACCGCTACCATGATCGTGAACGTGAACATGGGTGGGATCATGGTCGTGACCGTGAACGTGATTACGATCGTGATTGGGATTGGGATCGTGAGCGGGATGGGGACCGTGAGCGAGATCGAAATCATGACCGTGATCGTGATCGTGGCCGTGAACGTGACAGAGATGGTGATCGAGATCGCGACCGCGATTATGACCGGGACTACGATGGGTCACATCTTGATGATCGCAGCACGAGATACAGAGATAGTAGCAGGGGAAAGAAAAGATCCCCGGATGATCGTGATGATTGTAGTGATACTAAGTCTAGAGGAATCAAAGCTCGGTACTCTGACTTGGAAAAGAAGTCATCAAGCGGTGATAGAGTTGAGTCAGATGTTAATAAGGGAAGATCTCAGTCGAGGCAAGCTTATGCAGACACTATATTGAGCAGCAATAAGCGGAGGACCTCCCCCAGTTCTAATTCACATGTTGGCATGGATGAGTACAGGTAGTTATGTCTCTCTCTCTCTCTCTCTCTCTCTCTCTCTACACACACACACACACACATATTCCTTACGTAATTGGTAAAATGTGATTAGAGTTGGCATATCTTGGATTCATATGGTTATCGTGCATTTGCAGATTTGTTCATCTTCTGTTAATTTTTTTTTTTTTTTTTGGCATGTTTCTATCAGTGAAAAGATGTGACTTGTTTTAATATTGTGAGCTTTAATTTGGTTTACATTTAGAATTTATGATATCAATGCAGAGCAGTTGTGAAGACGAATAATTTTGTCTATTATACCTCATAAAATATGAAAGAATCCATGTGTAAATATTTTCAATGTTGTAAAGGGAATTTGTGGTTGTGTTTGAACCATTTTATTTTTGGAGGCATTTTTGTGTTATATAGTAATTGACCATAATTTTTCTTCTGTTACAAGGTATCTGAATCCAGATGATTTGAAGTATAGGGATTCTGTGGCAGAGCAGAGGACCAAAGCAATTCCTCCTAGAGATGGATCTGGTCTCTCTGGAGTTTCAGAAAGAGGTTCCAAGTACAGATCCATGGAAAAACCCATTAAAATGGATGATGGCCATTTAGGGGAGCTGTCAAATGAAAAGTGTGCAAGTTCTAAGGCTTCACCTCTGGCCTTGGTGGAAAGATCTCCATCATCATCAAATATTGACCGTAGGTATACGAACAGAACTGGTGTCAGACGGAGTCTTGACATTGAAGAAACAGGTCGGAGAAGCAGTGCTTCCATTGATAATAGAGATTTCTCTAATACCGAGGATAGACTTAGTCGGGACTTGCCATCAGAGAAGCCTTTGGTGGATGACTCATCGCCAGCTGATTCATCAGCTCACAATAGGAGTAGTCAGAGTAATTTATCTTTGTTTCCTCATCCCAATTTCAGGGCCGGAGTTGACAGCCCTTCTTTTGTTGGTTCATTGGAAGAAGATGGTAGAGTTAATTCCAATGCACGTTATAGAAGGAGTAGCGATCCCAATTTGGTTCGAGGGCATGGTAATGCATGGAGGGGTGTCCCAAACTGGACCGCACCACTTCCAAATGGCTTCATGCATTTTCAACATGGAGCACCTCATGGTGGTTTTCAAGGGATGCTACCTCAGTTTCCAGCTCCACCAATTTTTGGTGTTAGACCTTCAATGGAAATTAACCACTCTGGGATTCCTTATCATATTTCTGATGCTGATAGATTTTCCAGTCATTTGCGCCCACTTGGGTGGCAGAATATGATGGATGGTTCAGGTCCTTCTCACTTGCATCTATGGGATGGAAGTAATGGTGCCTTTAGGGATGAGACTCACATGTATGGGGGTGCCGAATGGGATCAGAACAGGCATCCGATGAATGCTCGTGGATGGGAATCCAGTGCTGATACATGGAAAGTACATAACAATGATGTGAAAAGGGACTTGCCCTCCCCAGCTCAGAAGGATGATTATCCCGTGCAGGCCCTTGTGGATGATGCTGTGGCTGGGCAGGCGGGTCAGATATCTCATCACGAAGATAACCTGGATCATGGAGTTCTTGCTAAAACTGTTGAAACAAGGTCCATTGTAACTTCTCCTCCAAAGGAGTCTATGTCTAAACTTGGTCATGAGAAGTCACCTGTTTGCTCTAAATCACCAAGCGATCATGTCCCTTGTTTAAGTCATTATTATCTCTCCAAGCTTGACATTTCACCAGAACTTGCTCATCCTGAGTTGTATAGCCAGTGTATGAGCATACTGGATACTGACGGGAGTTCCACTGTTGATGAAGAAGCTACAACGCTTACAATTTTGAAGGTGCAGATTCTTTGCAAAAATTTGTTCTATTTGTTTTTCCTTATAGAATCTAGTCTTACTGAATGCTATTGTATCTTTGCATCTTCTCTCCTAATGTCGTACAGGGTGCAAGGGCTGGATTGGGATCATCCAAAACCTTTTCGACTTCCTCACTTTTTCCTCCTTTGAAGGATTCTGTCTTTCAGGTATACTTTATGATGAATGATAATGTTTAACACTTCTTTCTATATTGATATCTTGTTCATATACCGTTAAATTATCCGTTCATTTGTATTGTTTGTAATTACCTGAGGCTGCAAGTAGTGGTATGAAAATACTGATTTTGATTTTTTTCTTTGAAAAAAACAAACTGGAATCTCTCCTCTCTCTGTTGCTTGGAAAATCAGGATATTGAATTTATGCATGGGCAAGAGAAAATACTTCAGTAATTCTTGTGCTTTATTATTTGGTTGGAATTATTATCATACCACGTTTTGTATGTATTGGTTCACTTGTTATATTTCCTGGTATGTTTTCAAACCAAGTTGAGAGCTGTTTTTCTAATGTATCTTGATTATTGGTTGGTTGTTTAGTTCTCTTTTAAATTACTCTATGGATTACCATATGTTTACTATTGTTTCTAATTTTTGGTTTTACTTTGACGCTTTACTTTGTCTTCTTTTAGTGCTTCAATATGAATTGGCCATCAAATACTACCCTGAACTTCATTCTAGTTGGTAGTACTGCATCCTAGTTGGTTGACATATTGTTTTCTGACTCGCAGAAGGCTATGAATTTTTACAAGAAGCAGAGGATGGAAATAAGAGGCTTGCCATTTATTGCTGGTGGAACACTGGATATTATATTAGGATCTAATCAGGAGAATATGGAAGCAAAAGTCCCTTCTTGTGATGTGGAGAAAGTAGAGGAATTAGTCCCTACTTACGATGCAGAAATGACAGATGCTCCACTGTCAAGTTTAGATGAGAAGAATGTTGTCACTGCTTCAACTGATAGTGCTGAGGAAAAACGGAGGTGCCGGTGTCAACACCCAGTCCTGAGGTGCAGAACGATATCTGCCTGGTTTCTCCTAAGTTGGAAATGCAAGTTGAAGATTACAGTGGAAGCAATGCAGGAGAGCCCCAAACACTTTTAAATGGGGTGGAAATGGATTACTCCTCTGTGCTGGTGAAATTAGAGGTTGGGGATGCAAATGGATTCTCATCAATTGATAACTCGGCTCTTGCTACCTCCACTTTACCTGCTGCTGGTAACGACTTGAATGTTATTAGCAAGACTGAAGATGATAACTCTATTCATTACCCAAAGGAAGGTGCGGCTGATGCAATAACTGGTCCTTTAGTAATACCAGAGGGATCCCCAAAGGCCAAGGCTTGTGAGGCTTTGATGTCTGGGTCTAATGAGTCTGATTCGGTAATTTTAAGTCGGATACATCATTCTCCTGAAAGTACACATTGAGACAATTTCTATCTATATCCATGTTTCCTTTTTTGTTTCTTACTTTTATTGCGTTTAAGTTCATCATGCTCATGCTATTTTCTGTGGCTTCGCGTTTCAGCAAGGAAATAAAATCAAAATATGGTTTTTTCTGCCCCTCGAGCTTGGTCCATAATGTTTGTTTTTCTTCCAGCCTTGCCTTGGCTTTCTTTGTTGCGTTAACTTCCTTTACTGTTTGTTGTTTCTTGTTTTTGATTGTCCTGCGTTATCACCATTTTCTTCAAAACCACTAATTTGCTACCTGAAATTCTGGCATGGTGTGCTTTTTCTCTGCTTCCCTACTTGCTTATCCTCTCTTCTTCGACCCATACTCATACCATACTTTGTCAAGTTTGTGTTTCTTAGCAATAATTAATTCACATCAATATGCTATTTAAGTGTTTAGTTATGAGATTGCTGCATGCAGTTAGGAAACTGGGACTGGGATCAGTAACTAATTCCCAACGTACCCAAAAAAAAGAAAAAAATAGAGAGCAAGTCTTGAGTTTTGTTTTATTTGCTAGTTTCTCTCTGTTTCTAACAGTAGGATAAAACCAGTCTTTTTCTCAATCCACATATTTTCTATGATTTAATTCTTCTTTTATCTCATTAAATATATACACAAATGCTTTGTGGGTTAGAAATTTATTTTTTATTTTTAGAGCATTAAAATAGTTTCTCGCACAGATTTACCCTGTCCGTTTGGATGGATGATAGATTTTTCTTTCAATTAAATTCTTTTCTAAATTGTTGAAAGACTAGGCAAAAATTGATTATTTCAGGTTGAGGATCGCTCTATGATGAATGCTTCCTAACCTTAAATCACTTCTGTTCTATTTTATACATGCAGATTGTCAAAGGGGAATTAGAGAAAACAGAAAAATTTACCCTTAAAAGAAGAAAATAAAGATTAATTCGATTGACTAAACCATTGGAAATACTCAATATTGGATGAGGTGGATTTTTTTTTAAAATCAATCTAATATACGGGGTAACGTTGTTTACTTAAAAAAAAAAAAGGTTTAATCCTATATTCCCAATTTAATTAAGAAACTTGCATAGATGAGGTGTCTTTGGACACTCAGCAAACCCAACTGCCAGAATGTTTTGTACAGAAACGGGGCCTGGGCCTGGATGTCAGACCAGTTAATACAAATGATTTATTCTTTGCAAGAAGCCTGCACTAACAGAGCCAAAAAACAAGGGTCGTCACTCTGCTATTGCTTCTGTACTGTGAGAGAGACTATTTCTTTGAAAATAAAATTTCAGAGCATAGATGATGATGGTGGTACTGATTGGGCGCCTGCGGAATGCAAGAAGCAGAAGATGATGATGAGGTTGAAGAAGAAAAATGTCAATGAAGGACGGCTTGGTCAACAAGATCACTCCGAAGAGGAAAGAAAAGAACCAAGTAGTCTTTCCTCATCAGCTCATCATGACTTGCCTGAAGCATTCAAGAGAAAAATTGACAGTTTGGGTGGGACTAAAGTGGCTTTGGTGATAGAGAAGGAACTGACCAAAACTGATCTAGAAACGAGTGGTAACAGGATGTCAATGCCTCTGAACCAAATCACATCTGGTCGACTGATTTCTTGGAAGACGATGAGAGAGGTAGGCTTGAGAAAGAGGAGACAATGAATGTTCAACTGACAGACCCTGGTCTTGTACAAGGAGATGTAAACTTGAGGCCGTGGGACATGAAAAAGAAGAATGGGAAAAACCACAGCATAATGTATGTGCTGAAAACTCAGTGGGGTGAAGTTGCTAAGAAAAACCATCTCAAAAGAAAAAAAAAATCTTGTTCAAGTTTGGTCGTTTCAGGTTAACGGAGAGCAGAGATAATTGAAGAAAGGAGAGATGGGAATAATAGTGGGGGAAGTAGTATGACCAATGGGTCTAACCATGCAAGTCCAAGCCCCTAGTGAAAGTGGCAGCAAGCATGAACCAGCTGCACGCATGGAAGATAGAAGATGAAAGGCTTTTTCAAGGCTCTTAACTTTAAATCTTTCTTTTTGTTTGTAAATTTCAATTTCATTGAGCTTTCATTTAATATCTAACTTTTATGTATATATGATACGTTAAGATGTTTGTTATGCGTAAACTCAATGCTGAAAATCACAATATCAGTTATCTAATTTCTGTTAAGTCTAATGGCTGAAATTTAATTCAGTCGCAACAAAGAAAAACAGAAAAGCTTTGAACTTTAAAAACTGTGCATGAAATAAACGTAAAAAAATTCGGAGAGAGAGCACTTCATGTCCAGTCCCAAGTAGTATGTATGGTAAGTTGGTAACCAACAAACCAAAAACAGGAAAATCCGACATGTTAATGTGACTGGTACTGAAGTGAAGTCTGCTGTTACCGAAGTGGTAGTTCCTATTATTTTGCAAGTCCACGTGGTCGGCCCAAGTTCTGCCACGTGGAATCTTTATTTCTGGCCTAAACCAAGCAGGAAGTAAGGACCACTCGTGCCTACATCTTCTTATCTTTTTGCTTTAACAACTAAGTTGTCACCCTCACAGTCCCTCCCATTATAAACTAAACAAAGAGCAGAAAATGTAAACTTGAATGAATGGCATAGACTTTAAAGAATAACAGATTTAAAGATGTAAGTTATTAAAACCAGCAATCAACAGCAAAGCAAATATGGCTCATTTGATAGCAGCAAGCTACCCCAACATATCAGGAAAACGCTGCGCAGAGATTTCATGTGGATTTACTGCTACTCTTTCTAGACCAGCAAGGAGGACTAAATTGAAAATGATTCATTTTGAGGGGCAGTTTGAGAGATCAGAAAGTAAGGCTAGTTGTTGTGTGGTGCATTGCTGCAGTACCAGTTCATCAAGCTCGTCAGCTGCTGAGGAAGTTGGGTTTGTGGGGAGTGGGAAATTTGGTATTGATAGAAAGGGAGAGTTTAAGTATTTGGTGAGTGAGTTTGGTTGGAAGGTGAGGAGTTTGTTTAGGAATGGAGATGAGGTGAGAAGGGCAGCTCAAGTTCAAGCTGAAGCATTCCATGAGCCTGTGTTTCTCTTCAATGATCTCTTCTTCCAATTCTTCCAGGTTTATAATCTAATATGTTCTGCTTTTCATTCTTCTTGTTGTTGTTGTTGTTGTTGTTATTTTCAGTTCAAATTCCTGTCTAATTCAAACTCCAAACAATCAGATATAAATATGGTAATGATGGTTTTGTTTTTAATTTGATTGCTGCTGCAAACACAGGCTGAAGTGCTTTCTGGGCTTGTATATAAACTTAGGAACTCACCTCCGAATAGGTAAGCAAAGCAATGCATTTGGAAATGGGTTCATAATTTAGGTCATGCATATTTGTGGAGCTGCATTTTGATGATATTAGTATGATCAGACATAATGCCACAGGTATGCCTGTTTGGTTGCTGAGCCTACACTTGACACTTCCAACTCACAAGAAAACCTTGTGGGTGTAGTGGATGTTACAGTGTCGAGAGACCGGGATGTGCTTCAGCATCTGCCGTCGGAGGCAGAGGAATATCTTTACGTGTCTGGGATAGCTGTTTTGAAGAGTTTCAGGTCTTATTTACATTTTTATGTTTTGTACTGGGTTTTGGTTTGGTTATTTTAACATGATGAAGAGATGAATAAATATTTGAGTTGACTGACAGGAGGAAGAAAGTAGGGAGTGTTCTGCTAAAGGGGTGTGATATGCTCTCAGTTGAATGGGGTTTCGAGTATCTTGCTCTCCGGGCTTATGAGGATGATTTGGGTGCTCGCCAATTGTACTCCAGTGCAGGCTACCGAGTTGTCTCAGGTGATCCCCCATGGCTGTCTACTTGGTTTGGAAGAAAACGCCGCGTTCTCATGATCAAACACTCTAAACTAACTTAATTATTTCAAACTAAAATCATTGTATTGTGATTTTTTAAAATTTAATTCGATTGTAATTAGGTGTCCACATCCCCTTAAACTGGAGTAATTATTATATTTATCTTCATTTTCGAGTTTAGAGGGTGCCACGTCACTAATAATAAAAGAATGACCTATTGTCATCACTAATAATAAAAGCGTACATACAGAAATATACACAAATGCCCAAAACCAAAAAGCAGGCAAAAGCTATAGCTTTTATTAAGCTTAAAAGTGAGTCCAAAAAACAAAATAAAAGTACACTATTCCCTTTTCTTTTCTGCCTTTTTTTTTTTTTTTCCTTTCCTTGGCAAAATTACAAATTTGGTATATGCACTGTGAGATCCCGCAGAGGGGTAGGGTAGGGGAGGGGAATGGGGTTAGTGTTGTTCCTTGCGGAGAAACAATTGGCCTGTGCAAGTGAGTGAGTGAGTGAGACTGCGTATATATTCATCATCATCAACATCATCATCATCATCCTACTAATTCATGAATTTCCGACAGTTGGGAGCTTTACATAGACAAGGGACTTTGAATTCATCAGGCTCGTTAGGATCAAACAAGTAATCGTACCTGCCAGAGTCAACAAGGGAATATGTACGCACGTTAAGCTTAAGCTTCCTCGTAAGGAACCGAGAGAGAGAGAGATACATACGTTAGCTCGTCACCGGAAGTTACGTCAGCCTTTGCAATAAGTACAATCCGGCTTTCCTCATCGCCCACACTCATGATCCTCGCATAGCAATTGGGCATGCACTGTGTTAAAGATAAGCAACAACACATCAGTAAGGAATGAGAGTGACTGTGATGACAGAAACAGACTGTAGAGGAGCAAATTATGAAAAGGAAGGCAGCACCCTAACATTCTTCAGAATGACTTACTGAATGGTTGATCAGGCGTGCTATATTTCCTTTATCAGTAGCATCCACCACCACTTCTTCACTGATCTTAAACAGCTGCAGAGTAAACATGAGCCTTGAGAAAAGAAGTGTTTCTGTTTCGCTACTTCGGAGATACCTAGAACCAATTATGAAAGTAATAATGTAGACCACTTGAAAAGAATTCAACTCACATAGCAGTCTTTGCCTTCTGATCTGTAACGTGCCTCCCTAAGATCTGCAACACTGCGCCTCACCTGTTCACCACGGTATTCAAGAACCTGAACCAGACACATGCTTCAACATTACGGAATAACTTCTCAAGAACATGCATAAACTTAACAACATAATATGATTTTAATAAAACATGTAGCTCAATGTTCAAATTCCATACCATTTCTCCTTCTTGAATGTCTCTGCGTGCAAAGAGACCCCATCCATGTATCCCAGATCTACCAAAGCAAACACGATCATGTTCGGTTCTCTGCATTCATATACATACACCTAAAAATAGTAAGAAAAACAACTAAGATCATTGAATATTGAAGGGATGATAAGAAAGATATTTGCCTGTAAATGGTACAGCCGTTCTCTAAAAGACGAAAAAGTTGGAGGCTCCTCTACTATCTATTGAAGAAACAAACAAGAATGTCAGTTTGATATTATTTTAAATCCCACATGAAAAGTGATAGAAACGACTATACTATCCCATCAAATTCGGAAAAGGTAAAAGGTTACTCTGAATGTATTCAAACTTCGAATTGCTCCAAGGGGATGATGGGAATGTCCCATCACTTGGTGCGCAACAGCATCTTCCTCTACTCTCTAGCCATCAGGAAAAATAAAAGATAGTGAGAAAAGATCAGGCTAATCACAGATCTAACTGATTCAACAATGATATAATAATAACCTCCCAACTGGTCCACCAATATATGATAATCCATTTGCCATCTATTTTAGTGGCAGCAGGAACATATTACAAAGTAGCATCTAATTGTTTACTGTCAATTGCTGGTCACTATAATGTGTTTGGGTAAGTAACTAGGCATCAGAGTAGACTACCTTCTTGTTATTTTTCAATCTTTTGAATACTCGGCACCTTGCAGCAGATAATGGCTCAGGCTCAGTAGTTTCAACTGTCGAAACCTCTTCCAGCTTTGTTCTATTGGACGAAATTAACCTTGAACCAGGCCTCTTCTTATTTTGGAGAAGGCTTTTGGCGGAAAACACCCCTAAAGGAGTCTGTATAATTAAGACAGTATCTGGATTTGGAGCCCTGCACCAGAATTGAAACTGTAAGCTTGTGAAGGACAAAAGTTAGGAAAAACTTACATATGTCCAAGAAAGACAACAATTAGAGGCAAAAGAACAGAAGCCAATATGAGAGACAAAAGGGAGGAAGGGAAACTTAAATTGAAGTAAAAAGAAAAGAATCCACACCTGTGATAAGCACAATAAGAGATCATCTTTGTGATCTGTTTTCCATTTTTCTCCAAACAGTGCAACTGCATATTAAGAATGCATAGACAAATGCATCACGTATCACCAGAAAGATAAGTAATCTGATTCACATATCACCTTAAGATGCTACGACTTCAGAAACCAGAAGCTACCACAAAATAATAAATGAGAATATAATGAGAATAAACAAAGAGCAATAAACTCACCTCCATGCGATAACCTGCCCTTGATGCACACATTGCATGGTAATAAGTGGAACACTTGCAACATTGCGTGCATGAACCATGAATTTGCTTACAGATAACACAAATCTGAAGCAAATGAGAACAAATAACCATTAGATTGCATCAGTTAAATAATTCAGGGTGCAGTCAATAAGATCAAAATAAAAAGAAAAGAAAAACTAGACTCACAATCATTGACATGGTACATTCTGGATCATTTCTAGATCCACTATGTCAAACTAGTTATCACATAACTCACTCTCCATTTTTTGTGGTTTGAACATATGTGAAATTTTGTTATATTGTATCAATGAAACTAATTGTGGATGTGAAGGGTTAGGTGTCATTTGTTAACATACCATGCTTGTGAGAATTAAATATAGAAGTCTTCAAGGATTTTCCAAAAAAAATCGATTATATGATCAAAAGTATATAAACATTCTAATGAATGAGTTCGGATTGGAATTAGCCAAAAATAAATATATACAAGAACAAAGAGTACCTTCACAAAAGAATTTGATGGAATACTCAAGATCCCAAGAGCTGGCTCCATCTTTTCATCACTAGCAAAAGAGACTTCAGGTCTGAACCAAGCACATGTAACATGAACCCACAATGTCTCAATATCAGTTGGCTTTAAAGCACCTCCTGGGGAAAAAAGTGCATAAGCAAAAGATCAGATCAAAGATACAAGATCATGACAGTAAAATGATACTTCATGACATGATACCGCATGACTCAACAAATCCACGCCCTCTAAAAACTTGCCTTTAACAGGACAGAGGCAACATTCTCGCTTGACTGCAGGTGTTTCACATGCTTTGCAGACCCACGAAGTGAAATCCCGAACATTTCTTGCTCCATAGCATTCTTGATGAACAGCTATTTGACATCTGATTGAAAAGAAACATTAAGCACTCAAATGATTTTCATGCCTTTAGAACTTATTAAGTCTCTAAGGTCCATCCAACAGTTGGTCCTGAGTCATCATTTGACAATGAATACTCCGAAAATGAACCTTATTGATGATACCTGTTGCAGATGATGATTTTATTGTAGTCCCAATCTTCAACCCATCTACATACAGCGCATCGTTCTGTTGTCCACTTGACATGAACAGGTTCATACTTTTCTGTCAAAGCAATTGGAAGAATACGGTTGGTGTACATCAGTTCATGTGGCTATTGCAATGAGAAATTAAATTCCCCAAATTATAAAACAAATATACCTTGCAAAAAAGTAAGCAATTTCTGTTTTCTTTCTTTAATAGAAGGCCGTTTAGGAGGTTTGGAAGACACAATAGCATTTTCATGATACTCTGCTAACTGCAGCATCTGCAAAGTCAAATGAGACTGCCATAAGATTATGTCCCAAATTCCCAAATGGAGAGGGCATAGACATACTGTTGAAGGGGGGGAAAACAAAGAAATCTGCAAGTATAGTACAAACCCATTGTTCCAGTGGCAGTAAAGAACCTTTCACTTTGACACTAGTCCTCCAATTTCTTGATTTGGAACCTGTGTGTCGCTCCCATTCACTAAGTGCTTGTTTCTCTGCCCCACAAAAACCACACTTGCACACGACTCTGAAACATAAAAAAGTAAATGTATATATGAATAAAATATTTTCAGACGTCAAACCAAAGTAATTATCAAATTGACTTCCTTATTAAAGTGAAAAAAGTATTAAGAATTCAAGCACCAAGACTAATTCCAAATTTAATTTCTACCCAAAAAGGAAAAAATTCAATCTTATGCTTACGAGTGAAGACTTGGAAAATAAATGCCTTCCACGCCATTGCAGAGAACAGTAACCTTGTTAGGCAGCACCAATTGACCATTATTTTTACTCAATCTGCATCAGAAACTCTAGAATCATTAGTGAAAAAATAAACCCAATGTATTTATAGAATGAAAATTCAATTAGACTTACTTTACTTTTGGTTGCCCTTTTTCAGAATCTGATAATTCAAAATTAAATTTCACTTTGCAAGTAGGGCAGTAGTACTCAGTGCCTCCCAAATTCTTCAAAAAGGAAATAACATGGTAAGGGAAGTTTAGAATCTCTTCGCACTCATTATGAAGGAGGAAAACAACAATGTTAGATATTTAGTCTAAAAGACAGACCTTAAATAGGTTGCTGGAAATTTTGTCACATTCTGCATGCACCCACACTTTACAACCATCACAGCGAACCTACTCACAAAGGAAACGTATAACAATAATTTCATAAGTAACTGCAGTTATCTACAAATAGGAACTATAATCATAAATTCATAACTCAAACATGTCTTGTAAGATTCCTCACCCAACTTCCACTGTCTGAATGATTCCAAATCTTCTTGCATATGCCACAATAATGCTTTGATTTTGTTAACTGAAATAAGATTTGCACGTAATGTAAACAATGCACAATATTCAGAACACAGAAAAATGTTCCCTTAAGAACTGAAAACTGAAAACTAATATAAGAACACCAAACACAAGGTAGGTCATACAAACCTTAGCACACGTTTTACAAAGAAATTGATCTCCAGGAGTTGAAACCTTCATTTTCTTTGTCATTTTAAAAGGAAGGTAAACACCGCAGCCTTCACAGGGTCGTATGTCTCTCTTCTTCCCATATACGTCCTGCTTACAGAAACCAAATTCGATAAACTATGGGAATCTTTAAAAAGTGTCTTTTATCAAAGAGAAAACCTCTTCTTTCCAATTTGTTGCTGAGAAAAATAAGGAGAAGAAAATATAGTTTGCAACTAAGGTCTTATCTTTATTGGATTCTTTGGCTAATGCTGCATTCTCAACAAAGCAAAGCAATAGCCAAATATCCATCAGCAAATTCATCTCCAGCCATATCAATTTCATTTGAATTAATCTTCAGATGATATTTGAGCAATTCTACAATCCATATTACGCCCTAGAAATTACACAATATAAAAGACAGGAAAGAGCACTCTAAGAGAACTTGCCTGGTTCAGTAATTGACAGTCCAGATCATGATTTGAACCTGTAGCCTCTTGAACCCCTCCAAGTAGAGAGTCATCATACATTGCCGCCATGTTTATATCTGCTATCAACTTTTCCGTAAACCCTTGTTCCACCAAAAATGCCTCCTCAATTGCCATCTGGAATTCACAGGGCTCGCAGCTGTTCAATTCGGACTGCGCCTGGAACCTATATCATGCAAAATATTACATAACGACAGAGCGATTAATAAATTGCAATTCCAGCTCTTGTAAGACAACAACCACACCTGTCCACATAATCCATAAAGGGAAAAATCATCCCTCGTCCGACCCAAGCATAATCCTGCTCAAGATAATACAAATTTTTTTAATAAATGGTCACTCTTCTAAACATGAAAATAGAGCAAGTTCATAAATATAGATAAAAACTCCATATGGAAAGTAATTCATACCCTTTGATTCTCATTCCCAGAGTATCCAAAGAACATCACACATGCTGCATCTGGTATGCAAGCCCTCAAAACTAGCTCAGGCGCTTGCGAAATTGGATCAATAACAATGGCAGGCCAGAAAGGCTCCTTTCTCCCTGGCTTCGCCCACACTGTATCACCCGAATAAAAGTCTTCGGGTCCATACAATCCATCTCTCCTCTCATTTGGAGCCCTCACTGTGCCCACTAAATCATCTTGTTCATCAATTTCTGCAACTGGACACTTGTCATCTTCAACCAATTGCTCATGCACTGACGTGAGTGTACTACGTGAGCTCGAATACTTCCTAATATCTAAACTTCTAAACCGCATACTCCCTTCTTCCTCTACTTCATCTTCTTCTTCACACAAACCCGAATACTTCTTACTGTTATATCCAATTCTCTCAGCATTTCGTGTCTTTTTGGCATTTTGGCTACCTTTGTTTGGGGGCTTTAAAGCTAGCTTTCTCTTTTTTACACTCAATCTCCTCATCTATACTATAATCACGCAAACTAGTCTTACTTTCTTTCTTCCAGTTCTCAATAACGGAGTCATTAAACCGAGAAGGAAGTACCTGAACTCGGCCCCTCGAAGTCCTCACTAGAGGCGGCCGCGAAACTTCTGCCGTCCGATTAGTCTTCGCTTTGGCTGACTCTCTGCTCTTCGATTTCAACTCCACCTCAGGGGAGCACGAGACTTCGGTGCACCACGAAGCAGAGAAGCCCTTCTCGGCCCCAACTGAACCGAGCAAACCGTGAAGACTGACCGGTATAATACCAGCGGCGACCTCGCCGAGTAGATTGAGAGGGTAATACCCATTAGTCTTCCTCTTCTTCCTGCCCGAGTTATCTTCGTCCTCACCCGCTGACTCGCCGAGTTTGCACCGTTTCAGACTCGGCATTTGGGATTTGAGGTTCTTCTTGATTATCATTCTTTCAAAAATAATTTAGAAACCACACGAATCTCTGAATCCCATAAACCAAAGAAGAAATCTTACTTCAACATAATACCCACAAAAGCCTTTTGCTTGCACATCAAAACCCAATTCTCAGTAAAACAAATAAACCCTAATTCCCAATTGGATTCCCCAAAACAGAGCAATTGAAACGATAACGACTAATGAAGAATCTTCTTCCCGAGAAAAAGACAGAGAATGAGGAGAGAAAGACAGAGGAAAAAATTGAGCAAAGAGAATGCTTGAGTATTAGATGAAAAGGATCGAAATTCACAAAAGGAGTCGGACAGAGAAATAGGGATCTATCCAGGAAGTTTCTCAACTGCTTCAGCGCAGAGAGAAAGAAGAGAGAATATGAAATTGCTTACACAAATTGTAATGTAATTATGATAAGCAGCGAAGGAAAATAGTAAATTGGAGTCTTGTAAATTCTCTCTTTTTTTTTTAATTTTGTGCGAAATTTTTTTAGTGAGAGAAAGAGAGGAATAGGGCGGGTGACAGAGTAGGGAGGGGAGAGAGAGAGAGAGAAGCGGGTCGGCGTTATCTTGCAAAGTGTTATATTAGAGAGTAAGATGTGAGAGAGAGAGAGAGAGAGAGAGAGAGAGAGAGAGTGGTAGGGGCTAACGTGCACCTTACGTGTTTAGAGCACAATTCTTCTGGCAAGGTCATGAGCATGGTCGTCATGGACAATCTGGTTGGGCTGGGTTTCATTGTTATGTTTATTTTTGTGCGCCATTGTGGATTTAATGGGTGGTTTCTATGGTTTTTTTAGACAGAGAGGGAGAGACATGTTGCAAAGGTTGTTCCAAGAAAGTTGGAAACTTTAAATTATAATGTAGCATTCAATTTCTAAGTTTCTGTTTCTGTTTCGATTTGGGTTACCCCAGTGTTAAATTAAATTGACGAACCAATTTATAAACTTTAGTAGCGTGGCTCATTTAATTGCTTGATGGTTGTTGGTTGTGATGGGCTTTTCTTGTTTTTGAACGCTGCAAATTCGAATATGGCTGGAGGTAACCACTGACCAGAGGGCAGTGTGAAATTATTTCGACATTTTTGTGGGGGTTGTGAATGTACAGGATAGATTCATAGATGAAATTATTGATGGGTTTGATTCAAAATTTGTTGTAGAAATATTTCTGCAAATTGAGTTGTACTAGGATGGTGGTCATCGGAATACGGCAAAGGTGGAGTTTTAAAATTCTTCAACTTTTTTATGCCGGGTGGTGGCGGTCATGGAAAAAACATAAATCTTGGTTTTCTTTCCCGATGGTTTTTCATGGTATGATACGAAGGATAGTGTTTTGAACTTGAAGTAAGAAATTCACCAGTGGAAATCACGAATTTTCCCACCAATTTTTTGGTAGGGTTATTTTGGGTATCTTCATGTTGGTTGTCCTGCTTAACTGGTCACTGTTACCATTATTGGAATGTATTTCGTGTAAAAAATTATGTTTACCTTTTGCTTTTGGCTGCTCAGAGTTTCTACTCGGTTGATTAGCACAAATTTGTGAAAAATTGATCCTTTTGCGAGCCATCTTTTCGTTTGACGGTTGACTTGAAAAGAAAAGAAAAAAACATTGAAACTTTCAAGTTCGACGAGACGAAGATGTCTATGGGAATCAAAGATGGGCTTGCCTCAATTTTTGGAGTTGGATGGGGGCAGTGTCTGTTCTGTGTGGTAGATAGAACATCAAATTTTGTAAAAGTTTGGTGTTGGGTTGAAATTCCTCTGTTTCTGAAATTGAAGAGTATCATGGCCTTGGCTTGAGTCTATGCCGGTCGGTACCGACCAATTTTAAGACCACCACCTTCAGGCCCATTTCAAAGTTTTCCTTTCTTAACTGCACTTCTTCACTTGCAAGTTTGGTAAATGCCAAATGGGTTTTATTTTGGTATTTCCATATCTAAATTTTGTGTTTTGTTGCATCGATAGTCTACAGATAGCTCGTGAATTCAGAACATCTTGTCAACAGTTTTATATTTATATTTATATGTCGTGGGTCTATCTGTCCCAAAGGTAAGGCGGGGTTTTTGAGATTTAACGATAGGTTGGTGATTTAGGTGGAGGGGTTTTGAAAATGAACAGAGTTTGGTGTTGCTTTCGTGCAGAGAAGCACCACATGAATTTTTGGAAAGTCAACCGGCCAGCAGAAGAAAATGGCCAAAAAAAAAGGTATTGTTTTGTATTTTAGAGGTATTAAAAGTAAAACGAAAAAGAAGTTAAAACCGTTGTAATATAAACGTGTTCTGCAAGTTGGAAGGTCAAGTTGCAGAGTAGAATACAAATTACAATGATGGAGTTTTGAGTTGAGGAGCAAACATGGGATGGGAGTTGAGTTATGCATATGTTCGGTGGTTATGGTGTTTGAGCAAAGAGTTTGTTCCAACTTCCAAGAATGTTGGAGTTGTGCTGATGTCGCTAAGGAAATGTTGGGATATTTATGCTTATGCTTACCATAGAACGTTTCGTTCAGCTTCTTATGTCATGTTCTGTTATGTTGGTGGGCCCTCCATCTTCCCATATGTTCTTGTTGGAACACAAAGCACACATGACTGCACTTGTTCAGTTTTACTGTTTTACATATTTTGGTTGGTTGGACCAAAGTCTAATACTCGGTTGATTCGTACAAATTTGTGGAAATTGATCCTTTGTTGTGAGCTTTGTTTTCATGGAAATCTAACATGGCCTTGTCTTCAAATTTTTCGAATTGGATGGATGGTGTTTGTGGTAGACTAAGCAGATGAAAGTTCAAATTAGCTTTGGCTAATTGATTGGTGTTGGGTTGAAACTCGAAACTAGTCTGTTTCTGAAATTGAAGAGCAAAGCCTTGGCCTGCCGCCAAATTTTAACACCGACCTTGAGGCCCGAATGGAAAGTTGACATTTTTCACAAATTTGTAAAAATGGGTTTTGTTTGTTGCCTCATGGTGAAAATTCAGAAGATATTTTCATCGTTTTATATTGTGGGTGGGTTGTCATGAAATGATACCTCTGTCGTCTGTCCCAAAGGTTGGTGTTTTTGGTGGATGGGTTTTGATTCAAACTTTTGAAATGAACAAAGTTTGGTTGCTCTTAATTTCGTGTAGTTTTGAGAAGAACCACATCCACATGAAGTGTGAGCTATATATCAACGATAAAATAATGGGCAAAGAAAAGAGGGTTAATTCGAGTTTTATAGGCTTCAATTTCAATGTCATTACTGAAAAAAAATGGTTATAGCGGTCATGTCATGGGCAATCAAGACATAGATGAGTTCTTAGTTGTGGTTAGGAATTTGGATTTATATTGAATTCTCTGCAATCCCAATGATGGGCAGCACCCGGAAAAGTAAAAAATTCTTGTGTTGGTGGAAGGAGAGAGATGGAGATATTCAAGGTTTTTTTTAATATTTTTTTTGTTTTTTTTAAATAATCTTATCATGAAGATTCGGTGCCAAGTATTTGCGGGTTGTTCCTTGGAGCATTTTCTTGACTTGTTCTTGGAGCCTTAATTTGCAAGCCCAAGATGGAATGGGTCAGAGACAGGCATGAAAATTGATCTGTCAGGTTCCTGTCGTGTGTATAATGTATATATGCATATATATATTCATGGACTGAAAAATTTCATAGCATACAATAATAATATGAACAAGTTCATCTTGTGAATCCAACATCTTTGTCAAGACGCCATTGCACCAGTGGAGGAGGGACTACAAAGATTGCAATTTCATAACATATAATATGAACAAGTACAACTCTTTTGCTTCCCCAGATGATTATTCCACATACCCTATTTACATACGTACGCAGTTGGCCATATGCAGGTCTAGAAAGGAGGTTATTACAGCTGATGATAGAGATCAAATACTTAGCAGATGATTTTGGGGTCTGGTTTATTGATGAGCAATACCTAATCTGATTCCAAGTCTATTTTATATGCCAGGCTTACGCTACTACTGATCTCATCTCTCTTCCATTACATATACCATTGGACCTAGCTAGCTACTTCGTTCCTACATTCTTCTTATTAGTATATAAAAGTAGTCAACAGTTATTGCCTCTTGCCATAAGTTTCTTCAGTCTTTGCAAATCTTCCACGGATCCTCGGCTGGTTGTCTGCAAGAGCCTTCCTGCATGCATACTGAAATAAAAAGCATTTTATTAGTTTCATACCTTCCTACAGTGACGGATCAGCTCAAGTCCTGAATCCAGTAAGTGTAGTAAGAAAGTCCTTCATATTCTCTTTGAAATCATTCCAATTTTTGACAGCAAGAGATAATATGATAGTTACACAGGTGTACATACTGCAACTTTTTGAATCTTACCTATTAACAGGGCAGGAAATCATCCATGCATATATATATATATATATATATATTTAACAGCAACCCCCTTTCAACATCCCCAAGAAAATAATTACAAAGCTCAATCGACTCAATCCTCATAGAAAACCCAACAAACATCCAATGCAAAAGACTTGAACAATAGTAGGTCCCTGAGGTTTGGCAAAGGTTAAATGTTCTAAAGATCATTGATTATAAAAAGAAGAAAAAGAATGAGAAAACAGATACTGCTTGTTCACTGCGAGTCTACGAGCTAATACGATAAGGGATCCGAGTATGCAGGATGGGATTAGAACATTAAGGAGACATTTACTGAGAATGTTGCTTTGGTACATAGCTATGCAGTCCGTAGTTTTGCTTCTATATCTCGCTTTGATAAGTTTCTGTTGAAAATTTATTCAATATATAAAAGTACTGAGTCTATAGAAACAATATGGATCAGAATTTTACCTTGATTTTCCTTCCAAAGTTCCTTTTTGTCTTCTTGTTGCGGTATCTTGAAAGCTTTTCCCTGCGTTCCTCAGTGGTGCAGTTGCTGATGACTATGGGCCGCTCAAGCGAAGAATGGAGGAGGCTTGTGTTGATGTTATCAAGAGTCTGTCATAAAAACTCAGTATCAATGACCCAGTCCTATCCTGTGGAAATGGCCAGACATGTCTAAACATTTCTCAGTCCAGCAGACTTTGTTACAAAGCCAACAATTTCTCAGTAATGATATTATCAATGGGTTCTAATGTGCAGAGAGATATTATCCCTGAAATGATTCCCTAATTTCTAGACATAGGGGTCAAGAGATTCGCAGACATCAGTTGCACAAATGCATCAGTCTCTTAGCTGGAAAATGTTGGTAAATTCCCTAATGAATTTGTATGCACCAAAGATTGCAACTTCAATCACAAGCATCAATTACTAGATGTGTCCATTAAAATAGCCAGGTCTCCTTCTTTTTTCTTTTTTCTTTTTCCTTTTTTACTTTTTAATTCATAACCTCTTTTCCACACAACCTCGCTGTAGTTGTTTTCACTTTTGTAAGAATTTTAATGTTTACAAATCTCATAATACATAAACATGAAATAAGAAAACTATCTATCTCTGACCTTAATATCTCCTTCACTATATGCCCTCCGAATACCATAAGCAGCACCAAAATCCATTCCAGGAAAATCCAGGAAACTTGGCTTCGTTGAAGTTCCATGCATCCACTCCCTTGAGGTTAAACATCCTGAGCTGACACTTTTCTGGAATGTTACATCGCGAATTGGTTTGTTTTCCTGAATTTGATTTGCATCCATTGTCAAAATAGGAATTTTGATATCTAGGGCCTCAGAAAGTGGTTCCCCTATTGCCTCTTTCCCTAAAAGATCCTTGTCATAGAAGACATCACTCAAAAGCTGCTCACTTTGAAATGATTCAATGTCTGCAACCTTTAGCCCTTGAGAGCAGGTGACATCTTCCCCACAAGATATCATTGAAATGGTTGCTGTCATGGGATCAAGGCCAATGCCCGGCTCTTCAATTATAGGCTCTGGAGCTTTGAATAGATCCCATTCTCCTCCCAGGTCATATTCTGATATCATAGAGGCCTCGGCGAAGCTATTCTGCAATATACAAAAGAAGCATTGAATTTCAGCTACAATCACAGAAAAAAAAAAACCAGTAAACTTGAGCATATGCTTGCAGTGTGAAGGTCTAGCAAGTAACCAAAAATTCAGACCAACACAAACAAAGTGGACAAGTGGCAAGTTCTCAACTTCAGGGCACTCACTCATATATGGACACTAAAGAAATATCCCTAATGCTGAAAACTGTCCTCCGAACTGTTAACAAAGGCACAATTCTACCACAAAGTAATTCTTTTTCCTCACCTTCTCCAAAAGTAAAGTTTTAATACCGAGATTACAGTTCCATGAAGTCAACTTTCTTCTCACAGTCACTCGAGTGAAATAAAACAAAGCAAAATACGTCTTTTCCTTCTTTAGCATTTAGTGTGAGTGCGGTGAAAAAGCTACAATTCCTACTACAAGATCGCAGCAGAGAAAAAGAAAGAAGGAAAGAAAAATTATGCAACACGTTTCTACAAGTTTCCTTTTTTATGCTTTTCCAGATCCAGCACATAAAAGCTAAGTCCAGCTGTTTCCATGCATGCCCTGATGCAATAAAAACAAGAGACAGACAGAGATATTTTTCTTTTTCCTTTTCCATTTTCCATTTTCTGGAAACCCAGAAACCATTAAAAATTTAAAACTCTAAAAGTGTTTTTTGGTTTGGGTTTGAGAGATACAAAGAGAATCTCTGGCTCGGATAATTAAATGTGGGGGAAAAACATAGATGATCAAGAAAAAATTTCTCTCTCTTGACCCATCTTTTTCCTCTCCAAAAGTAGAGAAATTTGGAGAAGAAAAAGAAAAGAGAGCTTCATGCCTGGTTTAATTGTTAAATATTCCAACTTTACCATCAATTAGAGGTTTTTCTTTCCGCTTGTTTTCTATTCATCAAACAACAATAAGTATGAGAAATTAACAATCTTCTCTCCCTAACTTGAATTCCCAATTCCCAAAATTTTCACATCTTCCCCCTGATTTTCTCAGCAACCAAACAGGGGACTAGATGAAAATAAAACCAATAAATTTAAAAACATAAAAACATGTCAAAGTTCGAACTTTGAGCTTCACAAATAAACTATAAATCAGAGTAAATAAGTTCCAACATCCAATGAATCCACAAATAGTCCCCATTTTCTCAAGAAACAAACAGCGGGTTATAGATGGTATTGGACAGAATACACAATTAAGCACAGAAAGTGAGCCAATTTCACTACTTTATACTAAGTCGGCTCAACCCCATCTCAGAACTAGTCAATCCAATGCAGATCAAGCTAATCTATGAGAAAAACGAAGACACAGATAACAAAATTAATGATAATTCACAAACGTGCATATATGAATGTTAACAAAGAGAAAGAGAGTACCACTGAAGCATTTGACTTCTGGGTTCTGCAGAACTCCTCAAGTTGCTGAAAATCTTGAGGTGAATTCTGGAAATAAGGGAACAAAAGCCCAGTCTCTGCATACATTCTCAAAGAGAAACAGAGCTCGCTGATATCACTTAAGAAGCCAGAAAGAGAGCAAAATCAGAGTAACAGAAGCACACTGAATGACCGAAACAGGGCAGCCAAATTGCAAAGAAATAAATAAAGATGAGAGAAATATAGTGTGGGTTTGTTTGGGGTTGGTTGATTTAAGTTAGTAGGAGAGAGAATTTATATAAATAATAATGAGTGGGGAGTAGTATTCAGTAATATTGGGAGTGATGGTATCACATAATAAGGACAAAGTAGGGAAAAGGACACAATCATTTTTATAATGCACCTGTCCCCATGTCTCTTATCATGCTCCCCTTTTAATATATTATTTTTACTATTTCAAAATGATTTTTTATTGCAAAATGTACTATTTTTGATATTAATTAACTGCAATTTGTAGAGAGAGAGAGAGAGAGAGGTACATCAGGAGCCAAACCCTGTGGACATTTGTGTGGGCTGGACTGCGGTCATCAATCATCAGCATTTGGGTTCTTGGATTGGAGGCAATTTGGCAATTGGCATCTCTGAATTCTCACTTTAAAATTCAATGCATTTGGAGTTGTCTCTTCGTTTGTATGATACGGTCATGTATCTAGCCATCTACACACAAAATTACAGAAAGGTATAGTTGATTATTCCCCACCTATAGTTAGCTACCAAAATCACTAGGGAAAATAAGTAATGGGACATGTAACATCACATAAATATAATTAAATAAAACAATCACGCAAATACCTTTCATGACATCGGTGGGAATCACAATCACTTACCAAAAATGACAATAAATGAGAGCTGTATGCCAATTGATACATTTCTCTTCCCTTTTTCTTTTCTCCTTTTATATAAAATAGAAGATTCCCGAACGTTGAACGCCTAGAGTTTTTAAGAACATACTTGACTATTTTGTGCATCTGAAAGTGCTTATTTTGAAGGGCTTATTAATAAGTAGTTTACAAATTTGAAAGTTCATATCACCTTATACTTGCTCATCTCAGACTTTTAAATAAACTGTAGATGTTTAATTATTTTTAATTCATTGACTTAGAATTCAAATTCAAATTATAAATTTACTCTTACCTAAAATTAGGACAATAATACTTTTTATAAATAAATAAAAAACATACATATGTCCGCAAACATGAGCTTAGCCTGGTTGGCTAGAGCGAATGTGCTCCTCTCACTGTGCACCTTGAATTACCTCAAGTTGAAATAGAATATTATAGATGGTCACATATGATGAGAATATATATATATAAAAATTTGTACAAGCCCGATGTCACTATCTGATAGAGTTAATATAGTTGAGTAGTTTTGGATTGACAGAAAGTAAAGAGTTGAAAGAAAGTCCCTTCACCTGTAGGGCTGTCTTGTTGTAACTTGTATATATTATGAAAACCAGTGTGCTAATAATTATAATAAGGAAGGTTTGCTATTGGGATTAGCTAGTTTTGCCTATAATTATTGACATTTGAAAGAATACGATTGTTCCAAGACAAATATCTTCGTATATTTTATTAATCAAGGATGATATATGGTATAGTGCGTTGAAATATAATGAAAGAGGACAAACAATTCCACGTTTTACTCATATGTATATGATCATCATATCAACAGAAACACCCCTTTCCATTGACCTCCTGTTGTGTTTTTCACTGCCCGGCCCAACTCAAATTGGTAGGTAGTAAAACTGCAACTCAAATTCATCTGATATATTGACGCAGAAACGAATTGAAATTATTAGCTGGAAAACTAAAAGGAGGGAGAAGATATATAGATTCTATCCTCCATTTTGATCAAATATTCAAATTCTCTTTCGGATATGGTCACTTCTATTCGTCCCATCTTTTGGTCCCTTTCTCAAACTCAAACTCGAACTCAGCATAAAGAATAACTCTATTAATTCTTCCATAAAATATAATGAAATGCAGAATCAATATTTGAAAGAAAAAAAAGGCCAAAAGTAAACAATTAGTACTACTTAAAGCAATGACAGAGAGTTGATCTAATGCCTGATTCGTGGCTGTAATTAACAATGCTTGGCTTCTGGTTGAGTTGTGTCTAACTGGAAATATATTTATTGCAGTTTGTGTTCTAAAAAAGCAAGTGTGAAAGCGAAACCCCAGAAATAGGAATAGGAATAAGCCACTGAGCTTAAAAGCGATTTCGTTTTCAGACATATAGTTTAAATAATTGTTAAGTCAAATAGCTTTCAAGGTGGAAAGAAAATTCCATTCCATGTGACAAATCTGGAGCTTGGCTTGGCTGTAAAGTTATTGAAAGTAAGAAGCAGCTCAAAATTTTAATACAGGGCTTAAGGAATTTCAACCAATGAGGGGTCGTAAAAGAAGAGTGGAGAGTATATGCCCCTCTTTTTCAAGTAATGTTCACTTTGGGATGGCCTATATGAAACCTTAAAACTCCCACATTAGGAAAACAAAGAAAAGATAAGAAAATGTAAAAGAAGGGAAGCTCCATCTCTTCTCTCTTGGCTTATAAGCCAGGAACCTCCACCACAAGTTCACAACCACAAAAGGCTTTAGATTCACACTTTGCTTTGCAAGCTAGCTAGGTTGTGACATTTTTTGTTAATGTCCATGTCATGGATTGGTTGGACCAACCGGTTGCTTCCATTTGGCTCATTCGAAACGCCACACTTGGCAGACGAAATTCCGCAGTGGACTTTTAGCAGACAAAGAAATGAATAATGTATTGGCTTTGCTACTTATCATGGGGAATGATTATGGCTGCGTATACCACATTAATGGGGTCGGCAGTGTGTGCCTATTTTGTTTTCTGTTTTCTTTTTTCTTTTTTCTTTCTTCTTTTGTTGGAGGAATATGTAAATCATGCAAGTGCTTCCACGATGAAGAACAATGAACTAACACATAATTATGTTATTTCTGAATTTTATTTTTTTGATTAGGCATATGTATGGAAACACACATTTTTGCAATGGTGAGTTGACTTGAGAGGAAGCTTTTACTAATGGAAGTAGAGGTGAAGTGAACCTGGTCATTTTGTATGGCAAGCTTAGCATCTTAAGCTAGGACCTTTTATGAAGAAATTATTCGTTTACTTATCCTAAAGTAAGAAGTGCTTTTGAGCATCTACTTTGGCCTTCCATTTTAAGTTTTAATCCAGTTCACATTAACACGAGTTGTAGATGATGAAAACACAACATTTCTATATATATATATATATATATAACACAATAAAAACTATTAAGATTTCAAATGGACGAACTCATGTCCCACTACTAGTAACATCGATATTGTTCCCAAACTTACAAAGCCCAATCAATATGGAGTATTATTACAAAAGGTCTCGATCTATGTTATTGATAGTGAAATTACTTATTATATGGTGTATTTGATACTCATATGCTTCAACGAAAACAACTCAGTGACATGCATGAGAAGAAAAGGCATCAATATAAGACCAATTCTAAGAGAAATTGAATTTGGCTTAAAGGGTTTTGTGAGTTTTGAGCTGAAAAGCAAGCAGGCAAGGGAGGTTGAAAATTACATGGTGAAATGAATAAAAAAAACAGCTGGAGTGGATTGTCTGCTAGTGCGCTTTGTCTTTCTTCACCAATTGCAATTGGAATTGCTTTGGTATATCATGGGGTCCTCACTTGAAGGCACTTTTGGATTCTTTTGGATGTAACCCTCCAACTGATGTGAGCTTCTAAGAAAGAAAGAGGGCAAGGATTTAGACAAAAGCAAGTGTACGCCGCTTTTGTTCAAGGCAAAGGTTATTGTGTAATGTGATTATACTTTCTCTTCATCAGGCTACACTGGGTTTTGTTGGGTACCATAATAAATCAGTATCGGAAATTCACAGCTCAATTCGGGATAATAATTTTTGAGGTTTTATTTACGTTTGCATGTCATAATCAATACTCCAAATCCTATAATCTCTTGATAATTAATCAAAGACTCATCACATTGTGATGTGAAAGCCACTCCACGCGGATTATTATTTATACGAGATAATAATAATAATATATAATACAGTATTTTTTTTCCTTTTTCCATCATTCTGGTTTCAACTTGTATCTTATTTCAAATCAAATGTTGACAATTTGCTCTGAAACTCCATAATTTACACAGAGGAAGAAGAAGAAAAAAAAGGTGACCTAACTGTCAGTGTCGCAGGTGTCTAGCAAATAATATGCAACTTATTTAAACCCAAGTTTGACTTGTGCAGTCTAGCAACTTGGCAGCTAAAATCCCTGCTCTCGATTGCGAGTTTAACATTAAATTATAATTAGGTATAGTTTAAGCGTTTATTTATTTGTATTTCTGGAAATTACTACATCTTTTCATAAACGTCTACGTCAATGTGTAATTGATTAGTAATTTTTGGAAATTGATGTATTGTTATCGTCCCATACAAGCACAGGCGAGTGAGTCAGTGGAGAAACAAAGTTAGGTGACATGACATGACATTTCATGTTTGGACATCGGTTCGTATTTTATCATAGATTTTTTGTTTGGTTTCTGCTCGCTGAAAAACAAACAAGTTTTTTATTTTTATTATTTTCTCTTTTTACTTACAGAATAATAAGGCGCGCATATTTTTTTCATTTATCAAAACTAGGGTTTGGTACTGCAAGATTGAAGAAAATAGCTTTGATGGAAGGAAGGAGACACTCTGAATCTCAGATGAAAAGGCCAAGGGGAGACGTGTGATGTATATCACCTTTATTTCTCTCTTGTACTTTGAAAGGTGTGGTAGTGGTAGAGATGTCACTTTCAGGTTTTATTACTTGTTCTTCTGATAATTAATTTAAGCTAATGTTTTATATAATTTGGTAAATAAATATTTACTGTCCGTGTCCAGAGGAAATTATGCATTCCTCTTTGAGTAATTATTTCCTTCAAAACTTTTGTGGTGCTCAGTTACTGTACATGCCAAGCTCAGCTCATTTGATTTCTCTCCTTTGGTGGGAGGGCTACAACATACATATATATATATATATATATATATATAGGGCGTTTAAGTTGAGGAAATCCCTGAATAAATTTTATTTGAGGAACACCGAATTTGATAGTTGATATCCATCCTAAGTGAACTTAGGTGAATATGTCCCTTTCGAGTTTTGATCAAATTTCTCAGGGACTCAACCTATATGAGCAATAATGGCTTTCAATTTAAAGCAAAATTGAGCAGTACCATTTTTATTTTTTTTGAAGTGGAATTACTTGATTGTGCTGCAGTACATGTTGTCCTAGTGGAATTATTTGCAGTACAGAATCATATATACAAACAAGCCTGGAAACACAACAAAGGGTTTGCTCGCTGTAAGCTGAAGAAGACCCACTTGGAGAAGAAGATACTAAAATTTAAAAACGAAATGACAGCATTTGCACCAATTTATAATAAAACGTACGTGATGTGAGAGACTTAATTTGACCCCCGCTGGTCCAGCTGCCTGCCTTGGCAATTGCAAATCCGCATGAAACAGCAAAACTTCGGTGTAGCATATGTGGGTTGCACCGGAACTAGTCTACTTTTTGGAGGGCTGTGAGTTAGCGTAACGCATGCATATTGCACAGAGAAAAGTTAACGATATTGCCATCTTGGTTGGTCTGTTCTGTTGTGCTTTTGAGAGAGAGAGAGAGAGAGAGAGAGAGAGAGAGAGAGAGAGAGATAAGGTGTCAAGTTCGCATTATTGAGGCGTTTGGAGTTTTATGGCAACTTACAAACAATATGTGTCTTGTTCCACTTGTCCAATACCGAATTTACTTCATCTACAAAGTATAAACAAAATAATAATGCAGTTTTTTTTATTTCTTTATGGTTTTCTCCTTTTTCTCGAGTGCGTGCGTTTTGAACAGTAATAAGAGGATATGATCTGCTTTTTTATCAAAATGAATCTGTTTGTTTGTTTGGTTCGATCAATTATTGGCATCGGATTGGATCATCTAAATGTGTACATTATACATACTATACAATTAATACAAGCTGAGATATCCATCATAACTGTTGTATCAGATTATCACTCAAGTTCATCCAGACTTGTTCTAAAAGGTAAGAATGCGTTGCTTTCTCATCATCTTCATTTTTTTTTAACAAAATGGTTAAATATGGCAATCCCTTCCCACTTAAAGAAAGGGAACCTAAGCATATCCCAACGCAAATTAAAGCAAAAAAGTTTCGCAGCTTTATTGTTTATTAGGGGTAAGAGTCGGTCGAAAACGACTCCCCACATAACACTAGCTAGCAGCAAAAGAGCAAAAGAGGCAAAAGAGGCAAAAGATGCAAAGCTTAAGCTTCAACTGCAATTTGCAAATTTACGAGAATCGTACCATATTTAACCCTACTACTAGTGTCTCTTTAGATATTTTTAGCTCAAACCCTAGTTGTTTGTATTAAAAGGGAAACAACCCCAATACAATAGCCCTTCTCTTTTTCCTTAAAACAGAAGGAAGGAGACAAAGTATGCAATAAAATAAACCTATGGTTTGCTCTTTTTATTCAATTGCAAATTCCACGTAATCCAACAACGGACAAGAGGAGGACCAATTGAAATGTGACTCTAGGGAGAACAAAGTCCACCGTCTCCCTCCCACCTTCTGGAACAGGGGATCAAACAAGGGGGTCTTTTTCTAGGGCAAAGCCTGCATGACCCTCCCTCACAGCAGGACAATTTCTGGTGGTGCCCATGACCTTTTTATGGAAAGGAGCAGCCGAGAGTGAACCCAGTAGCAATATATGCCCACGTGTCGACTTGTGCTGGCCTGTGGTTGCGTTGTGCACATTATATACATGGCTTTTTACAAAGAACCTGTTCAGCAGAGAATATGATCGGTTCATTGAGAGGTCCTACACGTATCGATTGTTGAGTTTGGGATTTGGGTTTGATCTATGCCTTTGAATTGTTTGGGCTTGGATCTAGAATGTTACCAAAAAAGCCTTGTTATTTGGGCTTGGCATCCCAAATTGCCATAAAAAATAGGGCCTTCTTTCGGCTAATTGTTTGGGCTTGGGATGTCGAATGGAAAGGGGTTGGATTGGACATGCTAAATCTCTCCCATCAAGCAACAAATTTTATGGAAAATTAACTAAGAATTTTATGTAAAGCAAAATACAAATAAATATATTACTCCCCAGAATTTTAATCAAATTGTCATCTAAAAATGAAACCAGCACACCATATTAACAGCGTTCGGACCAATCCGGACATCCTAACCACCCTGGGAAAGAACACACACCGCACCTCAAGTTCAACCATAAGCAAGAGCTGAACTAAAATAAGTCATCTTATAGTGATGAGCACAAAGTTATCAGCGACCCCTAATGTCAGATTTACTGTATCTTGGCCCTTGAGAAATCCATCTCCGGATGCTGCAAAACAAACACCATACACAAACAAATATTAGCAAATTTGCATAACTGTTGCGAGAGGGAAATTTCATAATTGAGCAAGTCCATAGTGTACTTATGAGCCTCAAGAACTCACCTCCGACATGAATTTCTTCAGGATATCTTGTTTCTGCAATTCATCACTGGTCGGGAGCCCCATCTGCTTCTGTCTCTGATCAAACTGCAAAGTAAAACATACAACTCTTAGAAACTGTAACGGAAGGAAACATGCATACAGATGGAGGACCGCATGTGGAAAAAAACTGATCACAGCAATCTTCTTTTGATAATAGTTAGAAAGAAAGAAAAAAAAAAACAAAACAAAACAAGTGGGAGATTTACCATCATCTTTTCAACAGTCTGCCTGGTTTCAGAATCCAGGTCAGATAATTTGCTGGGCTCAGGGTCGACCTTTTGAGTGTCTATCTCGGGATCACCCTTCACCAAACTTTTCCACCACTCCATTTGATTGTGCTTGGTCAGAAGAATAGAGACAGCAGTCTGATCCTCTGAGATGAGAATGGACATCATGAATTCAAATAACTCAGATGCTTAAAACCATGGATTATAACTATAAAAAATGAGGAAAGCATGATACACACATTCAAAAGATACTACTCCCTCCAAAAGTAGGGTGGAACGTGAGAGAAACTCATAACAGCAAAACTGGTAGTAGAGACCCCCACAAAGCATTCAGATGTGTTTTAACTTTAAATGACCACTTGATACTCAAATTTATAAACAAGTTTTGCAGTAAGCACAGAGCACCAAGTGATCAATTTCGCCATGAACTCATGACTCTATTTGCGATTTAGAAAAGCAAAATATGACTTTATTTGCACGTTACAAAGGCGAAATTTCCAACATGTGTTTATGCTCCAATGTACACAAGTAAAATTCGACCGAAAAAAAACACACAAGTAAAATAATACGTTCATAAAGTGTAAACAGACATACCTATGCTCCAGTAACAATCATCAGGCTTGATAGACTGATAAAGCTCCCCCTGAAATTATTTAATGTACATTAGTTAAGGCAAATTTAACCTAAAAGAAACAAACTGGCAAAACAAAAGGCATGGAAAAGCAAACTTACATCAATAATAGGAGGCTGACCCTTCATTCCAAACTTCAGATGATTTTTCTTTATTTCGCACACAACGGACCGTGATTTAGTTCCAGGAGGCACTGGAATAACGACATTAACCTCCTGCAGGCTCTGCGTCCATGAGTATTTCTCCAAATCAAGTCCATTGCCTTTGTTTGGAACTGTCCAGAGAGATTAGTGTTAAATAGGGAAAGCAAGTAGAACAAGTTATAATGCACACATCCAAAAACACTTTTGCCCCTACAGGCATGAGACAGTGATCACGTTTCCAAAGATCCAACAGATTAGGAACCAGCCATATCAAATTTAGCAGCAAAATCACATCGCTTTTGTTAAGAGATTCAAACTTCTGTAAATTTATCTTTGGCACAACAAAAGCATATGAATAAACGAAATTAAATCTTCGCAATTAAACAAAATCCTAAAATTGGACCAAAGGAAATTAAATTCTAAAAAAATTTAAAGAAAAGAAAAAAGATCGGTACCTCTCAAGCCATTCTTCTCTTTCTTGCCCTCCTCCAAAGGAGTCCCCTTTTTCTCTTCAGCTTTAGCTTCTTCCTTGGCCTTCTTCTTCGTCTTCTCCTCCTCCTCCTCCTGCCTCTTCTTCTTCTTCTCCTCTTCCACCTTCTTAATCTCCTTCTCCCTCAATGCGCGTACGACGGACAGGACATCCTTCTCCGCCGTCGGTTTCTTAAGGAAGTCGCTTTCTTGGGCCAAAAAGTCGAACACCTTCTCCACAAACCCTAGGGGATTCGAGCGATCCAACTTCGCGGTAAACGACGCCGCTTTAGACGACGACGATGCCTGGGACGGCTTTGTTTCGGGTGCGTTCTGGTCCTCTTGGATATCGGAGATTATCGCCATAGCTCGATAATAGTTGAGAATGTGAGAAACTAAAGAGGTCTCGGTTTCAAGCGTCTTGGTGTAGGGTTTAAGCTTCAGTCTGTTACAACTAACAGAGACGGATGGAGCTTATATATAGTGATGCTATAGTCGGTCAGATTGGAGAATTCCAGAAACTCTTGCTTTGCCGATTACTCGCGCTTTTTGTTTTGTTTTTTACTTTTCTGAGAAAATAACGATTATGCCCCTACCGTGTTTATCGGATCCGAGTCCAGCCTAAATTTGGACAAATCAAGACCGAGGCTGTCTTTTGGGCTGGGGCTTGGCTTGGGCTTATTATTTCTCACTCTACTTTTGTTAAAAAATAAATTAATATTTTTTTAAAGTAAAAAGTTTACAAATAAGATCCATACCATACAAATTAATTAACCCTATAATCAAATATCCACAAGAAATTTCGTGTTGAGTTGTGAAGATACAATTCAACTAGGAAAAATATTTGTTTCCTGTTTTGTTTTCCCTCTTGGTTTCAGGATTCCTGGTATAATTATATTTCATACCTATGTCATTCTAGGTTAGAGAGGGTGAATGAGTGTATTCGGGGATGTAGCTCCTATTGAGTGAACCTTGTCAAAAAATTCTTGTGTTGTTGTGTGTTTGATTACTTTTGTCTTTCTTGATCTCGTTTATATTGTTTCACACCTGTTCTTCCTTGAAAATCAAGGACTCAATTTCTTAACATCTTGGCCAATAAATATTCTGCCATATTAATTACCATATAAATATATTGAATACAGACATCAATGAAATTTTGTAGTAAGTACCAAAAATTATGAATAAATATATATAAGCTCTGAGAATTCTTAAAAAATATCACTTTTTTTTTTCTTTGGAAAAGTAACCTATAAAAAGTGGGAGCATTTTTGCTCACCATTTTAACCCAATGTGTACTCTCATTATCATTTTCAACACTCGAAATGTGTCCATGGGTATAACCTTGGTTCCATAAATAAAAAGCAAATAGTTAACTATAGTTATATCAATAGATACGTGCCAAGTGTTGAGCAAAGTAGTGATGATACACCTTGGATTAAAGTAATGAGTACAAATATTTCCGTAAAAGTGAATACTTATTACTAGGCTGCCCTACTGAGACAAGGCCTAAAAATGTTTTATTCATGAAAAATAAATTAAAATAAAAAGGTAGGGAGATCTATTCTTTAGGCAGAAAAAGTGTTCCAACTTGCACATCCAGAAATGTGGAGCTAGACAGCAGCTTCCATGGTGAGCCCTTTTTCTACAACACCAGCATCACGGCTGAGTTTGAGTGATTCTTCTAAATCATCCAACAATTTATTAGGATCAGGTATTGCATCTGGGTCAACGGCTAAGCAAATAGTCATTTTGTCAACATAGCTTTGAAAATGCATATGCAATGCCTGCAACAAAAAAAAAAAAAAAAGAACCCAATAAATAGACACCCAAGATCACGTGTTCGAATCCCAATTGTGTTTACCATATGGTCAAATTAGGACCACTGTCTTCAAATTGATTGGATTTAGTTGGAAGATTTGGAGGCAAGGAAACCTCCATGAGGGTTAGCCATAAACATTAGGAGCAATGTAAGCAACTGGGTGGCCATAAAAACTAACTTCTTCCAGTGGACCAACCAAGTTTGAGAATGCGGAATTAGATAAAACTCTCTGTGCTATTGCTCCACATCCCTGCATTAAATTAATTAAGCCATTAGCTACTTAATCATAAAAATGATAATTAAGAATATATTCCTTTTGTACCTTAGCTCCTAATAATTTGGTCAAGAGATTGGCAGTTAAGTATGCGGCAGCAGCTTCAAGTGAGTGCTTTTTTCTATCAATGAGGGCTTTGGCTCCGCGAACATAATGAAAGGGGTCATCTTGCAGAGTCTAGCCGCCCGGCTATACTGATTTTGACGCGTGGCAAACCAGGCGATTAGCACCGGGCATCATCTTTTTTTATATAAATTCGTATAACCGGGTCGACTATACTCTTTTTTTTTTATATAAAAAAGACCCGCCTGGCACTTAGCTCTCAACGTGTGAAAAATAGTATAACCGAGCGGTTATACTATTTTATAATAAACAAAAAGGGGTATAGCCGGTCGGCTATACGAGTTTTATTTAAAAAACCTTGTATAGCCGCACGGCTGTAGTATTTAAGTATATTATATTTACTGGACGTATAGCCGCACGGCTATAAGATTTATTATTAAAAAAAACGACGCTAGGCGTGGCAAAGAAGGTGCTAGGCGCCAGGTGTCATCTTTTTTATATATAAATAGTATAGCCGCACGGCTATATTCTGTTTTTTATAAACCGTGGTATAGCCGTGCGGCGATACACTTTTTATATATTAAAAAAACATCGCCTGGCACCTGGAGCCGGACGTGTAAAAAATAGTATAGCCAACGGCTATACTATTTTAAAATAAAAACGGAGTATAGGCGTATAAAATAACGGAGTATAGCCGCCCGGCTATACGACGTTTTAATTAAAAAAACCTTGTATAGCCGCACGGCTGTACAATTTAAGTATATAGGAGTATAGCCGCCCGGCTTTACTATTTTATAATATATGACATAACGAAGTATAGCCGTCCGGCTATACGAGTTTTATTAAAAAACCTTGTATATACGATTTAAGTATATTATATGTACGATTTAAGTATATTATATTTAATAGGAGTATAGCCCGCACGGCTATACTATTTATTAACAAAAATTTAAAAGAAAAGGACGCTTCTAGTTGCATTAGTTTGTTACTGCACACATTATTTGTTGTAGAGAATTGCATGTTGAGTTGGAGTGTTCTTAGTAATTGCTTCACATTTCAAACAACACTTTACATGAATGATACTACCACCTCGCTTGCTACTATACCCATAAATCTTTGTTTGAAATTGTTGTTCTAGTTGACAAAGAGAATGCAAAATCACCATCTTGCTTTTTTGTTACAACAAGTAAGAAATAATCTTAGCCTCTCACATACTTTCATAGTTATTAAAATATGGAACTTTCATAGTTATTAAAATATGGAACGGGAAAAAAAGGGCTATGGAAAGATGCATGCACAAGTTAACAATTGAGCAGGCCAACCAATTCTCAGAGGTGGGTTGAGCCTCTGCACAAGTCAGGTAGGTGTGGCTCTGTGGAGGCCTGCCCATAATGCAAAAGGACCACTGAAACCCAACTGCAATAAATTAAGTACTATGTAAGTATGAAAAACCAACCACTAAACAGTTGTTACTCTAAACTGCCCAAATTATCACTGTGATGGCATTGGTATGTCACTGTAATGCGGTTTTACATAACTGAGCAAAGCTCTCTTTAAGTACATTACCAAAGCTTACCCTACAAGAAAAAGACAGCTTCAATTAACTCCCTAAAAGACAAACATCACAGCTAAGTTGAACCAACTACGTAGTCCACAATAGCAAGAAGAATCACGAGTTTGCAGCAGCACATGCAGCTGTTTGAGCTGTGTTTCCACTTCTGTCCAGAACAACTCCAAAAAACCAATACTTGGGCATGCGCATAATAGAAGCTTAGATCATCTATCTCTATCGAGATACAGTATACTAGTTTAGCCTAGACAACTTCTTCCTTGGTGAGCCCTCTGTCTAAAACAGCATCACAGATGAGTTTGAGTGATTCCTCTAAATCATCCAACAACTTATTAGGGTCAGGTATTATGTCCGGGTCGATGGTTAAGCAAATCGTCATTTTATCAACGTAGCTTTGGAAATGCATATGCAATGCCTGCAACAGAATGACAAAAGCGAACATAAATAAAAAAGGAGAATTATACCTGACCCTAATAAGTTGCAGGCATTGCATATGCATATTTTAGATTGTTGCAGGCATTGAAAAATATTGGAAACAATTACTGGCTCCAACAGAATGTTCACCATTTTTCAAGAACAGAGCCAGGTAGTTGTTTCCAATATTTTAGATTGCAGTTAATTGGTAGATTTGGAGGCAACTTCATGATCAAGGAGAATTATTGGCATTTATAAGAGAACCTACATGAGGATGCCCGTAAACGTAAGGAGCCATGAAATTTATTGGATGGCCGTAAAAGCTAATTTCTTCAAGGGGACCAACCAAGTTTGAGAATGATAGTGTGGAATGAGAAATAACTCTGTGTGCTATAGCTCCAGCAGCCTGCGTGTGAAAACATTGACATTCTTAAAAACTATTCTTGTGTTCGCTCCTTAAAATAACAATATGCTGGAGAAGACAGAGGAAATATTGGTACCTTAGCTCCTATAATTTTGATTAAAACATTGGCAATTACGTATGTGCATAAAGCTTCAAGTGAGTGCTTTTTTCGATCAATGACAACTTTGGCTTGACGAACATAATCCAGTGGTCCATCTTGTAGGGCAATGGTGAAGGGGATAAGAATATATCCGAACCTATTACCCCACCTAGCCTTGGACTTCTTAGCCATCATATCAGCCAGAGCCTGTGATGTAAATAACATAAGAGAAGAAACAGTATATGCGAGCTAGGCAAACTAAGCATCTTTTACTGGGAAAAAATGTTTCCTGGACAACTTCTGAATGATATTATATCCTATGTTGTCATATAAGGCCATACCAAAATTATGAATAGAAACCAATTCACAGTTTTAGATTTCCACTGAGATATCATATAGTTTGGCATACGCTGTTTTATATGCATAGCATGAAGATTGAGGAGGGGTATTCACCTGGATTCCAACAGTTGGTCTTAAATTAGCGAGAACATTTGCTCTCAGGCGGATGTTTTTGGGAAGATTACTCCTCTTCTGTTTTGATCCCTCATCTTTCTCATTTTGGCCTGCTAATTAGAACAACGAGCTAAGGAATACATTGAACCATTTGTTTGTCCAGAGGTAAAGGTGTTTCATGCTTCTTTATCTTGAAATGTAAAGTGAAAAAAATAATTGAGAGAAACTACATTTTAACTGATAAGATGACAAATACTTGTGTTCTAATCTTAAACATCAGACTAATCAATTTGAATACATGTCACTGTGAAAACTTTGTGTGGGAGAAGGAACTTCTTTAAACATTTCAAAGATGTTTCTTGCCAATTGAAACGAAAGAAATATCTTTAATAACTGAACTAACAGAATAATGTTACCGATATAATCTGCTTGGGTAATATTACAAAGAGAAGGGAAGAAATCAATTTCAAGGAAAACTCACCATATCTCCGGTTCAGATACTGCGAGAGACCTGCTTGTGTCACTCCGAATACAACATCATTGATAGTCTGGTTAATGTTAAAATAATTTACTTTCAGAAAGTCCTGTGAAAAGAAGCATATGCAGGGGTACTAACAAAAAAAACTTGCTAATGGTCTGCTTTATGTTCCAATATTCTTAATCAATAAGCGGCCACACAATGTTTGGAACAAACCGCACCAGACGGCAGATGGTTGTCCAGCCACATTTTTTTATCATCACATCAGAAAGTTCATGATAGCTGCCAGCATTTTGCTACGACTGGGCTGGACTAGACCTAAATCCTGGTCCCAGTCATTAAGGATTGGGACCAGAATTTGGTAGCTTCATTGAATACCAAAAAAATTACCACAAAAAGAAGTATGCGCTCTGCCTTTCAGGTTAATGTAACACGAACTAATAATTGGTTCATCATAACTAAAGAAGCCATAAACCTCCAATAATTTGCGACTGCCCAACCGTACAGTATGGCATTATAGCATCTGAGTACCATATCATTTGCCCCTTTCAGTTTTCATGTTTATACCAAGCTTTTCCCAAAGAAGTGTGTGCGTGTGCCTAATGTCTGTTTATATTTTTCAAGAATGGATCAACATACCATCCCCATTGCGTTCTTCACTTGCTTTATGTGATCCAAACTGACTGTCCGATGCACGAAGCGCTTGGCAGTGAGCTCAACACCAGGGGCACCTTTGATAGGAGTTTTGGTGTCTTGCAAAAATACAAGTGTTGTTATAAACAGCATCATATCCACTAAAGTGTTCCACATCAGTGTTATTCCAGACCAAATAGCCAATATGAACCACCAGAACCAGTTCGAATTACTTGAAGAATCCGCCTGAGTCCTGGTGGGAACAGTAGGCAATGCATCTGGGTCAGATGTTTTTCTGGTACATGCTAGAAGAAGTGACATGAGAGATGCACCATCACCCATTGAATGGTGAAGCCGAAACACTGCAACAGCTTTTGCATACGAGGTTTTAACATTGAGGAGATGTACCTCCCATAATGGCTTGGAAAGATCAAGAGGTGCTGTGGTAAGGTTTGAAATGTAGTCTTCTACAAATTGATCAGGATGGTCTATATTTGAATCCAAGTTTGGAACAAAAACATGGTCTTCTTCATTTACCGATACTCGGATCCATCTCTTCTTTCCACCTTTGATATCCTTGTTCTCCTGTTAATTATACAACAGAAAGCTTCAAACAAGTATCAACTGGATTTACCAAAACAATGTCCCAAAAGTAACTAATGTCTGCAGAAACAATAAGAAACCATATACAAATAAACAAAGAAAAGAAGGAAGGAAGGAATGGAATAGTTTCTTTACCAGGTTGCTAGAGAAGCGAGGATGATGATACAAGGTTTCCTTTAAACCAGCTTTAACAACGTCCGGATTGATTCCTGTCTGGCAACCCATGACTATAACGATGTAGCAGTTGAACTGCGGTGAATGAAACAGACGGGATGCAGGGCTTAGACTTAGACGATCTTCGTTGGTGATTGGCTCATCATGTATGCAGGTAGCTGCAACTTTTGTCTCTGGCTCCATGTCTTGTTGTTTTCTAATTGTGTTGATCTCACTTTTCAACATAGCTTGTGTCTTTTTGTGATACATGAGTGTCTTCTGCTCTTTGTTCTCGTGTGGGTTTTAAGTATGCGATGAGCAGTTCATTTAATAGGTGGGGACGATGAAAAATAACCCTGAATTTGTTATTTGAAGTAGTTGACTCTGTCACTGCCACTGTGGAAAATTCTCACCCTCTACTTGGTCTCATCATCATCATGAGGGGCAAGCCAAAGCAGGATAAGTCACATTTTTACAGAGAAACAAAGAACTTTGCAGCAGATTGCATGCCTTAAATTAAATTGGCCTGGGAACATGGATACTACCTTGCTTCCTTGTTGGAAAAACCCCCTGAATTCTGAAGTAAAGAATAACATCATTCGATGGTGATCCCTCCATTTTCTCTTTATGGTTTAATAATGTTGGTCCGAAAGGGCTCAGAGTCAAAGCGCGGTGGCTTCCTTCTAACAAATAACAATGGAGAAAGCCATGGAATTTCAAAGGTAGGCCAAGTCTGTGCCAAGAGTTAAGTCAGACAGGCTTCATCATATGCAGGCCTGGCCTGGCCACAGTTGGAAGGGCCTTGCAATTGGGCCCTGGTCTCTGTATAGTGCGAGTTAGAGCCTGTCCAATCACTGAGTTAACTCAGCCAAATTTCACAGCCACATGACATAATTGTTAAAACCTCCAACTCCAAAGATCCATTCAAATTCAAAGCCGCCACCATCCGAAACCCAACTCCAAGAAATGAAAGTTGATGAATTTCTGTATTTATTATAAGGCAGCAAGCAAAGAAGCTCTTATTATTATTAATGTCAACTTGTACCGACCTATCTCTGCTCTTCTGTGGATGGATGCAGAGCAAACCAGATATCAACAATCCTATAGACTATAAAGACTAAAGACTAGTTCATCTCCAAGCTTTGTGGATCAAACCAACAATTCCTGCATTATATTTGGATCCAATCCAACTAACTTTCTAGCTTATTGTCAATGCTACATACGAATCACCTACCATATTGATACAAATGTATTACGGATCGAAGAATGAAGGTAAAACTTTAAAAAGGACAAACCTTGAGCGGTGGGAAGTGAAGAATAATACCTTGAGACCTCAGAACTCTGGTTTCTTCCCAATTTTGATGGAGCTCTCCTCTCTCTTTCCGTCTGTCGCTGGCTAACTGATCCAATTGATCTGCTTGTTTGTAAACAAATGGCAAGTTCAACACTTGCAGATTTAGAATGTTATTCAAAATGTGCTCCCACCCACCCAATATAATAATACAATTGTCGTTTTTTGGTTGTCCAGCTCAGTGATAATATATTTTTCAAGACACTTCATCACAACGGGGGTGTAGCTCATATGGTAGAGCGCTCGCTTCGCATGCGAGAGGCACGGGGTTCGATTCCCCGCACCTCCATCTCCATCTGTTTTATTTACATCTCCTCCTCCACCTATCAAGTACGAAGGGGGTACACCGTACGCGTACGCCGTCGTATCGTTTTCATTTAATTTTTACGACCGAGGCTTAGCCTAGCCTTGTGTGATTGGGCTTCTCTTCTCTGTCATGGGCCTGGCCTGGGCCCACTTATCTTTCTTCCCTTCGCTAATAGAGTCAAAAACTAATCCTTTTTGGAAGTTTCCAAATTCCACGTTCATGACTAATCTTATTCATTCACGCGTTATTTCAGTAGCTAAGCCAAGTCATTGATGATGCGATGCAAATAATAAATGCAGAACCTGAATCAATATTTTTATTTTGGGTTAATGACCTACATGATCCTCCAACTATTGCTCTAATATCATTTTGGTCCATCAACTAAAATTTTCAATTCAAACGCCCTTCAACTTTTTATTTTGTACCAAAATAGTCCATCCACAAAGTCATGTATTATTCCATGAAATCAATGGATAAAACCTGTATTTTTAGGTGAATATCCTCCTCTGAAAGGGTTATTGATTCCAATTATCCTCCAACTATTGCTCCAGTATCATTTTGGTCCACAAACTAAAATTTTTATTTGAACCATCGTTTCAACTTTTTTTTTTTTTTGTATCAAGATGGTCCTATC